>NC_138891.1:129177268-129495856 GCF_965194825.1 Balaenoptera physalus | reverse complement strand
GCTAAAGCAGCTAATCTGCTCTGACTAATATGATAACAGAAGAAAATATGTGGAAAAAGAGTAGTAACAGGATACCTGGTATCTGCCAAGAACACAAGGAAGCAAGAGATTTACCATGACATTTATTCTTTCTTTCTTTTTTATCAAAGGATAGTTGATTTACAATGTTGGGTTAATTTCAGGTGTCCAGCACAGTGATTCAGATATATATATGTGTATATATGTATATATAACTTTTCCCTTATAGATTCTTTTTCAGATTCTTTTCCCTTACAGGTTATTACAAAATATTGATTATACAGGGCCTGTACAGTAGGTCCTTGTTGATTATCCATTTTATATATAGTAGTGTGTGCCTACCACAGGATTTAGAAATGCAGAATATTATTACTCAGGTTCTTTGATAAAGGAGACAGCCTTATGTTACTTCATGTAACACTGTGAGGAAAAATATTATTTTATTTTTTTATTGAAGGATAGTTGATTTACCATACTGTGTTATTTTCAGGTGTACAGAAAAGTGATTCAGTTTTATATATATATATATATATATATATATATATATATATATATATTCTTTTCCATTATGAATTATTACAGGATGTTGAATATAGTTCCCTGTGCTATACAGTAAATCCTTGTTGTTTATCTATTTTGTATATGGTAGTGTGTATCTTCTAATCCCATATTCCTAATTTATTCCTTCTGCCCCCCTCCAAGCTTTCCCCTTTAGTAACCATAAGTTTGTTTTCTATGTCTATGAGTCTATTTCTGTTTTGTAAATGAGTTCTTTTATATCATTTTTTTAGATTCCACATATAAGCAATATCATTGATATTTGTCTTTCTCTTTCTGACTTCATTTAGGATGATAATCTCTAAGTCCATCCATGTTGCTGCAAATGGCAATATTTCATTCTTTTTTATGGCTGAGTACTATTTATATATATATATATATACACATACGTATATATGTGTATATATATATATATATATACACACACACCACATCTTATTTATCTGTTCCCCTATCAGTGGACACTTAGGCTGCTTCCATGTCTTGGCTACTGTAAATAGTGTGGCTATGAACATTGGGATGTGTATATGTTTTTAAATTAGAGTTTTTGTCTTTTCCAGATATATGTCCAGCAGTGGGTTTGCTGGATCATATGGTAGTTTTATTTTTAGTTTTTTAAGGAACCTCCACATTGTATTCCATAGCAGTTGCACCAATATACATTCCCACAAAGAAAAATTAATTTAAAAATTCTT
This sequence comes from Balaenoptera physalus, assembly GCF_965194825.1. Taxonomy (NCBI): domain Eukaryota; kingdom Metazoa; phylum Chordata; class Mammalia; order Artiodactyla; family Balaenopteridae; genus Balaenoptera; species Balaenoptera physalus. The sequence continues at coordinate 129,494,585 of NC_138891.1, read as the reverse complement.
TAAGAAGTATGTCCCAACCTTGTGAAAGGCTGAACTAGATTTAGCAATAATGGGTACAGGAAAGCACCAGCTTAGTTTGTTTTTTAATAGCTGTCAAAACAAGAAATTGAGCATAAACTATGAACAGAAGGATGTATCCTAGCAAGCACATTCCTGATTTGGGGAATGAAACAAAAGCAGAAGCATTACAGTTGGTGGAGCCACAGCACACAAATTCTTAAATTTGACGTTCATGCCTGATAGAATCCATTTAAACCATGGTTGCAGTCTTGAGTTGGAAATTTTGCTTTATTTCTCAAATAAAAGAGTTTATTTCCAATAGTTTAAAGAGAGGGAATATGTATGATATATTTGAGACATTACATATCTGTGGAGGTTTTCACATTAACATTTTGTTAGAGAAAAACATGTTTTGTTTATTAGTCCTGACAGGCTCGGCTATACTGCAGTAACAAATATACCCCCAAATCTTAGCAGTTTACATATCCAAGTTTAGCAGGCAGAATAGTGGCCCCCCAAGATGTCCACGTCCTAATTCCCCAAACCTCTTGAATATATAACCATGGCAAAAGGTGATTTTCAGATATGATAAGTTAAGACTCGATATGGAGATATTATCCTGGAATATTTTAGTAGGCTGAATATAATTGAGAGTCCTTATAAGAGGGAGGCGGGAGGGTCAGAGTCAAAACGAAATGAGGAAAGAAGCAGAGGTTGGAGTGATGAGGCTGTGAGCTACAAAATGTGGGCAGCCTTTTGAAACAGCAGGGAATGGATTGTCCCCTAAAGTCTTCAGAAAGAATGCAGATGGGCCAACATCTTGACTTCAGTTCTGTGAGCACAGTTTAGACTTCTGACGGCTAGAACTGTTAGATAATTTGCTGTTTTTTTTTTTTTTTTTTCCACCACTAAATTTATGGCGGTTTGTTACAGTAACAATAGGAAATGAATACAGCAAGTTTATTCTCATTAACATCACAACATAATTGCAGCTCTGATTGTTTTTCTCCTTGCAGTGATCCTGGCATTCTGAATGTCTTTGAATCAGTAATTCAGTCTTATGAACAGATTCCTAGTTTGCTGCAGAAAGCAGAAGATGACTGACCATTTCCATAGGAGGCTTGTATGAGCCAGAATAAGTTTCTTCCAACACCCCTACCCCCACCTCCCCCTTGCTGGCCAGAACTCAGTCATATGGCCCAAATCTAACTGTAAGAGAATCTGGGAAACATAGTTGGCACACAGAAAGAGGGAATTGTTCAGTGAATACATAGAATTTTTCTAGCAGTCATGTATAAAACTATTTCTTCTCAAAATCTTTTAAAGGTTTTCACATAGCTTCTCAAATGTCATGTTGGAAGGGAGATGGCTGATACCGATAAGAATATTGTTTTTTGGATAAAATTTATATTTCCTCTCTAGATTGTCATAGGATTCTTTTTATAGTTATCTTTTATTTTTACCAAAGAATGATTTCAGAAAGGATATATTTTATAGGTATTTGCACAGAAAGAAGTCAATTATTTAAATTGAGTTGTATTGCCATTGATATGATATGCATGGTTATATATTAATATGTAGTTTTTAATTCATAAATTTTATTCCTTCAATTATTTCAGATTATTTCCTCTTTTTCTTGCTTTTGTTTCTAAATCAGGATCACTTACATTTCTCAAAAATCAATCTCTGTTCCCTGCCCTTACCTTTTTGATAATCTTTTATCATTTGCTCTTTGTCATGTTTTTCCTCTACTTTCGGCAATAATTTCTCAAATTGATTCTAGGAAACATTTAACAATATTATCCACAGTGTCACTTGTACTGGTCTTTAAAATATAGATATTATCTCTATTATTAAAATTTAACTTAGAGAACATATGCTATACTAGTGATGATTACCTGACATCATAAATGAATTAACAGAACTAATAAACATTTTGTAGTATTTATTCCCATCTTTGGAGTACATAGCTGAGTGAGAAGAGATGGCAATTTAAAGAGATACTTATAGGACATAATATGTATTTGGAGTTAGAAAAGATTTTTATACTACATATATCCATTACCTCAAATATTAATGTGTTAGCATTGAATTTATAGGCAAATAGTAAATATGCCCTGGGCTTTTTAAAAACTCTTCAGTTGTAAAATTTACAGAAATCAGTCTCCTTGAAGCAACCTAGATGTCCATTGACAGATGAATGGATAAAGAAGATGTGGTATATATATATATACAGTGGAATATTACTTAGCCATAAAAAGAATGAAATAATGCCATTTGCAGCAGCATGGATGGATCTAGAGATTATCATACTAAGTGAAGTAAACCAGACAAAGACAAATATATGATATCACATATGTGGAATCTAAAAAAATGATACAAATGAACTTATTTACAAAACAGAAACAGATTCACAGACATAGCGATTACCAAAGGGGAAAGAGGGGGGAGGGATAAATTAGTAGATTAGGATTAACAGATACACACTACTATATATAAAATAGATAACCAACAAGGACCTACTGTATAGCACAGGGGACTGTACTCAATATTTTGTGATACCTATAAGGGAAAAGAATCTGAAAAAGAATATATATATATGTATGTATAACTGAATCACTGTGTTGTGAACCTGAAATTAACATGAATTGTAAATCAATTATACTTCAATTAAATATATATATAGTAGAAGAATTTCCACTTGAGTGTAAATTGAACACTTAACTTACAATTCATTGTTATAAATTGAGAACAATTTCATGTTCAATCTCCAGTTTTGTTATTTCAACATTTGTGAGTATTCGGATTTCTTAAAACATGAAAGCAGAGCTCTTGTTATTTTTATTAATTATGATTTAATACAATTGGCAAACTACAAAGTCTAGTTCAGCATGTCTAAAATTAAGTAACCTTCTCCCACTGATTTTAATGAATGTGCCAATTTTTTTCTCTGAAGCATATGGATAAATATTGAAGCATGATTTCAAAAAAGAGTCATCCAACAATCAGTTATTAGAAGAATTTTGGTTTTGACACATCCTGTTTTTTCATATGGTATATATTATAGAACTTGAAATCAGTGTTATAATGATTATTACCTCTTGCAATCAAGGGAGGTGTTTCCATAATAAAAAGCCAGGGTTTTTAAAAAAAGGTCCTAAAGCACTTAAATAAAGCAAATTTTCAATAATTTTGCAATTTTACCCTACATGGAATTATTATTCATGGTGACTGAAATAAAGTCAAAGCAAACATTTTGATAATTGTATGAGTAGTATCTATTCCTCTTTTATTTCTACAGATTGAGCTATTTAGTCATTATGGTTTTTATTACCTAATGATTGATCATAGCAAATGGCAGGAATCAGGTTTAATAATTTTAGACCTTTTAATATCCATAATAATGATAAAATGAAATTGATAAAATTAATAGTTGCTTGAATATTATAGTTTATAGTCAATCAGTGTTTTACAATTTCCAAAGCACTTACATATCCATTATGTCATTTTATTTTTACAACTACTCTATGAGAGAGATAAGAAAGATGTTAGAACCTTAGAATCATGGCCAAAGAATTAAACAACCCAGAAAAGATCATAAACAAATTAGTTATAGATTTTGGAATAAAACTGCTGTTGTTTATTCCAATAAATAAAATAAATCCCATTAGTCTTTGGCAAAAGTATACTAAGAGAATTATATACAAATACATAAAGCAATTTTCTAAGCAAATGCCACTACTATAATAGTTGCTGCCAAACAATATTCCCAATTTATCTTGTTATTCTGATTTCACTGTTACTGCCTCCTTGCAAGACAAAGTCATCTGTCAACTGAGCTCCTCACTACTTTTATGTCAAACTCCAAGAGGTTCAAATTAGCTCAGATTGGATTATGTGTTTTGTATACCTTTATTTCTAACTTTATAAGAAACCATCCAACTGTTTTTCCTAAGTGGTTACACTGTTTTACCTTCTCATCAGCAATGTATGGAAAATCCAGTTGTTTCATATCCTTACTAACACTTGGTGCTGTCAATCTTTCAAATTTTAGTCATCTTAAGAGTGTTTACTGTTAACTCATTTAGGTTTTGATTTGCATTTCTCAGATGAGTAATGATGCTGAGCATATTTTCATGTGCTTATTTGCTCCTTGTATATTACCTTTCTTGAATTGTCTTTTAAAATCTCGTCTATTTTTTAAAAACTGTGTTCCCTTATCATTGAATTTTAAGTACTCTTTTTATATTACAGATACAAGCACTTTGTCAAATATATTTGATAAATATTAAAAATATTTCATCCCAGTCTTTGGATTATCTTTTCATTTTGTAACAGCCTATTACAGAGGGCATAAATCTTTAGTTTTGATTACGTCTACTTTGTCATTTTTGTTATGGTCTTCTTTTCTGGTTTGTGCTTTTTATGTCCTCCCTAAGAAATCTTTAAAAGATTTGACCAAAAAGAAAATGGTTCAAATATAGAATACTTAAATCATCAAATATTTGAGCCTTGGTTTCTTGGTAGAGATTTCAAAAAAGAAGATATGCACAGTAGCAACAGTTTAATATGACAATAACTTAATCCTTTCTTTGTTTCTTTTCAAGTAAAATCATTTTCACAAACATTTATACTGCTATAAATTTATACTGCTATAAACTGCTGTTTATTTGTATAGGAAGTGTTTGTTTTTCCAAGAAAGTGAACTTTCATCTTTTCTCATATGTGCCATGAGGAACTTGAAGGCTTCTTGAGTAATGGAAGCATTTTGGTGCTTTTTTGATTCGCTCAGATTCAAATATTATACTGTACATTGCACATGAAAGCCATCCCTCTTAAAAAATGAGGCAGTCAGCAGACAGCAAGAGCCAAATCAGAATAATGCCATGACTGCAACATGCTTCACAACTGTACACACACAAGCTGCTGTGATGGCTACTGAGTACAGTACATGGTAGCAAAAGTTTCCAGATTTAAATTTTTTACTAGAAAAGCATGACAATCATCCATTTTCAATAATAAAATTGTATTCTTGTAGTATCTATCTTGTCCAAATCTTCAGAAACTTGGCTACATTTCAGATAAACATTTCAGATATGTATTTTTCTGGAGAGAAACCAACTCCAAATCCATCCTGTTTAGGAGTATTACAATGAAAACAAATCTCTAAAATAAATAAAAATGACATTTCTTCAGTTATACTGACTCCTCCAATAACACTTTTTTGTTTGTTTTTTGTTGTTTTTTTTTTTTTGTTTTTGTTTTGTTTGTTTTGTTTTTCTATTTATTATTTATTTTTTGTAGAGTATAGTTGGACCACCAAGGGAATCCAATATGGGTAACATTTAAAATACTGAAACTAGGGCTCAACCTCATTCTATTGCCCAAAATGGAAACAAGTTTGCTAAGGGAACTTATTTTTAGTGATTTTGTTCTCTTCCATTTATTAGAGAGGCAACCTATAGGAAATTAAAGTCCCTTCTCCCTCCAAGTGGTGGGTAGAAATTTTTCATGTGGACCCATATTAAATGATTAGTATGAAATTTGTTAGGACCTGGTATTTCCTGAGGGTATGGTAATTTGATAATAATGGAATTTTGGGGGTGATCATATATTGTCACATCAAACTGATATTAAATTTTCTATAAAATATTGGGTCAACCATATATTCTTATTGGATGATGTGAAGCAGGAATTTTATTGAGGTATCTATGGATTATTCTGGCTTAGCCACCAACTGACATGGATTTAAAGAGGGCTAGGTTTCTGGAAGATTCTTTCTATAAGAATTTTAGGAACAAACACTGGAAGTACAAAATGTGTGCCCATAATAAAAGGTGCTTAGCAGTGGACCCATTCTGATCTCTATAATATTACTTTATTTTTCCCTTTATTTTGCTATTGTTAAATGAAATCAATGTGCAATATTAGTCGTGGAGCCTGATATACCCCAGAACATTCATACTGATGCCATATGTTCTACTTTTCCTATGATGAATCAAGAACCCATACAGAAAATCAGCCTTTAAAATTCTGCTGTAACTTTTCATCTTCAATAATTTCCTTATTCATCAAGGGCAGATGAATTATTGCTTTTATATTTATGTTCTTCAGTTCTCTTGGTGATTCTTCTTGGTTTCTCAGGCTTCCTTTTACAGTCTCGGTGTTTCTTAGGCACGATACAAAGAAAACAATTAGCCTGATTTATCTAGTAACTTCATATTCCCCTTTGCAAAGTATTTGAAATATCTGTTTATCATTTTTATAAAATATTTTAATTAAAATATTAATGTTAATATATGTTCATTTCAAATTCAGAAACAATAAATTATACTTACAGAAAATATTAACTGTTTACCACATCCTGCCACAGAAATGTGAACATTCCCAAACACTAAAGTTTACTATCCTATAGAACATTAAACAAATGTCTCATTTGAAAAAGAAAAAAGAAAAAAAAAAAAAAAAACTATCTCAAGGTGCCCTTACTAATGAATTTAAGTTCCTATTCCTCAAAGGATTGTTGAACCAACTTTACCATATTACGGATTCTTTCATTAATGAGTTTGTTACATTATTTTTTCCTTCAGAACAAATATCAGTTTGGGTTTGCATACTCATATTTGATTAATAACCCAGTCTTCATTAAATGGTAAGTTTCTTGCGAGTAAGAATGGTTTGTTTCCTTCATATCATATTCCCAGCACTTAGCACAGTGCCAGACACATAGTGGGCATGTAACGAATATCTTTTGAATGAATGAATGAATGAATGAATGAGCCCAGCACATCACACTTGATTCTTTAACCCCTTCAATGTCTTTCTATTGCTGTTAGAATGAAAATCAAATGATTTTTTAGTCTCTATCAAGTCTGTTATGATCGTGGCTCCTGTCTTCATTTTCAGCTTCTTATGCTACTCTTTGTTCACTAGGTTCAGATGTACCATGTACTCTCTTACTGTAGGGATTTTGCTCATGCTCTTTACTCTGCTTCTAATTTTCCTATGAGTGTAAACCATATGTCTAACTTACCGGCTTTGACCCTTGGATTCAGTGCCCTTCTCAAAGACACATTTCTTTACCACTCTATCTTAAGGAGTTCCATCTCCCCTAATCATTGTTTCTCCATGACCTATTCATTTTTACAATTTTGAATTACTGATGAGTTTGTTTTCAGAAAGTGAAGTTGTCTAGTAGGGAGCTGACTAGATGGGCTTGAATACCAGGTAGGAAATCTGAAATGTGAAATTAGGCTCAGGAAAGGAATAAAGAAGTCCAACATCCAAATGACACTTAGAGGAAAAGTCATCCATAAGGAAGACAAAGAAAGAGAAATCCAGGAGAGGATAAATCAAGATATAATCTTGCAGCATCCAAAGAAAAAGTCACTCACAGGATTGAAGCGAGTGTTACATCCTGGAACATGATGATCACACCAAGGTACCACCAACCTGAATCATACTCCCTGGCTAAACTTCACTACATCGTCTTTTAGAATTGCTCTTATGATTGTTTATCATGTTTGCCTTTTCATTTTCCCATCAAATATTCTCTGGAAATGAAGGTTTCTCAGTGTGAACCAGTCTGTGTAGACACCAAATCCTTTTGGAAGTGTACCTTTCATTACTGCTGTGATGTCAAAACTACCATAAATATACAGGAAATTCTCTATTATCAATATTTTACCCTAGAGGTAAATTTAAAAAGGATAAAATATTCTTGTATAAAATCTTTACCTTTCATAAGAACTTATATTAATGTCTGTTCATGAATTTAGTAATAATAATAGTAGTAATAATAATAAAAATAAAATAGTGGAATGTGAATTATCTGAATCTAGTGGTATCTTTTTAATATGTTTTCTATTTATAACCACCATGGAGTCAATGAGAATCAATCTCTTCTTTTATTTAACCAATTAGAATTTTGAAAATTTGATATTGAGTAAAATATTTATCATGAAGAAACCAAAGGAAAACAGAATTTTCTGCAACCCAAATTGAGCTGATTTGGTTGTTGCCATATTAACTGACCTTGTTCCCTTTCTTATTACATTAATACTACAGCAGCAGTTGCAAAAAAGCTAGTCTTAGTTTCCTAAATGCAAATTTTGCAAGTCACATATCTTTGCATGGGCACTTGGTAAATTAAAGCTTAAATCCTGTCATCAAAACTAATATTTCTATGGCTTCTCAGAAATAAAATTGCCACATTATTTTTGGCTTCATGAAGGTTCCTGTGTGTGCTTATTGCTAAAAATAAGGTCAAATATTTAAAAGTTTGGGTTTCTTTTTAAATGAGACTTAAACATAAGAAACACAATATCTTTACTAAACAGCTACAGAAACACAACCAGCCATCACTGTTAAATTGGTTTGAAAATTGGCTTGAATTTACATATTTGGGAAATCAAAACTCATAGAAATAGTAACTATGCCAGGGTAAGGTATGGCAGGTCTGTTATTTTCTTTTCTTTCCACATAAATTTACAAAGTAAGTTGAGGTAAGGGACAGACACATGATAAATTAATTAAAATTATATTAGAACATTCTTATGTGTTCATATCACAATAGGAAATGTGCTTGCTCCCTTAGAGCCTTAATCTCCAAACATTTACTCCCTAAAATGAGCCTTTTCAATTTTTTTTTATTGCTTAGAGCCAGAGTTTGTTTGGAACTTTTCACGTGCTTTATCTTTCCCTACATTTCCTCTTAGCAGAAGTAATCAATATATCTAGACCATTTGCCTTCTGAGAATATTAATTCTGAAATGGAAATAAGGTTAATCTTTTTAGTTCTGCTTAACTTTGAGACAAAGAAACTTGAAATTTTCCAACTGTGGTAATTGGTAGAATACTCTCCTTCAGACTTTGGAATGAGCTCCAACAAGAAGGGCCAAGCGTTTTTCTTCTATTTTTCATATCAGTATAATGAGCTTAGGCGATAAGGTCTCTGAAAATATTTGGAGAGTCCTTGAACCCATTAGATTTCCTATGCATCCTGGCTTTGTAATTTTCATGGTTCTGGTACATTTTCAATCCTGTGGATTTGTCGGGCTGGCCAGCTAAGTTGATGATTGTGTTTTCTCCCTCGTTGTCTAAAAGACTGGAATGAAGTGCACACTTAATGAATGTATAATTATTTCTTTTCTCCTCAGACTGAGAGACGTTTGTAGAGTAATGCTAAGTCTTTCACCCTCCATGAAGATTTGTTTTTTCTAGAAAGGAAAATCATGGTTAACTAAGTCTCATTGTCCTGTAATTTATTTAAACTCACAAGCATGTTATTTAAGGATAATTCTCATGCTTCATAGAGCCAGTACCAATCCACTGGAAAAAAAGGGTGGACTTTATTATTGATGCTTTCCAAAAACAAAGTAATGTTTATATATTCAGGCCTAGCTAACTTTGAGGGTGAAAGGGAACTAAAATGTCAACTGTATTTTTTCAGGGAATATATTCCCTGAGTAATAATGAAAATGATAATAATAATAATGTATATATAAAACACACACACACACACACACATATATAGCATTAAAATTGTCCAAAATAGAAGAAAATCTGTTATATGTGTTCTGCTACAGTTGGCAAATATGTAGAAACATATCTTAGCATTTTCAGGACATTTTAAAATGTGCCTGAAGTTGTCATCAGTTTTCCAACATATAATATGCCTTTTCTTCAAAAAAAATTTAAGTTTATTTTTGTATTCTCACATACATATCTTTCAAAGCTATTATAACAATTTTGCATAATTGTATTTAAATGACTGCAAAGGACTCTATGGTATTGACTAAATGCATAGAAGCTTTAACTTGTACCTGAAGCGATACTTAGGATAAAAGCAATGAAAATAATTTTGACTTTTCATTTCCTTCCACAGAATTCTTGGAAAGAAATGCTGTGTTATAATTATGTGAATTTTAACTTTTCGAGCCTTTAACATACCTTGACTTTTCCATATTATTCTTTAAATGCCATATTCTTATAATGCTGATCTTAAAGTAGGATAAAGCTCTCTAACCCCAGCAGCTACTACAATGTAACACATGCAATTGAAGAAAGTTATTTGTAGCTTCCAATTATACCACATGCATCATTAACAGATAATAATACACAAACATTTCATACTTTCCAATCACTTGAACCAGTTTATTTTTTCATTAGTAAAATGCCAGTGTGCATCATATCTGCCAACTCCCCATCTCTGGAAAATATCTGTGTTCAGCCAACTTCACCTCACAAAACTTTAACAAGAAATTGCAGAACTTGGCTGCTTTGAAAGACTTCAGTGCTCTCTGGTGTCTTTTGTGGATTTTCTGCTTTTGACATTTTTCTTGAAGACAGAACATGTCAATAGAGAATTAAATTTTTAAAATATATTATCAAAATTTTAGTATGGTACCTATAGCTTTCAGCAGGTAGTCATATCTTACCATTAAGTTATGGATACGGGGACCACAAAAGACCTTGTAATTGTACCTTATTCCTTATAAGTAATGGATATTAGAGGAGCAAAACATAAGAATTTTCCCTGTATTTAGATGCCTGAATTCAGAGTAACTGCTATGGCCCCCATCACTCTTATAAGATCAAGACAGGTTTTTAAATAATGGCAATAATGTAATAAGTTGTAACATCCTGTCCAGCTGAGATACTTTTGGAAGACAGTTCACATGTTTAATAATGTTAAGTAAAATAATCTGATCTTGACAATTTCAATATCATTCCTCCTAATGATATTAGTTGGTCTTTCTACATTGTTTCCTTCCAGATGCCTATTTATACTAAGGAGGATTGCTTTTATTTAAACTAAGGATATTTGCTTAGGAGAAGAATTTAACCCACCTGCCCTAGTCCCACTCTTCCTCATGCAGTTTAGTGCTTAGGAATAATATGATTGTTGTTTTATTTATTTATTTTTGTTGCTGTTATTTTTTGTTTTATTTTTGATTGCTCTGTTTTAATTCATGAAATATCTTGATAGAAGTATTCATGCCATAAGGGCCTACTGTATAGCACAGAGAACTATACTCAATATTTTGTAACAAGCTATAAGGGAAAAGGATCTGAAAAAAGAATATATATGTATATATATATAACTGAATCACTTTGCCATACACCTGAAACTAACACAACATTGTAAATCAATTATGTTTCAATAAAAATTTTTTAAAAAATTAAAGGATTCATGCCTATCCCTCAAGCACTTCAAGGGTTTTTTATTTTTTCTCACTAAACCTAAAACTGGTGTGTGTGTGTGTGTGTATTATAGGCAAGAAGTCCTCCTGTTAAACTGCTGTTTTGCTAAAATATACTGACCTAGCAGCATAAAATTATACTTCCCCCAAGGAAAAAAAAAGATTTTGAACAATCAGTGATCTATGGCCCATACTTTTAGAAACAATGTATTATTAGTGATTCTATAGAAGAGTGTACTTGTGGTTTGGCAATCTTCATACTTCTCTGTTTCCTATTAGTACTAGAACCCCTAAGCATTAACCAGGGCACATGTTCACCCATCTTAAGACTATATTTACCAGCCTCTGGTATAATTGGTATGATTATATGACTAAATTCTGGCTGATGGTTTATAAACAGAAATAATGTGTGAAACTGAAGTGTCATGTCTGTAAAAGATAGCTTCTAACTCTATTTTTTCTTTCCTCTTTCTTGATGTGGGAGACTATCATTGAAGAGGTAGACAAATACCACCCACGAAGGGGGTGACAGAACAACCAAAATGAAGAAACTATGATCCTTAGATGATGTGGAGACACCGAGTGATGTCTATAAGAGCTAGATAAGGCTAGCAGATATTCTAACTTACACAATTTTTTTAATGGTGAAAAATTCAAACACAAAGAAAAGCATAGAGAAAATACAATAAACATTCATGTATGTATCACCCAGAATTACCAAAAGTTAACTTATTATTAAATTAAATAAAACACTATAAATATATTTTTTCTTCCCTTCTTAGGTGTAATTGCTCTTTTGAATTTGGTGGGTATCTTACCCATTTGGGTTTTGGTAAGTGTACTACAGATATATGTATCCAACAAAAATATAGTATTTGTACTGCATTCAAAAGTTTTATACAAAAGATATCATATTAGATACTGGATTCTACAATTTTCTTTTTTTCACCCACTAGTGTGCTTAATTCATTTACTCTTATCATGCTTATGTATGTATTTTAATCTCTTTGCCATCCATTTGTGTGTGTTTGTCTTTGAGTGTGTCTTTACTTATTTTGCTTTTCTCTTCTTTTCATAAATACTTCCTTACCTCCTTAATGGAAATCTATTGATAGGATTGAGTTTTATTCCAGCATTTTTTTTTTTTTTTTACTGATTTGCAAGTTACATGTATACATTCTTTCAGAGGTTACTTTAAAAATACATGCATTACTAATAAACTCTAAGATAAATTTAAAAATCTCTATTCTACTTTTGAATAACATGATAGTTAAAGCAATTAAGTATATATTTTGGATCCATTGTATTCACCTTGTTTTATAACTAATACTTATTTAGATTCATCAAAAGTATTCATTGATTTCTCTCATTACCATTAATTCCTTTTTTTTAAACATCTTTATTGGAGTATAATTGCTTTACAATGGTGGGTTAGTTTCTGCTTTATAACAAAGTGAATCAGCTATACATATACATATATCTCCATGTTTACTCCCTCTTGTGTCTCCCTCCCACCCTCCATATCCTTCCCCTCTAGGTGGTCACAAAGCACTGAGCTGATCTCCCCATGCTATGTGGCTACTTTGCACTAGCTATCTATTTTACATTTGGTAGTGCATATATGTCCATACCACTATCTCACTTCAGCCCAGTTTACCAATCCCCCACCCTGTGTCCTCAAGTCCATTCTCTTTGTCTGCATCTTTATTCCTGTCCTGCCCCTAGGTTCATCAGAACCATTTTTTTTTTTTAGATTCCATATACATGGGTTAACATATGGTAATTATTTTTCTCTTTCTGACTTACTTCATTCTGTACGACAGACTCTACGTCCATCCACTTCACTGCAAATAACTCAATTTCGGTAATTTTTATGGCTGAGTAATATTCCATTGTATATATGTGCCACATCTTCTTTATCCATTCATCTGTCAATGGACACTTAAGTTGTTTCCATGTCCTGGCTATTGTAAATAGAGCTGCAATGAACATTGTGGTACATGACTCTTTTTGAATTATGGTTTTCTCAGGGTATATGCCCAGTAGTGGGATTGCTGGGTCATATGGTAGTTCTTTCTTCATTTTTTAAAGAACCTCCATATTGTTCTCCATAGTGGCTGTATCAATTTACATTCCCACCAAAAGTGCAAGAGGGTTCCCTTTTCTCCACACCCTCTCCAGCATTTATTGTTTGTAGGTTTTTGGATGATGGTCATTCTGACTGGTGTGAGGTGATACCTCATCGTAGTTTTGATTTGCATTTCTCTAATGATTAGTGATGTTGAGCATGCTTTCATGTGTTTCTTGGAAATCTGTATATCTTCTTTGGAGAAATGTCTATTTAGGTCTTCTGCCCATTTTTGGAAAGCGTTGTTTGATTTTTTGATATTGAGCTGCATGAGCTGCTTGAAAATTTTGGAGATTAATCCTTTGTCAGTTGCTTTGTTTGCAAGTATTTTATCCCATTCCGAGGGTTGGCTTTTTGTCTTGTTTAAGGTTTCCTTTGCGTGCAAAAGGTTTTAAGTTTCATTAGGTCCCATTTGTTTATTTTTGTTTTTATTTCCATTTCTCTAGGAGGTGGGTCAAAAAGGATCTTGCTGTGATTTATGTCATAGAGTGTTCTGCCTATGTTTTCCTCTAAGAGTTTTAGAGTGTCTGCCCTTACATTTAGGTCTTTAATCCATTTTGAGTTTATTTTTGTGTGTGGTGTTAGGGAGTATTCGAATTTCATTCTTTTACATGTAGCTGTCCAGTTTTTCCAGAACCACTTGTTGAAGAGGCTTTTTTCTCCATTGCATATTCTCACCTTCTTTATCAAAAATAAGTTGACCATATGTGCGTGGGTTTATCTCTGGGGTTTCTAACCTGTTCCATTGATCTATATTTCTGTTTTTTTTTGCCAGTACCATACTGTCTTGATTACTGTAGCTTTGTAGTATAGTCTGAAGTCTGGGAGACTGATTCCTTCAGCTCCATTTTTCTTTCTCAAGATTGCTTTGGCTATTTGGGGTCTTTTGTGTCTCCATACAAATTGTGACATTTTTCATTTTAGTTCTGTGAAAAATGCCATTGGTAGTTTGATAGGGACTGCTTTGAATCTGTAGATTGCTTTGGGTAGTATAGTCATTTTCACAATGTTGACTCTTCCAATCCAAGAACATGGTATATCTCTCCATCTGTTTGTATCATCTTTAATTTCTTTCATCAATGTCTCATAGTTTTCTGCATACAGGTCTTTTGTCTGCTTAGGTAGGCTTATTCCTAGGTATTTCATTCTTTTTGTTGCAATGGTAAGTGGGAGTGTTTCCTTAGCTTCTCTTTCAGATTTTTCATCATTAGTATATAGGAATGCAAGAGATTTCTGTGCATTAATTTTGTATCCTGCTACTTTACCAAATTCATTGATTAGCTCTAGTAGTTTTCTGGTAGCCTCTTTAGGATTCTCTATGTATAGTATCATGTCATCTGCAAACAGTGACAGCTTTACTTCTTCTTTTCTGATTTGAATTCATTTATATCTTTTTCTTCTCTGATTGCTGTGGCTAAAACTTCCAAAACTATGTTAAATAATAGTGGCAAGAGTGGGCAACCTTGTCTTGTTCCTGATCTTAGAGGAAATGGTTTCAGTTTTTCACCATTGACAACAATGTTGGCTGTGGGTTTGTCATATATGGCCTGTATTATTTTGAGGTAAGTTCACTCTGTGCCTACTTTCTGGAGAGCTTTTGCCATAAATGGGTGTTGAATTTTGTCAAAAGCTTTTTCTGCATCTATTGAGATGATCATATGGTTTTTCTCCTTCAATTTGTTAATACGGTTTATCACATTGATTAATTTGGGTATATTGAAGAATCCTTTCATTCCTGGGATAAATCACACTTGATCATGGTATATGATCCTTTTAATATGCTGTTGGATTCTGTTTGCTAGTATTTTGTTGAGAGTTTTTGCATCTATGTTCATCAGTGATATTGGCCTGTAGTTTTCTTTTTTTGTGACAGCTTTTTCTGGTTTTGGTATCAGGATGATGGTGGCCTTGTAGAGTGAATTTGGGAGTGGTCTTCCCTCTGCTATATCTTGGAAGAGTTTGAGAAGAATAGGTGTTAGCTCTTCTCTAAATGTTGGAGAAAAATCGCCTTTGAAGCTGTCTGGTCCTGGGCTTTTTAATCACAGTTTCAATTTCAGTGCTTGTGATTGGTCTGTTTATACCTTCTGTGTCTTCCGGTTCACTCTAGGAAGGTTGTGCATTTCTAAGAATTTGTTCATTTCTTCCAGGTTGCCCATTTGCTTGGCATATATTTGCTTGTAGTAATCTCTCATGATCCTTTGTATTTCTGCAGTGTCAGTTGTTACTTCTCCTTTTTCATTTCTAATTCTGTTGATTTGAGTCTTCTCCCTTTTTTTCTTGATGAGTCTGGCTAATGGTTTATCAATTTCATTTATCTTCTCAAAGAACCAGCTTTTAGTTTTATTGCTCTTTGCTATTGTTTCCTTCATTTCTTTTTCATTTATTCCTGATCTGATCTTTATGATTTCTTTCCTTCGGCTAACTTTGGGGTTTTTCTGTTCTTCTTCCTCTAATTTCTTTAGGTGTAAGGTTAGGTTGTTTATGTGAGATGTTTCTTTTTTCTTGAGAGAGGATTGTATTGCTATAAACTGCCCTCTTAGAACTGCTTTTGCTGCATCCCATAGGTTTTGGGTCGTCATGTTTTCACTGTCATTTGTTTCTAGGTATTTTTTGATTTCCTCTTTGATTTCTTCACTGATCTCTTTGTTATTTAGTAGTGTATTGTTTAGCCTCCATGTGTTTGTAATTTTTACAGATTTTTTTCCTGTAATTGATATCTATTCTCATAGCGTTGTGGTCGGAAAATATACTTGATACGATTTCAATTTTCTTAAATTTACCAAGGCTTGATATGTGACCAAAGATATGATCTATCCTGGACAATGTCCCATGTGCTTTTGAGAAAAAATTGTATTCTGTTTTTTTTGGATGGAATGTCCTGTAAATATCAATGAAGTCCAACTTGTTTAATGTATCACTTAAAGCTTGTGTTTCCTTATTTGTTTTCATTTTGCATGATCTGTCCATTGGTGAAAGTGGGGTGTTAAAATGCCCTACTATAATTGTGTTACTGTTGACTTCTCCTTATATGGCTGTTAGCATTTGCCTTATGTACTGAGGTGCTTCTATGTTGGGTGCATAAATATTTACAATTGTTATATATTCTTCTTGGATTGATCCCTTGATCATTATGTAGTGTCCTTATTCGTGTCTTGTAATAGTCTTTTTTTAAAAGTCTATTTTGTCTGATGTGAGAATTGCTACTCCAGCTTTCTTTTGATTTCCATTTGCATGGAATATCTTTTTCCATCCCTTCACTTTCACTCTGTATGTGTCCTTAGGTCTGCAGTTGGTCTCTTGTAAACAGCATATATATGTGTCTTGTTTTTGTATCCATTCAGTCAGTCTACGTCTTTGAGTGGAGCATTTAATCCATTTACATTTAAGGTAGTTATTGACATGTGTGTTCCTATTATCATTTTCTTAATTGTTTGGGGTTTGTTAATGTAAGTCCTTTCCTTCTCTTGTGTTTCCTGCCTAGAGAAGTTCCTTTAGCATTTGTTGTAAAGCTGGTTTGGTGGTGCTGAATTCTTTTAGCTTTTTGTTTTCTGTAAATGTTTTGATTTCTACTCCAATCTGAATGAGATCCTTGCTGTGTAGAGTAATATTGGTTGTACGTTTTTCCCTTTCATCACTTTAAATATGTCCTGCCACTCTCCTCTGCCTTGCAGAATTTCAGCTGAAAGTTCAGCTGTTCTTATGGGGATTCCCTTGTATGTTATTTGTTGCTTTTCCCTTGCTGCTTTTAATATTTTTGTTTGTATTTAATTTTTGATAGTTTGATTAATATGTGTGTTGGCGTGTTTCTCCTTGGATTTATCTTGTATGGGATTCTCTGTGCTTTCTGGACTTGATTGACTATTTTCTTTCCCATGTTAGGGAAGTTTTCAACTATAATCTCTTCAAATATCTTTGCAGTCCGTTTTTTTTTCTCTTCTTTTTCTGGCACCCCTATAATTCAAATGTTGGTGCGTTTACTGTTGTCCCAGAGGTTTCTGAGACTGTCCTCAATTCTTTTCATTCTTTTTTCTTTATTCTGCCCTTTGTAGTTATTTTCACCATTTTATCTTCCAGGTCACTTATCCGTTCTTCTTCCTCAGTTATTCTGCTATTGATTCCTTCTAGAGAATTTTTAATTTCATTTATTGTGTTTTTCATCATTGTTTGTTTGCTCTTTAATTCTTCTATGTCCGTGTTAAATGTTTCTTGTATTTTCTCCATTCTATTTCTGAGATTTTGGATCATCTTTACTATCAGTACTCTGAATTCTTTTTCAGGTAGACTGCCTATTTCCTCTTCATTTTTTTTTTTGGTCTGGTGGGTTTTTACCCTGCTCCTTCATCTGTTGCATATTTTTCTGTCTTCTCATTTTTTTTAACTTACTGTGTTTGTGGTCTTCTTTTCACAGGCTGCAGGTTCGTAGTTTCTGTTGTTTTTAGTGCCTCTCCCCAGTGCCTAAGGTTGGTTCAGTGAGTTGTTTAGGCTTCCTGGTGGAGGGGATTGGTGCCTTTTTTCTGGTTAATGAGCCTGGATCTTGTATTTCTGGTGGGCAGTACTGCATTCGGTGGTGTGTTTTAGGGTGTCTGTTTCCTTATTATGATTTTAGGCAACCTCTCTGTTAATGGGTTGTAGTGTGTTCCTTTCTTGTTAGTTGTTTAGCATAGCGTGTCCAGCACTGTAGCTTTATCATCGTGAGTGGACATGGGATTAATGTTGAGATGGAGATCTCTGGGAAAACTTTCACCGTTTGATATTACGTGGAGCTGGGAGGTCTCTGGTGGACCAATGTCCTCAACTCGGCTGTCCCACCTCAGAGGCACTGGCCTGACACCTGGCTGGAGCACCAGGACCATGTCAGCCACACAGCTCAGAAGAAAACAGAGAAAAAAAGAAAGAAAGAAAGAAAGAAAGAAAGGAGGAAAGAAAAATAAAATATAGTTATTAAAATAAAATAATAAAATTATTAAAAATTAAAAATAAAAAAAAGAAAGAAAGAGAAGAGAGCAACTTAACCAAAAACAAATCCACCAATGATAACAAGTGCTAAAAAACTATATTAAAAAAATGAATAAATAAATAAATAAATAGACAGACGGAATCCTAGGACAAATGGTAAAAGCAAAGCTATACAGACAAAATCACACAAAGTCCACTCCCTCAATTTTGGGATGATTCTTTGTCTCTTCAGGTATTCCAGAGGTGCAGGGTACATCAAGTTGATTGTGGGGTTTAATACACTGCTCCTTAGGCTGCTGGGAGAAATTTCCCTTTCTTTTCTTTGTTGGCACAGTTCCTGTCGTTCAGCTTTGGATTTGGCCCAGCCGCTGCATTTAGGTTGCCTGAGGGCGTCTATTCTTTGCTCAGATAGGACGGGGTTAAGTTGCAGCTGATTAGGGGGCTCTGGCTCACTCAGGCCAGGGAGAGGGCGGGGTAGAGAATGCAGGGTGAGTCTGTGGCAGTAGAGGCCTATATGATGTTGCAACAGCCTGAGACATGCCGTGTGTGCTCCCGGAGAAGTTGCCCCTGAATCGTGGGACCCTGGACTCCCCCCCAGCTAGCTGTGGCACACTAGCCCCCTTCAGGCTGTGTTCACGTAGCCAACCCCACTCCTCTCTCTGGGATCTGACCTCCGAAGCCTGAGCCTCAGCTCCCAACCCCAACTCACCCTAGCAGGTGAGCAGACAAGCCTCTTAGGCTGGTGAGTGCTGGTTGACACTGATCTTCTGTGTGGGAATCTCTCTGCTTTGCCCTCTGTACCCCTGTTGCTGTGCTCTCCTCTGTGGCTCTGAAGCTTCCTCTCCACCACCCCCGATCTCTGCCAGTAAAGAGGCTTCCTAGTGTGTGGAAACTTTTTCTCCTTCAAATCTCCCTCCCAGAGGTGCAGGTCCCATCCCTACTCTTTTGTCTCTGTTTTTTCTTTTTTCTTTTGCCCTACCCAGGTACGTGGGGAGTTTCTTGCCTTTTAGGAAGTCTGAGGTCTTCTGTCAGCATTCAGTAGGTGTTCTGTAGGAGTTGTTCCACATGTAGATGTATTTCTTATGTATTTGTGGGGAGGAAGGTGTTCTCCACGTCTTACTCCTCCACCATCTTGAAGATCTCCACTCACCATTAATTCTTATAGTCTATATTCTGAGTTAAACCCCTTCTTTACACTTTAGTACTTATTTTTGTGGCCCAATAATATTGAGTCCAGCCATGGGAGGCCATGTGAGATGCTCATTATGCAGTTTTCTTCCTTAAACACACACACACACACACACACACACACACACACACACACACATACCAGTTAAAATTAAGGTATTTCCTGTATAGTATATGGTCTCTTCCAATGTTTACAATGGCCCTTGAAATCAAACATTTCCTAGGAATTCTAAATGACTATTTTTTTAAATTAATATTTATTGAATAATCACAAGACTTATAGAGAAGGTTAATTTCAGAGACCTAAATTCATATGAAGCAAATTTACCCCAGGTTAGATAGAAAACAACTGCTGTTAGAGTGTGCTTATAATAATAGAAACATATCTCTAATAAGAGGTCAAGAATGGAAGAAGAGAGAAAGAAACCTACAACAAATTAATTCAAAAAAATATTCTGTTTCTCATTTTCTTGAAACACAAAGCTAAAATAATATTAAACAGCAGTATCTAACATAAATCCTCCATACAGCTGTTTAATTTTATTCTTTAGACTATATCATTTCATTTTAATATAAATTCTTATCCTCTAAGTGAATGTCCCCTCCATGTCTGAATGAAGAAATATGTATGCTTGTTGTGATGTCAAATTGATTGTGTAATTGTTTTTATTTAAATATTTATATCTTAAAAGACCTTCTTGTTAATCTACTGCTCTGCATTCAGTTGGATTGAAATTAATGCAGTTTCTAGTACAAATTATCCAAAAAATTATAGCTCTTTAGTGGGGATCAATGCTATTTTCAGCTTTAAGGTTGCAATGAAGAGAAGGGAAGATTATATTAATACCTTGGATTAAGGATACTCAGTTATTTCTAAATACACACAAAAAGGAAGAGTTTGTCCTCTAAGTATCAATATTCACATTTTATAGCACACACAGGTAGATATATAGTCACATATGGTCTATTTATATTATTAAGCTGATGAGTTCACCCATTTTTGAATTTATAAACATTCAGACCTTGTTCCAGTGACAACTTTTTATTTCATCTGTGTTTATATCAAATAACAATTATCTGAGGCAGAAATTTGGGAATCATCCTTGTTATTCTCCATTTCTTACTACCATACTCTCTGAATGGTCAGTAGGTCAGGACCACTATAGAATGCATGTCAAAGAGTATCTAAAAAAATAAATCTGGTGCGACCTGGACAATACACAGTATAATATGATTAAGTGCATCATAAAATATTAAAACTTTTCATATGTGCCATGCCATGAAAAAGAGTTTTAAAGCACTGGATACTTCCCATATGGTGACTCCTAAAACCAGAAACATTGTATCTTTTACCATTAAGAGATGGGAGGAGAGAGGAAGAGGAGACAACTTGGAAACTGTAGGTGGAGCAAAAGAGGTTATAGTTAAATGAATTCTGCCAATGCATTTTTCTCCAACTCCAGATTTCCCAGGGCCAGGGGAAATTTTATAACATTTTTAAAGAGAAAAAGAATTATTTCTTAGAACTTTTTGGTTGTGGTTGTTTCAAAGTGGAAATCAATTAATGTAATAGGGCAGTAAACAGCACTGGGAAATTTATGTGAAGCAGTTTCTTATTTTAACCTTCAAATGTCAAATAAAGACAGACGAAGAAACATAGCTTTTAATTAAACATTCTCAGTCACATGACAAAGAGTACTATATATTCATCATTCTACTTCCTCTTCCTGGGCACAGGAAGACTACAATTCTCAGGTTCCCTTGAGTATATATTGTTGTCATGTGACCAAGTTCTGACCAATTTTGTGTGGGAGATGTTGAAGATGTTTTCAAGCACGGCCTTAAACAAATAATTCAGATGATACACTCATTCTCTTTCCCCATCCCATAGTGACTTTGGAGGCTACATGCACCAAATGACATAATTAGACAATGGAGGCAGCCTGATTCCTGAGTCACTGCTTGAAGAAGTTGAGCTGAATAAAACTCAGAGATCCACACCGCCATATTGGACTATGGCATGAACCAGAAATAAACTTCGATTACAAAAAGCCAGTGAGATGTTGAAACATATTTGTATTTGCAATATAGTCTATCCTGCCCTGGCTAGTGCAGAAAATAAAAAACAAAAACGAAAATATGTGGCAAGAGTGAAGAGGTAAGTGCAAGTGGTGAAGACTCAGGTATTAGAGGCTTGGAAGCTGGTGATCATTATTTTACAGTAAGAATATATTAGTAATACCAAGATATGCAATTGCTTACATAATTACTTCTAATTGCTACAAAATTAGGAAAGCGTGGATGGACAAAATGAATGCATTTGATGGCATTTAATAAATTATTACAAAAACAAAATAATTAGTATTCAGAATTAGTAGCTTTATAGGCATAAAGGTAAGGAAGTAGGGACAACATGAGATTTTACCCTTTACAGCATTAGATTTCTAACAATAAGGGACGGGCTTACAAGGACTTTGTTATGTTATCATGTTATGGTCGTTGTTAGATAAACTCTCATGGAGAAAAGAACAGACTGAAGCTGTGGTGTGGAATACAACTCAACTGAATAAAGGAATTGAGGAAAAGAGAACTTAGGGGTATTGTCTTTTTACATATTGTACCAGATAATCTTAAGTAAACACCATTCAGTTGAGAGATGAGCATGGTGATGACAATAAGAAATTAATTATTCTTGAGATTTAATCAGAGAAAGAACCATGGGTGTGATTTCTGATATAGGGAACTGACTGGAAGTAAATAGAGCAGAAGCCTACTAAGTTTTGGACAGAAATATATTGCCCAAGAAACCTGTCTGTTTAATATCTACAATAAGTTTCCATTACCAAAAGGCAGGCACCTCCTAAAGAATTCTCATTTCTGATGTGGACAAGTAAATTCATGGACAAGGAATAATTTCCCAGAACCTGGAGCCTAGGAGGACATGGATAAAATAGTTGCCTCCTTAGAGAAAGGAAGAATCTCCCCCAATCCCAGAGTAAAGTGCTTTCATAATAGCTACCCTGTGAAATTTCAGTATTTCTATCAACCAGTGACTACTGTATATCTTCCACTTTTCTCCTTTCTGTTTACTGAGGGCATTCTCTCCCTGTATCAGGTATGTGCCAGCAAACAACTTATTTTAAGTGATAGGTCATCGGGTAAACATGGGCCATGTCCAGAACCGTGAGAGATTACTACACAATCCCAATGATCCTGGTCTTCAGAAACATGCATTGGCAAGATAGGACTGGAGAGAACTGACTTCGCTGGGAGCTGGCAAGTATGTTCAGTCCTTGGAGAGAATAAAATAGCTTGGTGACAAAGAGAATGAACTATTGGAGAGGCAGTGTTAGGTTTTCACCACATCATATACCTGAGTCTGGTCTACGGGATGTGGAGGGACCCTAACACTGCGTCTCCAATAGTTCATTATTCTGGTCACCAAACTGTAGGCCAATTCCAGGCCTGGACCTTAAAAACATTTCATATGATTCTGCAGTCCCACAGTGTGCTTGGAGACTTGTTTTCTAGGTGACAGTGCTACAAGATTGTTGGAACATTGGTAGACGTGGTGTATATTTAGTCTATATATTGTATATATTAAGTATATATACAGGTATACCTCATTTTATTGCATTTCACTTTATTGTGCCTCGCAGATACTGCATTTTCTACAAATTGAAGGTTTGTGGAAATCCTGCTTTGAGCAAGTGTATTGGCACCTTTTTTTTTCCAACAGCATTTGCTCACTTCCTATCTCTGTACTCTGTATCATATTTTGGTAATTTTCACAATACTTTAAGCCCTCCACCAGTGAAAAGACTACAACTCACTGAAGACCCAGATAATGGTTAGCATTTTTTAGCAATAATGTATTTTTAAATTCAGGTATGCACATTGTTTTCTTAGACATAATGCTATTGTACGCTTAATAAACTACATTATAGGGTAAACATAATAACTTTTATATGTACTAGGAAACCAAAAATTTCATGTGACTTTATTGTGATATTTGCTTTATTATAATGGTCTGGAACTAAACCTGCAATAGATAGATAGATAGATTATATATATACTTATACATACTCCTTTGTGATATAAACATATCCCTATTAATTCTCCATTAAGAAATACTACTTGTATCAAGCAGTTCCAAAATGTTTGGACAGTGTGAAATATTCCTGAAGACAATATTCTTATAATATTAACCAGTGGGAACTTGTGGAAAGGGTGATCCTGTTGATTTTTTCCTCTGTAAAATGTGCATAACAAGATGTAATTTTCCTGTTTTTTGGAAGAGTAGCAAAGATGTGTGCAAAACACCAAGGAGAAACCCTGACATATAGAAATGATTGATAAGTATAAGCATTAGTAATGATGCTATTTTATGTTCAGAATGGAGAGAAATCATGAAGAGTATATTATTTTTCAAATGGTGCAAACGCTTGCTCATCAAATGGAATATTAGGTTCAATTGCTGCTAATATGCGACACTCATAGAATGTGTCATTTGACAATTGTCTCTCCCAGATTTTCACATCCAAATGGCAGAAAAGAAAGTAGCATAAAAGGAATTGACAGCAAGAACAGAAATATAGATCAATGGAACAGGATAGAAAGTCTAGAGATAAACCCATGAACATATGGTCACCTTATCTTTGATAAAGGAGGCAAGAATATACAATGGAGAAAAGACAGCCTCTTCAATAAGTGGTGCTGGGAAAACTGGACAGCTGCATGTAAAAGAATGAAATTAGAACACTCCCTAACACCATACACGAAAATAAACTCAAAATGGATTAAAGACCTAAATATAAGGCCAGACACTGTAAAACTCTTAGAGGAAAACATAGGCAGAACACTCTATGACATAAACCACAGCAAGAACCTTTTTGACCCACCTCCTAGAGAAACGGAAATAAAAACAAAAATAAATAAATGGGACCTAATGAAACTTAAAAGCTTTTGCACAGCAAAGGAAACCATAAACAAGACGAAAAGACAACCCTCAGAATGGGAGAAAGTATTTGCCAATGAAGCAACTGACAGAGGATTAATATAACAAAAATGAACGATTTACTGTTCCCTGTTTGGTAAATTGTCTTTTCCTTCAAAACTCTAGTGTGTTTTAATTGAGCAGGCCTAGAAAAAGTGGACTTTGGGAACTCTTTCTTAGATCCTTTTTGTTTTCCTTTAAGATTGCTTTACGATTTTCTTCCTTTTTCTCTCTCCATCAGTCAGTAAGGCTGGGGTAAGAAACCTGGTCCTGAGTAATGGTTCACATGGCAGGTCTCCTGCAACAAGAGGTTTGGGGCTGGGGCAGACAGGCAGAGGTCTCAAAGAAGGAAAATGTGGACAGAGTGACTGAGGCCAGCTCTGCTTAGGCTTAAAGAGAAATCTCTTTTTGGTTTCTTTTCTGAGCTAATCTCGTTATCAGAGTGGTAAGATTCAAGAGCCAAGATCAGACAGATGGAGGCAGGCACAGGGGAAAGGATCCCAGGAAAAAATCCGATCAACAGCTAAAAAATGTGAAATGAGTTGCAGAAGCTCATGCTATGCAATGAGATAAAAAACTGACTGCGTAGGCTTTTGGACACAGCCCTGGTTAGTGATAAAGTCATTCCTCTGTGTTTATATTCTCCTACCACTCTTGTAATAAGAACAGGGCTGGTTGAGGATTCTGAGATCTTACTTATCATATTTGTGCCTTCTTTGATGACAGAAAGATTAGTCATAGAATTTACCCTCTATGTGGTTTCACAAAGGGAAAAAAAAAAAGATCTCCATGGAAAGAGCTAGAATATATGGCAAAGGTAATGAGATTTGGTTTCTGTGTCACTGTTCCGTGAGTGTTATTAATAAAACAGATATTCCTAAATTCGTTCTCCACTTGCAGCAGGGAGATACCTAATCATGGAAATTAAGTGCTTTTTAAGTCTTGAGTATTTTCATGCACTCTGCAGTAATTAAGTCACAGAGAATGGTAATGAAAAACTGAAGTACAATTCAAATCCCTAATAACCAGACAAGCCATCAAAATTATCGCCATTATAATCAGGGTAAGGGATGTTGTGTTTTAAAAGCTTGGTATTATTTGAAAACAAATTATCAAAATCATGTACTTGAAAAAAGAAACCACAGTATGCTATTTAAATTGAAAGGAAGGAAGGAAGAAAGGAAGGAAGGAAGGAGGAAAAAAAAACCCTCTTAATTATAAAGAGTTTTTTTTTAATCATAGAAAAATCAGGGTATATATTAACTATTCAATTTGTTTTGTGACTTCTTGAACAATTTAAAAAGGAGCACTTTTCATAGTGAGAAATAAATTATGGGTAATTAAAAATAAAATCTAAGGGATGTTTTCAGATATTTTTGTTAGATTTTAAAAGAATTCTATCTACATAATATTAAATAATTTAATCCTCTGCACTTATATTACATTCCATTTTAACAAACTGGGCAAACAATATCATTGTTACTGGTAATTAACATACATATCTCATTTATATTTTCATTTGTACTACTTTCACAGAGTTAAGCAGTATTTCTGTAATTCCTATTTTATTTATGAGTGATTCAGGAAATACTTACTTTGCCTAAATAGGAATAGCATCATTATACATATTTGTTAGTCATTGAATCATCATTTTCATCTTTATTTCATGAAAGTCTTGTTAGTAGAAATATAACAACACTTAAGCACTAATTACTCATTAGTGTTACAAATACTTTTCTAGTATAGTGTGTATAGCTGCATAATGAGGTAGATATGACAATAGTATTTCCTAACACTTCTTTAACACTTTTTTTGTGACAGTCATTATTCTAAATGTTTTACATGTCTGAGCACATTTAATCCTAATGGCAACCTAAGGAAATAGTTATTATTATCCACTTTTGACCATGAAGAAGGTCACGCAACTGAATAAAATCCCACCGTTTTCTTTGATATGCTGTATTTTCTAAAGTTGTTTTGAACATGTATTACAAGGACACTTGAGTCTGTGAAATGTAACTGCAATTCTTTATGACAATCTTTGTAATTAATGTATGTTAAGCAATCGTGACATAAAACATACTAGCATTGCTTTAGAAAGAATAACTTCCTAAAATTGAGAAAAATGAGTAAAAAAAATATTTTTAAAATGTATACATAAATTATTTTGTCAAGCTTAGAATTGAAATAACACCATTTAATTGAGAACTCACAACCATTCAACAGAAGTCTATTAGGCATCTCTCGTCTTGCTGATTTTTGGATAAAGCCTATATATGAAGTTGCAGTGTATTATTTTCGATAGAGACAATTCCCCTTATAGATGGAAAAATTAAGTTTAATTATTTTTCTTTTTTGTCTCTCACAGTCCCTTTTTATTTATGCAGGTTTTTTTCCTGTTATGAATGCTTCTTTTGTGATATAACTCAAGTATACAAAAGTTCTTTGATTGTTTATTAAAATTCCCCATCCCATTGGAATAGTAAAGAAGGAACTGGTATAAGGATAGGGCTTATCCCACCTTCCTTATTCAGCTCTGCAACAGACAAGGAAGCCAGCAGTCAGGGTCAAAAACCAAGTGGCTGATTTGTTTTCTTTCCTTACCTTATAATTCTACTGGTTTTCTCCATTCATGGCATCAGAGGTGTCTGTCCCCATAAAGGTCTGTATACAGGGAGTGAGAGGAGGGACCAATGTCGTACTCCTTTGGGCCTGAAAATAGTTGAAAGCTGACCCCTTTTCTCCTGTGGACCCTTTCTTGTCTTCCACTCCTCACCCTCCAAGTGAGAGACGATTCCTTCTCTGGCTCCTCATTTGCTTTTTTCTCAGTCTCTGAGCATCTGACAGCATTTCTGGTTTGTCTTTACTCAAGCCTGTTTGCCCCTTCAGGCAGCCCTCTTGAATGAGCACACACTCACACACACAAACACACACTCACATACACACACAAACACACACTCCTTCAGTATTGATAAACTGGGAGTGAACTTCCCTAATCAGCCACTACTCCTTTGGTCCATCCGTCAACAGCTGTCCTGCTCGTCTCTCACCCTTTAGATTGTTTTAGGTGGAGGCTAACCTCAGTTGATCCTGTCCACCAATTATAAAGAAACACTTCTCAAGGTCCCTGAGTTGCTCTATTGAGATACTCTTTTTAAGTTCAAGATACGGGAGGGTACACCCACTCCTTCCCTTTTCTTCTCTCCAACGTAGTCATATTAAAAAAATATATCTTTGAGGTTTCAGTGGTCTTGGGGCAAGAAAATGGCCATGCAGTTCTTCTTTCTGCACTGGGGAGAACTTTTCAAAGAAAACTTCTCTCAAAATCTAATTCTCTCAAATAGAAGTAGGGGGAAAATTATCATCAGGTTTTGGCCACCAGCTTTGTAAATTCTGCATAATGTCTAGGAAGTCCTTTGGAATGTGATATTGCCTCTTGGTATTTCAACAAAGTATTTCAGGATCATAATACAAGCCACATATATATGTATATATAATTTTGGTGGCCAAATATCCTGCAGCCCTGGTCTGGTCAGGATTTGAACTAAGCCTTGGATCAATCACATTAGTGTAGATATGGCTGAGCACAAGCCCCTCCTCCCCAACTCAACTTTACATACTGGTCTCAAGTGCCTCTAGGGCACACACCTTCTCAGGTAGCAGCACCTCACATAATCAGCATCTGTCTTACTGAGAAATGCAGCAATGCAGCAAATATAGCAATAGTATTAGTTAGCTTTAAGGTAAGTTTATCTTACATGGATAAGGAGGTAAAAAGAGTGGATGAAAAAAATCCAACATTCAACTCTGATAATATCTTCTGAAATGTAACCATGCTGACTAGGTATATAGATAGAAACAAGCAAAACCGAGTTTCTCTTCCTAAAATAGCATTGCTGTATGTATATGTATATGTATACACATACGTGCATGCATTCCTAAAAACAAGGAAATGGAAGACACTTAGTCAAACCCATATGATGTTAACCAGAATTATCAGGTCCTTTTTCTTTAAAGGACTAGAATCCCAGCTCAAACTAGCTCACTTGAAAGGAGCAAAAATAATTTATTTTTGAGTAGTCAAGGTGTAGCTCTTCACGCCTGGTTAGAAGCAGCAGCTCAACTGCTATAATTGGGACCCTTCTGCTCTCCCTGACTATTGATCAGCCTTTCTTGTCTACATTTCCTTGTAATTTGGTCTCCTTATCTTCTCCATATGGACATCCTCTCTCCAACACCAAAACATTACATGGGCTGGAGATATTCCAGTAGTGTAGAGTAGGGGAGGGGTTTGCTAAGGAAAGTGGAGGCAGTATGTATGAGTTGCTAGGGCTGCCATAACAGAGTACCACCAGCAGGGTGGCTTAAACAGCCAAAGTTTATCATTTCACCGTTTCAGCAGGCAGAAGTCTGAAATCAAGATGTCAGCAGAATTGATACCTTCTGAGGGCTCTGATGGAAAGATCTGTTCCAGGCTTCATTCCTTGGCTTATAGGATGGTCACCTCCTCCCTGTGTCTCTTCCCATGGTCTGTCTTCTATGTGCATCTGTCTCTGTGTTCAACTTTTCCCTTTTTATAAGGACACCAGTCATATTGGATTAGGGCTCACCCTAATAAACTTATTTTAACTTGATTATCTATGTAAAGATCCTAACTTCAAATAAGGTCACATTCTGAGGTACCAGGGGTTAGGACTACAACATATCTTATTTTTACAGGGACACAATTCAACCCATAATACACTGTACCTTAAAAAATGGAGAGGGCATCAGAATTAACCCTGAGAAGACAAAATTTATTTTGAGTGGCTTAAATAACAGAAGTTTATTTTCTG
The DNA here is from genome assembly GCF_965194825.1 of Balaenoptera physalus. NCBI lineage: Eukaryota > Metazoa > Chordata > Mammalia > Artiodactyla > Balaenopteridae > Balaenoptera > Balaenoptera physalus. The sequence goes on along the minus strand of NC_138891.1, from coordinate 129,465,278 downwards.
AAGTCTGCAAGTCCAAGATCAAGGTATGGGCAGCATTGTTTTTGAGAAGACAAATTTTAACTACCATATTCCACTAGACACACATACACATATTTACTACAGGGCAAATATGCAAATGAAAGCAATTAGGGAAGGTGTCATCATCCTCCCTCTTTCTCTTTCTCTCCTCAAATAGGTAGACAAACTTAGATTTCCCTTATATTTGAACTTATAAAATACATATATCTAAACTCCTTATATTTTTGTATATCTAGATTGTTTTCACTCATAAGAAATCCTACTATTTGATGATGTTCTGTGCATGTGTCTCCTGATAATTTTGTTTCAGTTGACCTTAAATGCTCTCTTTCAGTCTTTTAGAAGAAGAAATATATCTAAAAATAATGGTTCTTTGTAACTATTTATATGATAAAATGATCTTACAGCATCCATTCTAATCAAAACAATAATTTATAAATAGAACAGCAATATGTATTTCTTTCCTATATCCATCTAAACATTTATTCAAGAGTTTTTAACTTAGACATCAATACCTCAGGTGAAAAGTATAATTACTTCAATACAATCAAAGAGATTTTTTTCACAGAAATCTCACCACATATATTAGTCAGGTTGGTATGTGGTCTTCTTTCTTGCTACCTCCTTAACAGTAAAGTCCAGATCTTCTTTATCAATCATAACACATTGACTTTTACTTTACCCTTAATAGAATTAATGGAATAAATGACAATTATTCATCAAGTAAAACAAAACAACATCCTTATCTTTATTTTCCCTAAAAGAAAAAGACAGAAGGCCATTAAGAGATGATTTAGAAACACACACACACACATAGACACACACACACATACATACATAGTGTTTAGAATCTATTTTCCATTCAAATAAATTACCATTTATTCTGAGATTCTGTTGTATCTTGTTTTTAGCTCCATTGAGGTATAATTGACAAAACTGTAGGATATTGTTGTACATTGTGGTGATTTGATATATATATATATATAATCAAATATATATCAAATATACACATATTTATATAAAGAATTCCCACTATCTAGTTAACTAACACATCTTTTTTGCTCACTTGTTTGTTTTGTTTTTTTACTTTTTTTTTTTTTTGAGGAAGAAATTCTAACAATATGGGTTGGCTTAAAACTTAACCACTTTAGGATAAGTATATAATATAATTAAATATAATATGAAGTGATTTTTTTTAATTTAGTAGTGTATGTTCACAGATTTGTTGTTGTTGTTGTTGTACACTGTTTTTCCGAATAATACTCTTCAGAACAAAGTTCCTTCTGGAGCTGATATAAATTATTTGGTGCCAAAAGATATGCCCCCACAGCATCCTGTGATGGCCACCTTACTTCCAGATGTTCACATCATCCCTCCTCACACAAAACTGTCCCTGGAAAAGAGCCATGCCAGAGATTTGAAAACCAAATGTGCAGGCTCTAGTACTTTCTACCGATGGACTAACACAAATTGGAATAAATGCTCTAAAATTATCTTTCTATGCCAAGATTCTATTATCCTCCTTCATTTAACTTCATAGTTTAAGGCTACATTATGTCTATAGTGTTTTTGTCTCACAATTAGCATTATCATCCTATTTGGAATTAGTTATTGGTAGCCTCACAATGTCTGATGCTATGATTTAACAGTTTAAATGGATCTAGACTTTCATTTTCTGGAATCAGTTTTATCATTTTGATCTGGAAGCATATTACAGTGTATGAAATATAAAAGAGGCATAGCCCATCTCTTTGGCGAGGACAGAATTAAAGATACAACATTAAGTCTGTCCCTTAAACATTTTATTAAACCACTAAAGGCATTAAAAGGCATTAAAAACATAGGAACCTAGAATTCTCAGAGATCTGAGTACCAAATTCCAGCCATATTGTTTTCCTGGACGTCTCATTTTTGAATACAGCTAATGGTTTATAGGCAATATTTTCCTTCTGTAAGATGGGGATTATAATAACTGTTTACATTGTGATGGAAGGAATTATATACAATGTCAGAAAGATACCTGTTTCATAATAGGTTCCTAAATATTCATTTTCTTTCTTTTCATTTGTAATAATAGAAAAAAGGAAAAATCATCCTAAAAGAAAAATCATCTAATAATGGGAAAACTCATTAGAAGTGCCTGCATAGACTTCTATTTACTCTGTCACTCGGTAAATAATGCTTTGATATTTAATCACAACCACAAAGTCTTGCACCTCTCACAGATATGAAAGAATGGGAAATGAATAAAATGTAGAAAAGAGGAATTAACACTCTCAATTAACTCCACTGTATGTTGAAAGAACTTGAATTTGGAAGAAATATATACAGTATATCATAAAATATAGTTTTGCTATTGTTCTATTCATATTAATTACTGATTAAGTATATGCCTTTGATCTGAGTATCAGTGACATTGCCAGTTTATCATAGAAGTATCAACATAGATTATTGACCAATGATTTGATACGTTTCATGTATATGTCCTTGATCTTTGGATTTACCATTTAGTATTCACAATCTGTGAAACTGTTTACGGAAAAATTATAAAACTTATCTATATATCCTCACAAACTTAAAGAAATTTTAGAAAGTTTGAAGAAAAAACTAACACATTATTTTAAAGAAATGTTTTAATACTTTCTAAAGCATGGAATATAAATGACAACTCATTATATTACTATATAATATTCACTGAGCTTATAGTACTAAATATATAATCATATTAAATACATTGTTTTTATACAAATAGATGGTTCCCAGCTGCTTAATAATGTGAACTTGTATAAAAGAATAAATATTTATTTTAAAATATTTTCCCCTAAACCACTAATTTTGGGGGAAACTCTTGTAGAACACAATATTAGGAAATGTCTATGCAAAATGTACCTCACAGTGAGAATTAAAACATGCAGATGTATCTTGACAAATATAATATTCAAGGTATAAAATGGCTTAAAACATTTATTTTTGTATTTATTATAGGAAGAAATGACTAGAACAAAAATCATCTTCTTTCCCCCTAATAATAAATCTATTTGATAACTGAAGTTTTCAGGCAAGTAATTTTCCTCCCATTTAACATAAATGAGATTTTGTCAATCTCTCATTCTCCTAAAAGTGAGAAAGAAACCCAAAACTGATAAGAATTTCTAAAGAGTAGAAATTAATTTGATTTCTGTGCTAGTAGAGATGGAGGTAATCAAAACTGTAAAAAATGTGATATCACTTTTTCAAACTTAAGCAATATCTTTGAAACACAAGTACCGTAATTGTTGAATAAAGAAGAATGATTAAAATATAGCATATATTAGATAGCTGAGTCCATACCAACTACTATAATTCACTACCTAAGCTTAAAAAGTAGAAAATTAGTATGATTAAGTTGTTAAAAATCCATTTCTATGTATAAACATGTTTTTAATAATAGATTCTCTAAATATCTTACTCCTCTGGTCTTAGCTCAAACAATGATTAGTTATTTGTATGAGTTGCGGTTTGCAGCTCAACCTTTATGAAGATTTCATGATAAATCTCCATATTGGTCCAAATTAATGGCTTGTATAACCAAGTGTTTTGTTTCTGAATGACACCAAGGTACATTTAATTAAGATGGGGAACAAAATTGGCCATAGCACCTATCCCTGGAGAATCCTGTTTATTTTTCTTTCATCCAAAGATAAATTCTTTCTTTAGTTTATTTTTCTTAAGCCAGTTTCATGATCATGTCAAAATATTTTTCATAACCTTGTGATTTTTCTGTAAAAAACACTTGTGTGTGAACACCTTGCACATATGCACATACACACACACTGGCGCTCCTTTGTTCACACTTTTTGCTCTCCTTAAAAAATATATATAAATATACAAAGACAGACTAGCATGAGTTTTCCATGACTATCTGCCAATGATTAATATTTGCTTAAGTATTTTTTTCAATTCTTTACTGGAGTTTCAATGGGGCTTCTTGGTAGGAGTTCAAGAGCTATCTCATAGAAGTTTCTACTAATTAAAAAAAGAAAAAAAGATAGATTCTGTCTGAGTCTGTTCAGGCTGCTATAACAAAATATCACAGACTGGGTAGTTTACAAACAACCAAAATTTAGTTCTGGAGGCTGGAAATCTGGGAACAGGGTGCCAACATGGTCAGATGAGGGTTAGGGAACTCTGGTGGAACCCTGTTATATGAGCACTAATCCCATTTATGAGGGCTCCACCCTCATGAACTAATCAGCTCCCAAAAGTCTCACCTCCTAACACCATAACTTGGGCATTAGGATACCAGCATGCGAATTTTGAGGGAACACAAACATTCAGACAACAGCAGATACATGGATAGAGAAAGACTGCTAGTTTTTTACATAAATGACAAGGATGGGAAGAGGGCATCAGGAAAACTTTCCATGGGAACTGACTCTCGAATGACATGTTCAAGGAAGTGTAGGGTTTCACCAGATAAATAAGGGCAGTGGGTCCAGGTGGAAAGAACAATAAGAATAATGTTATGGAACCAAAGGCATGTTCAGGAGAGTGCATTTACTTTAATTGACTAGAATATAAGGTGCACTTGTGATATGTAACTGGAAATGTAGTCTAGATAATAAACTGATTCAAATGCCATCTTTACTTGGGTTTTTCAAACTTTTAAAACTGAGAATTGCCCTTTATCTTGTAACCCAGAACATGAATACATATAGCTATCTTTTTAGAGACAAGCAGGCCTTACTTTGCATGGTTCTTGTTTGATTTTTTGTTTGTTTTTGTTTTTGTTTTTGTTTTTAACATCCTTAATGGCATATAATTGCTTTACAATGATGAGTTACTTTCTGCTGTACAACAAACTGAATCAGCTATATGTAAACATATAGCCCCTTATCCCCTCCCTCTTGTGCCTCCCCCCCATCCTACCTACCCCACCCCTCTAGGTGGTCACAAAACACTGAACTGATCTCCCTATGCAATGTGGCTGCTTCCCACTAGCTATCTATGTTACATTTCATAGTGTATATATGTCAGTGCTACTCTCTCACTTTGCCCAAGCTTACCTTTCCCCCTCCCCGTGTACTCAAGTGGATTATCTATGTCTGTGTCTTTATACATGACCTGCCCCTAGGTTCATCAGAAGCACTTTTTTTTTAGATTCCATATATATGTGTTAGCATACGGTATTTGTTTTACTCTTTCTGACTTACTTCACTCTGTATGACAGATTCTAGGCCCATGCACCTCACTACAAATAACTCAATTTCGTTTCTTTCTCTGGCTGAGTAATATTCCATTGTATATATGTGGCACATCTTCTTCCTCCATTCATCTGTGGATGGACACTTAGGTTGATTCCATGTCCTGATTATTGTAAATAGTGCTGCAATGAACATTGTGGTACATGTCTCTTTTTGAATTATGGTTTTCTCAGGATGTATGCCCAGGAGTGGGATTGCTGGGTCATATGGTAGTTCTATTTTTAGTTTTTAAAGGAACCTCCATACTTTTCTCCATAGTGTCTGTATCAATTTACATTCCCACCAAAAGTATAAGAGGGTTCCCTTTTCTCCACACCCTCTCCAGCATTTATTGTTTGTAGATTTTTGGATGATGGCCATTCTTTCTGGTGTGAGGTGATAGCTCATTGTAGTTTTGATTTGCATTTCTCTAATGATTAGTGATGTTGGGCATCCTTTCATGTGTTTGTTGGCAATCTGTATAACTTCTTTGGAGAAATGTCTATTTAGGCCTTCCACCCATTTTTGGATTGGGTTGTTTGATTTTTGATATTGAGCTGCATGAGCTGCTTGTATGTTTTGGAGATTAATCCTCTGTCAGTTGCTTCATCTGCAAATATTTTCTCCCATTATGAGGGCTGTCTTTTCATCTTATTTAAGGTTTCCTTTGCTGTGAAAAAGCTTTTAAGTTTCATTAGGTCATATTTGTTTGTTTTTTTTTTTTTCTTAACATCTTTATTGAAGTATAATTGCCTTACAATTGTGTGTTAGCTTCTGCTTTATAACAAAGTGAATCAGTTATACATATACAATATGTTCCCATTTCTCTTCCCTCTTGCATCTCCCTCCCTCCCACCCTCCCCATCCCATCCCTCTAGGTGGTCACAAAGCACCGAGCTGATCTCCCTGTGCTATGCGGCTGCTTCCCACTAGTTATCTATTTTACATTTGGTAGTGTATATATGTCCATGACACTCTCTTACCCTGTCACATCTCACCCCACCCCCTCCCCATATCCTCAAGTCCATTCTCTAGTAGGTCTGTGTCTTTATTCCCGTCTTGCCACTAGGTTCTTCATGGCCTTTTTTTTTTTTTTTTCCCTTAGATTCCGTATATATGTGTTAGCATACTATATTTGTTTTTCTCTTTCTGACTTACTTCACTCTGTATGACAGACTCTAACTCCATCCACCTCATTACAAATACCTCCATTTCATTTCTTTTTATGGCTGAGTAATATTCCATTGTATATATGTGCCACATCTTCTTTATCCATTCATCTGTCGATGGACATTTAGGTTGCTTCCATGTCCTGGCTGTTGTAAATAGAGCTGCAATGAACATTTTGGTACATGACTCTTTTTGACCTATGGTTTTCTCAGGGTATATGCCCAGTAGTGGGATTGCTGGGTCGTATGGTAGTTCTATTTGTAGTTTTTTAAGGAACCTCCATACTGTTCTCCATAGTGGCTGTATCAATTTACATTCCCACCAACAGTGCAAGAGTGTTCCCTTTTCTCCACACCCTCTCCAGCATTTATTGTTTCTAGATTTTTTGATGATGGCCATTCTGACCGGTGTGAGATGATATCTCATTGTAATTTTGATTTGCATTTCTCTAATGATTAATGATGTTGAGCATTCTTTCATGTGTCTGTAGGCCATCTGTATATCTTCTTTGGAGAAATGTCTATTTAGGTCTTCGGCCCATTTTTGGATTGGGTTGTTTGTTTTTTTGTTATTGAGCTGCATGAGCTGCTTGTAAATCTTGGAGATTAATCCTTTGTCAGTTGCTTCATTTGCAAATATTTTCTCCCATTCTGATGGTTGTCTTTTGGTCTTGTTTATGGTTTCCTTTGCTGTGCAAAAGCTTTTAAGTTTCATTAGGTCCCATTTGTTTATTTGTGTTCTTATTTCCATTTCTCTGGGAGCTGGGTCAAAAAGAATCTTGCTGTGATGTATGTCATAGAGTGTTCTGCCTATGTTTTCCTCTAAGAGTTTGATAGTGTCTGCCCTTACACTTAGGTCTTTAATCCATTTTGAGTTTATTTTTGTGCATGGTGTCAGGGAGTGTTCTAATTTCATACTATTACATGTACCAGTCCAATTTTCCCAGCACCACTTATTGAAGAGGCTGTCTTTTCTCCACTGTATATGCTTGCCTCCTTTATCAAAAATAAGGTGCCCATATGTGTGTGGGTTTATCTCTGGGCTTTCTATCCTGTTCCATTGATCTATATTTCTGTTTTTGTGCCAGTACCAAACTGTCTTGATTACTGAAGCTTTGTAATATAGTCTGAAGTCAGGGAGCCTGATTCCCCCAGCTCCATTTTTCGTTCTCAAGATTGCTTTGGCTATTCGGGGTCTTTTGTGTTTCCATACAAATTGTGAAATTTTTTGTTCTAATTCTGTGAAAAATGCCAGTGGTAGTTTGATAGGGATTGCATTGAATCTGTAGATTGCTTTGGGTAGTAGAGTCATTTTCACAATGTTGATTCTTCCAATCCAGGAACATGGTATATCTCTCCATCTATTTGTATCATCTTTAATTTCTTTCATCAGTGTCTTATAATTTTCTGCATACAGGTCTTTTGTCTCCTTAGGTAGGTTTATTCCTAGATATTTTATTCTTTTTGTTGCAATGGTAAATGGGAGTGTTTTCTTAATTTCACTTTCAGATTTTTCGTCATTAGTGTATAGAAATGCAAGAGATTTCTGTGCATTAATTTTGTATCCTGCTACTTTACCAAATTCATTGATTAGCTCTAGGAGTTTTCTGGTAGCATCTTTAGGATTCTCTATGTATAGTATCATGTCATCTGCAAATAGTGACAGCTTTACTTCTTCTTTTCCGATTTGGATTCCTTTTATTTCTTTGTCTTCTCTGATTGCTGTGGCTAACACTTCCAAAACTATGTTGAATAATAGTGGTGAGAGTGGGCAACCTTGTCTTGTTCCTGATCTTAGTGGAAATGGTTTCAGTTTTTCACCATTGAGGACAATGTTGGCTGTGGGTTTGTCATATATGGCCTTTATTATGTCGAGGAAAGTTCCCTCTATGCCTACTTTCTGCAGGGCTTTTATTATAAATGGGTGTTGAATTTTGTCGAAAGCTTTCTCTGCATCTATTGAGATGATCATATGGTTTTTCTCCTTCAATTTGTTAATATGATGTATCACATTGATTGATTTGCGTATATTGAAGAATCCTTGCATTCCTGGGATAAACCCCACTTGATCATGGTGTATGATCCTTTTAATGTGGTGTTGGATTCTGTTTGCTAGTATTTTGTTGAGGATTTTTGCATCTATGTTCATCAGTGATATTGGCCTGTAGTTTTCTTTCTTTGTGACATCTTTGTCTGGTTTTGGTATCAGGGTGATGGTGGCCTCGTAGAATGAGTTTGGGAGTGTTCCTCCCTCTGCAATATTTTGGAAGAGTTTGAGAAGGATAGGTGTTAGCTCTTCTCTAAATGTTTGATAGAATTCACCTGTGAAGCCATCTGGCCCTGGGCTTTTGTTTGTTGGAAGGTTTTTAATCACAGTTTCAATTTCAGTGCTTGTGATTGGTCTGTTCATATTTTCTATTTCTTCCTGGTTCAGTCTCGGAAGTTTGTGCATTTCTAAGAATCTGTCCATTTCTTCCAGGTTGTCCATTTTATTGGCATAGAGTTGCTTGTAGTAATCTCTCATGATCTTTTGTATTTCTGCAGTGGCAGTGGTTACTTCTCCTTTTTCATTTCTAATTCTATTGATCTGAGTCTTCTCCCTTTTTCTCTTGATGAGTCTGGCTAATGGTTTATCAATTTTGTTTATCTTCTCAAAGAACCAGCTTTTAGTTTCATTGATTTTTGCTATTGTTTCCTTCATTTCTTTTTCATTTATTTCTGACCTGATCTTTATAATTTCTTTCCTTCTGCTGGCTTTGGGGTTTTTTTGTACTTCTTTCTCTAATTGCTTTAGGTGCAAGGTTAGGTTGTTTATTCGAGATGTTTCCTGTTTCTTGAGGTAGGCTTGTATTGCTATAAACTTCCCTCTTAGCACTGCTTTTGCTGCGTCCCATAGGTTTTGGGTCGTCGTATCTCCATTGTCATTTGTTTCTAGGTATTTTTTGATTTCCCCTTTGATTTCTTCAGTGATCACTTCGTTATTAAGTAATGTATTGTGTAGCCTCCATGTGTTTGTATTTTTTACAGATCTTTTCCTGTAATTGATATCTAGTCTCATAGCGTTGTGGTCGGAAAAGATACTTGATACGATTTCAATTTTCTTAAATTTACCAAGGCTTGATTTGTGACCCAAGATATGATCTATCCTGGAGAATGTTCCATGAGCACTTGAGAAAAATGTGTATTCTGTTGTTTTTGGGTGGAATGTCCTATAAATATCAATTAAGTCCATCTTGTTTAATGTATCATTTAAAGCTTGTGTTTCCTTATTCATTTTCATTTTGGATGATCTGTCCATTGGTGAGAGTGGGGTGTTAAAGTCCCCTACTATGATTGTGTTGCTGTCGATTTCCCCTTTTATGGCTGTTAGTATTTGCCTTATGTATTGAGGTGCTCCTATGTTGGGTGCATAAATATTTACAATTGTTATACCTTCCTCTTGGATCGATCCCTTGATCATTATATAGTGTCCTTCTTTGTCTCTTGTAATAGTCTTTATTTTAAAGTCTATTTTGTCTGATATGAGAATTGCTACTCCAGCTTTCTTTTGATTTCCATTTGCATGGAATCTTTTTCCATCCCCTCACTTTCAGTCTATATGTGTCTCTAGGTCTGAAGTGGGTCTCTTGTAGACAGCATATATATGGGTCTTGTTTTTGTATCCATTCAGCCAGCCTGTGTCTTTTGGTGGGAGCATTTAATCCATTTACATTCAAGGTAATTATCGATATGTATGTTCCTATTCCCATTTTCTTAAATGTTTTGGGTTTGTTATTGTAGGTGTTTTCCTTCTCTTGTGTTTCTTGCCTAGAGAAGTTCCTTTAGCATTTGTTGTAAAGCTGGTTTGGTGGTGCTGAACTCTCTCAGCTTTTGCTTGTCTGTAAAGGTTTTAATTTCTCCATCGAATCTGAATGAGATCCTTGCTGGGTAGTGTAATCTTGCTTGTAAGTTTTTCTCCTTCATCACTTTAAGTATATCCTGCCACTCCCTTCTGGCTTGCAGAGTTTCTGCTGAAAGATCAGATGTTAACCTTATGGGGATTCCCTTGTGTGTTATTTGGTTTTTTTCCCTTGCTGCCTTTAATATGTTTTCCTTATATTTAATTTTTGACAGTTTGATTAATATGTGTCTTGGTGTGTTTCTCCTTGGGTTTATCCTGTATGGGACTCTCTGTGCTTCCAGGACTTGATTAACTATTTCCTTTCTCATATTAGGGAAGTTTTCAACTATAATCTCTTCAAATATCTTCTCAGTCCCTTTCTTTTTCTCTTCTTCTTCTGGGACCCCTATAATTCGAATGTTGGTGCGTTTAATATTGTCCCAGAGGTCTCTGAGACTGTCCTCAGTTCTTTTCATTCTTTTTTCTTTATCCTGCTCTGCAGTAGTTATTTCCACCATTTTATCTTCCAGGTCACTTATCCTTTCTTCTGCCTCAGTTATTCTGCTATTGATCCCATCTAGAGTATTTTTAATTTCATTTATTGTGGTTTTCATCATTGCTTGGTTCCTCTTTAGTTCTTCTACGTCCTTGTTAAATGTTTCTTGCATTTTGTCCATTCTATTTCCAAGATTTTGGATCATCCTTACTATCATTATTCTGAATTCTTTTTCAGGTAGACTACCTATTTCCTCTTCATTTGTTAAGTCTGGTATGTTCTGACCCTGCTCCTTCATCTGCTGTGTGTTTTTCTGTCGTCTCATTTTGCTTATCTTACTGTGTTTGGGGTCTCCTTTTCACAGGCTGCAGGTTCGTAGTTCCTGTTGTTTTTGGTATCTGTCCCCAGTGGCTAAGGTTGGTTCAGTGGGTTGTGTAGGCTTCCTGGTGGAGGGAACTAGTGCCTGAGCTCTGGTGGATGAGGTTGGATCTTGTCTTTCTGGTGGGCACGTCCACGTCTGGTGGTGTATTTTGGGGTGTCTGTGGCCTTCTTATGATTTTAGGCAGCCTCTCTGCTAATGGATGGGGCTGTGTTCCTGTCTTGCTAGTTGTTTGGCATAGGGTGTCCAGCACTGTAGGTTGCTGGTCGTTGAGTGAAGCTGGGTCTTGATGTTGAGATGGAGATCTCTGAGAGATTTTTGCCGTTTGGTATTACGTGGAGCTGGGAGGTCTCTTGTGGACCAGTGTCCTGAAGTTGGCTCTCCCACCTCAGAGGCACGGCCCTGATGCCTGGCTGGAGCACCAAGAGCCTTTCCTCCACACGGCTCAGAGTAAAAGGGAGAAAAAATAGAAAGAAAGAAAGAAAGAAAGAAAGAGGCTATAATATAGTGAAGTAAAATAAAGCTATTGTAAAGCAAAGCTATACAGACAAAATCGCACCCAGAAGCATATACATATACACTCACAAATAAAAGGAAAAGGGGAAAAATTAATATATCCTGCTCCCAAAGTCCACCTCCTGAATTTGGGATGATTCGTTGTCTATTCAGGTATTCAACAGATGCAGGCACATCAAGTTGTTTGTGGAGTTTTAATCCGCTGCTTCTAAGGCTGCTGGGAGAGATTTCCCCTTATCTTCCCTGTTCGCACAGCTCCTGGGGTTCAGCTTTGGATTTGGACCCGCCTCTGCGTGTAGGTCACCTGAGGGCGTCTATTCCCCGCTCAGACAGGACGGGGTTAAAGGAGCAGCTGCTTCGGGGGCTCTGGCTCACTCAGGCCGCGGGGAGGGAGGTGTACAGAGGAGGCGGGGTGAGCCTGCGGCGGCCGAGGCCGGCGTGACGTTGCACCAGCCTGAGGCGGGCAGTGAGTTCTCCCGGGGAACTTGTCCCCGGATCACGGGACCCTGGCAGTGGCGGGCTGCACAGGCTCCCGGGAGGGGCGATGTGGAGAGTGACCTGTGCTCACACACAGGCTTTTTGGAGGCGGCAGTAGCAGCCCCAGCGTCTCACGCCCGTCTCTGGGGTCCGTGCTGATCGCCGCGGCTCGCGCCTTTCTCTGGAGTTCGTTTAGGCGGCACTCTGAATCCCCTCTCCTTGCGCTCAGCGAAACAAAGAGGCAAGAAAAAGTCTCTCGTCTCTTCGGCAGCTGCAGAACTTTTCCCGGTCTCCCTCCCAGCCAGCTGTGGTGCGCTAACCCCTTCAGGCTCTGTTCACGCCGCCAGCCCCAGTCCTCTCCCTGCGATCCGCCCGAAGCCCGAGCCTCAGCTCCCAGCCCCGCCCGCCCCGGCGGGGGAGCAGACAAGCCTCTCGGGCTGGAGAGTGCTGGTCGGCACCGCTCCTCCGTGCGGGAACCTCTCCGCTTTGCCCTCCGCACCCCTGTGGCTGCGCTCTCCTCCGTGGCTCCAAAGCTTCCCCCCTCTGCCACCCGCAGTCTCTGCCCGCGAAGGGGCTTCCTAGTGCGTGGAAATCTTTCCTCCTTCACGGCTCCCTCCCATTGGTGCAGGTGCCGTCCCTATTCTTTTGTTTCTGTTATTTCTTTTTTCTTTTGCCCTACCCAAGTACAGGGGGAGTTTCTTGCCTTTTTGGAGGTCGGACGTTCTCTGCCAGCGTTCAGTGGGTGTTCTGTAGGAGCAGTTCCACGTGTAGATGTATTTCTACTGTATCTGTGGGAAGGAAGGTGATCTCCGCGTCTTACTCTTCCGCCATCTTCCCGAGGCCCCCCTATTTGTTTATTTTTGTTTTTATTTCCATTTCTCTAGGAGGTGGGTCAAAAAGGATCTTGCTGTGATTTATGTCATAGAGTGTTCTGCCTTGTTTTTCTCTAAGAGTTTTATGGTGTCTGGCTTTGCATTTAGGCCTCTAATCCATTTTGAGTTTATTTTTGGGTATGGTATTAAGAAGTGTTCTAATTTCATTCTTTTACATGTAGCTGTCCAGTTTTCCCAGCACCACTTACTGAGGAGGCTGTCTATTTTCCACTGTATATTCTTGCCTCCTTTATCAAAGGTAAGGTGACAATATGTGTGTGGGTTTATCCCTGAGCTTTCTATCCTGTTCCATTGATCTATATTTCTGTTTTTGTGCCAGTATCATACTGTGATGATTACTGTAGCTTTGTAGTATAGTATGAAGTCACAGAGCCTGATTCCTCCAGCTCCATTTTTCTTTATTAAGATTGCTTTGTCTCTTCGGAGTAGTTTGTGTTTCCATACAAATTGTGAAATTTTTCATTCTACTTTTGTGAAAAATGCCATTGGTAGTTTGATAGGGATTGCATTGATTCTGTAGATTGCTTTGGGTAGTATAGTCATTTTCACAATGTTGATTCTTCCAATTCAAGAACATAGTATATCTCTCCATCTGTCTGTATCATCTTTACTTTCTTTCATCAGTCTCTTAAAGTTTTCTGCATACAAGTCTTTTGTCTCCTTACATAGGTTTATTCCTAGATATTTTTTTCTTTTTGTTGCAATGGTAAATGGGAGTGTTTCTTTAATTTCTCTTTCAGATTTTTCATTGTTAGTGTGTAGGGATGCAAGAGATTTCTGTGCACTGATTTTGTATCCTGCAACTTTACCAAATTCATTGATTAGCTCTAGTAGTTTTCTGGTAGCAACTTTAGGATTCTCTATATATAGTATCATGTCATCTGCAAACAGTGACAATTTTATTTCTTCTTTTCCAATTTGGATTCCTTTTACTTCTTTTTCTTCTCTGATTGCTGTAGCTAAAACTTCCAAAACTACGTTGAATAATAGTGGTGAGAGTGGGCAACCTTGTCTTGTTCTTATCTTAGTAGAAAAGGTTTCAAGTTTTCAGCATTAAGAATGATGTTGGCTGTGAGTTTGTCATATATGGCCTTTATTTTCTTGAGGTAGGCTCCCTCTCTGCCCACTTTCCTGAGAGTGTCATAAATATGTGTTGAAATTTGTCAAAAGCTTTTTCTTCAACTATTGAAATTATCATATGGTTTTTATCCTTCAATTTGTTAATATGGTGTATCACATTGATTGATTTGCATATACTGAAGAATCCTTGCATTCCTGGGATAAACCCCAATTGATCATGGTGTATGATCCTTTTAGTGTTCTGTTAGGTTCTGTTTGCTAGTATTCTGTTGAGGATTTTTGCATCTATGTTCATCAGTGATATTGGCCTGTAGTTTTCTTTCTTTGTGACATCTTTGTCTGGTTTTGGTATCAGGGTGATGGTGGCCTCGTAGAATGAGTTTGGGAGTGTTCCTCCCTCTGCAATATTTTGGAAGAGTTTGAGAAGGATAGGTGTTAGCTCTTCTCTAAATGTTTGATAGAATTCTCCTGTGAAGCCTTGTGGTCCTGGGCTTTTGTTTGTTGGAAGATTTTTAATCACAGTCTCAATTTCAGTACTTATGACTGGTCTCTTCATATTTTCTGTTTCTTCCTGGTTCAGCCTTGGAAGGTTGTGCTTTTCTAAGAATTTGTGCATTTTTTCCAAGTGGTCCATTTTATTGGCATATAGTTTCTTACAGTAATCTCTCATGATCCTTTGTATATCTGCAGAGTCAGTTGTTACTTCTTCTTTTCATTTTTAATTCTGCTGATTTTAATCTTCTCCCTTTTTTTCTTCATGAGTCTGGCTAATTGTTTATCAATTTTGTTTATCTTCTCAGAGAACCAGCTTTTAGTTTTATTGATCTTTGCTATTGTTTCCTTCATTTCTTTTTCATTTTTATCTGATCTGATCTTTATGATTTCTTTCCTTCTGCTAACTTTGGGGTTTTTGTTCTTCTTTCTCTAATTGCTTTAGTTGTAAGTTTAGGTTGCTGATTTGAGATTTTTCTTGTTTCTTGAGGTAGGATTGCATTGCTATAAAATTCCTTCTTAGAACTGCTTTTGCTGCATCCCATAGGTTTTGTGTCATTGTGTTTTCATTGTCATTTGTCTCTAAGTATTTTGATTTCCTCTTTGATTTCTGCAGTGTTCTCTTGTTTGTTTAGTTTAGCTTCATATTGTTTAGCCTCTATGTTTTTATATTTTTTACAGTTTTTTTTCCTGTAATTGATATCTAGTCTCATAGTGTTGTGATCATAAAAGATACTTGGTTCGATTTCAATTTTCTTAAATTTACCAAGGCTTTATTTTTGACCCAAGATATGATCTCTCCTGGACAATGTTCCATGAGCACTTGGGAAGAATGTGTATTTTGTTGTTTTTGGATGGAATATCCTATAAATATCAATTAAGTCCATCTTGTTTAATGTATCATTTAAAGCTTGTGTATCCTTACTTATTCTCATTTTGTATGAATTGTCCGTTGGTGAAAGTAGGGTGTTAAAATCCCATACTATGATTGTGTTACTGTCAATTTCCCCTTTTATGGCTGTTAGCCTTTGCCTTATGTATTGAGGTGCTCCTATGTTGGGTGCATAAATATTTACAATGGTTATATCTTCTTTTTGGATTGATCCCTTCATCATTATGTAGTGTCCTTCTTTGTGTCTTGTAATAGTCTTCATTTTAACGTCTATTTTTGTCTGACATGAGAATTGCCACTCCAGCTTTCTTTTGAGTTCCATTTGCATGGAATGTCTTTTTCCATCCCCTCACTTTCAGTCTGTATGTGTCCCTAGGTCTGAAGTGGGTCTTGTTTTTGCATGCATTCAGCCAGTCTATATCTTTCGGTTGGAGCATTTAATCCATTTACATTTAAGGTAATAATTGATATGTATGTTTCTATTACTATTTTCTTAATTGTTTCGGGTTTGTTTTTGTAGGTCTTTTCCTTCACTTGTGTTTCCTGCCTAGAGAAGTTCCTTTAGCATTTGTTGTGAAGCTGGTTTGGTGGTGCTGAATTCTCTTAGCTTTTGCTTATCTGTAAAGATTTTAACTTCTCTGTCGAATCTGAATGAGATCCTTGCTGGTAGAGTAATCTTGGTTGTAGGTTTCCCTTTCATCACTTTAAATATGTCCTGCCACTCCTTTCTGGCTTGCAGAGTTTCTGTTGCAAGATCAGCTGTTAACCTTATGGGATTCCCTTTTGTTTTATTTGTTGTTTCTCCCTTGCTGCTTTTAATATTTTTTCTTTGTATTTAATTTTTCATAGTTTGATTAATATGTGTCTTCGCGTGTTTCTACTTTGATTTATCTTGGATGGGATTCTCTGCCCTTTCTGGACTTGATTGACTATTTCCTTTCGCATATTAGGGAAGTTTTCAACTATAATCTCTTCAAATATTTTCTCTGATCCTTTCTTTTTCTCTTTCTTCTTCTGCGACCTCTATAATTTGAATGTTGGTGCGTTTAATGTTGTCTCATAGGTCTCTGAGGCTGTCCTCAATTCTTTTCATTCTTTTTTCTTTATTCTGCTCTGTGGTAGTTATTTCCTCTATTTTACCTTCCAGGTCAGTTATCCGTTTTTCTGCTTCAGTTATTCTGCTATTGATTCCTTCTAGAGAATTTTTAATTTCATTTATAGTGTTGTTCATCATTGTTTGTTTGCTCTTTAGTTCTTCTAGGTCCTTCTTAAAGGTTTTTTATATTTTCTCCCTTCTATTTTCAAGATTTTGGGATCATCTTTACTATCATTACTCTGAATTCTTTTTCAGGTAGACACCCTATTTCCTCTTCATTTGTTTGGTCTGGTGAGTTTTTACCTTGCTCCTTCATCTGTTGCATATTTTTCTGTCTTCTCATTTTTTTTAACTTACTGTGTTTGGGGTCTCCTTTTCACAGTCTGCAGGTTTGTAGTTCCCATTGTTTATGATGTCTGCACCCATTTGGTGAGGTTGGTTCTGTTGCTTGTGTAGGCTTCCTGTGGACAGGACTGGTGCTTGTGTCCTGGTTGGTGGGACTGGATCTTTTCTTTCTGGTGGGCAGGCCTGCATCTGGTGGTGTTTTTTGGTGTGTCTGTGAACTTAGTATGATTTTAGGCAGCCTCTCTCTGCTAATGACCCCACAGTGGGGTTGTGTTCCTGTCTTGCTAGTTGTTTGGCATGGGTGACCAGCCATGGAGCTTGTTGGCCATTGGGTGGAACTGGGTCTTTACTGTTAAGACAGAGATCTCTGTGATAGCTCTCACCAATTGATATTACTTGGGGCCAGGAGGTCTCCAGTGGTCCAGTGTCCTGGACTCGGCTTTCCTACCTCAGAGGCTCAGGCCAGACACCCGGCCAGAGCACCAAGACCACTCGTCAGCCACACGGCTCAGGCAATATCCCTCCAACCCAGGCAGTGCACCAGGAGGTGAGAAAGGCTGCACACATCTGCATGGTTCTTATTGTTCTATAGGTAAGAAATCTGACACAGGTCTCATGGGACTAATATCTAACCAATTTGCTGGCTGTTGGCAGCACTGAATTTCTTTTTGGAAGCTATAGGATGGCAATCTCTATTCTTGCCTTTTCCAGTTTCTGGAAACCACCTATACTCCTTGGTTTAGGCACCTACTTCCATCTTCAAAGCCATCAATGGTGGACCAAGTCCTCACTCTACCATTTTTCTGGTTGTGCTACAACAGGAAAACTGAGAAACGTTTATGCTTTTGAAGACGTGCATGGTTAGATTGTGCCCATCTAGATAATATTTTCCCTATCTCAAGTTTCTTAACTTTAAATACATCTGTAAAATTCTTTTTGTCTTGTAAGATAATCTATTTATACATTGTGGGAATGAGGATATGGACATCATGGCAACATGGATCCATCCAGTACAGTTGCCTTTTGTTCCCCTAAAATTTACCTGTCCACATGCAAAATTTATTCACTGAACCCCTAATTCCTCAAAGTCTAACTCATGAAGTATCAACCAAGTGTCTAAAATCTCATCCAAATCCCAAATCTCATCAGTTCAAAGTCCCAAACGTCATCATCTAAATGATCTAATTTAGGTATGCGTAAGGGTCTGAGTATGAACTATCCTTGGGCACACACAATTCCTTTCTATTTGTGGATCTGTGAAATTAAAAACACATTAACTGCTTCTGAAATAAAATGTTGGACAGGCATAGGACAACATTTATAGACATTCCAGTTAAGAAAAAAGGAGAAAACTAAAGGAAAAAAGGAGATATTGGTCCTAACAATTTCTAAATCCAGCTGAGGAAACTCCATTAGGTTTCAAGGCCTGTGAATAATTTTCTATGCTTTTCAGTCCCTCTTTTCAAGCTCATGGTTTTCTACTCTGAATCATCCTTTTCATGAAATATGACAGGTGTTTGCAGCTGAGTAGTTTTACTAGCTTGTTTCCTGTCAGTAGAATTTTAAGGATCCAACAGCCTTCTTTCATTTCATACTTTATACCTTTTAGTCCAAACTGGCAGTGTTTCTTGTAGTATAAAATTCACAAGAACTTTGTGGATCTACTATGTATGTCATAGAGATTCATTCCATTACACAATAGACTCTTGCACAGATACTTCTTAGATAGTTCTCTATTTTGGGCTTCCCTTAGGTAATTGAGGAACAGCACCCTTAAACTTCCAAGATGTTCTCTGGTGTGATTGAGGGGATCTGAGAGGCACACTCAAACTATTCAAAGAGTCTTATGTGTGACTGAGTATTGTGACCTTTTAATCTTCTGGGAATACTAGCAAAAGTTTGTTAGAGACACACCCTCAGCTTTTTCTTTAGATCATATATTCCTGACAATGAATCCCTTAATTTTAAGCTTTTTTTTTTGGCAATTTAGATAGGCTGAAGATTTTCCAAATCATCACCTCTTGGTTCCTTTTTGTTTAACTATTCTTCAGCTAAATATTACTTATAAGTTTTATTTATTTATCATGTATAAGTTTTGCTTTCCACATAACTGCAGGAAGATAATTCTGCTAAGACTTCTGCCACTATACAAGAAGGAGAACCCTTCCTCCATTGTTCAGTAATGTGTTACTTATTTCCTTTTGAACCCTCACCAACAGAACTTGTTATGTTCATATTTCTACTAATAGTCTGTTTGTGATGATTTAGGCATTCTTTAAAACAATCTATATTTTCTCTATCATGCTTTTCACTTCTGAGTCTTCCCTGGCAGAGTCACTAATAACTATACTTCTACTAACAGCATGTTTAAGGCAATCTAAGCTTTTTTGAACATGCTCCTGAAAATTCATCAGCCTCACTCTGCTCAATTCCAAGGCATTTTGACATATTTTTAGATATTTGTTACAGCAGTGTCTCACTCTCAGGTATTGAAATCTGTCTTAAATTTCTATTTTTTCTATAACAAATTCCCACATATGGAATGGCTTTAAAAAACACAAACATATCATCTTATAGTGAGCAGCACTCTCTTCCTCGCAATTCTCCCTAAATAGAGTGAAGGCTCTCTTTGTTCCTTTAAGTTTCAGCTAATGCTCACCTCCTGTAAGGAACAGAATCAGTAGTGATTTTTCTTTTCAGAATTCAGTTTTGCTCATAGACTGCAGTATTCAGCACTATGTATTCTGTATTGTGCTGTGTCATTATTTATCTTCATAATACATGTCAAGTTATCTTAAGAATACAATTAGATATCTGAGGACAAGAACTTCTGGCATTCTTAGCATTTATTATAGTGTTTTTATATGATAGCCCTATGATTCCATTCTTGAATAATAATGCAAAGCATGACAGATAATAGGAGAATTAAAGAAGGGAAGTTTGTTTTATGTAGTGAAACATTTAGAAAGCCAAAATACTTCAATAACATTGGGACATATTTTCTAAAACCTGTGTATTTTCCACTATACTATAATTTTCCTTTTATGCAGATTTTAGAATAAATTGATAACTGATGCACATACTATTTGTACCATTACATTAAATTTCTTAGGTGATAAGGATGGTGCAATAAGGAATAATTAATTTTAGAAACCTCATTCATGGTGAAATCAGTGGAAATACAGTAATATTGTGTTTGTCAAAGAGAGCAATTATTCTAATTGGAAAAGTAGTCACATCAAAAACAGTTAAATTAAATCACTACACTGAAAGAGCACTCATCATTTAAATTCCTTTCTCTAAACATTCAATACATTTTGATGAGTATTTGTTTACCTTAGATTGAGTATTTTTTGAAGTTTTTATAAAAGCACATGATCAACCGTAGGCTGTGACTAATGAATAGCAAACGTATTCCCAAAATTTAGAAAAATATTATAGTATTCAAAAGTAAATTTTTGAAAATCAATAATTAAGTGGATGATTAAGGAATCTTGGTTCACATGCTTCGTTATTACTTGAGAAGCAACAAAGGAAAAATTTGGCCATTAAAATGTACCAATCAGAATGCATCATAATGAAATATTGAAAACTAGGAGTCAGAGAAGAAAATCGATAGTGACCATACAAATACTTTTAGAGGTTTAGAGAAACTCCAAGTCTCTTCTTTTTTTTTTTTTTTTCTTTTGTTTCTATAGCAGAAGACCCCTGCCAATGAGAATAAATATCAGGGTCCCATTGTTTGATCTTGTGATCCGTTGTAACCAGGTGAGTTATAAAACTCTCTCATGGATTCTATGTCCCCCAAATCTTCTGACTAGAATGTAGATTACAGTATATTCTTCTCTTGTAAGAGAATGTGCTGGGTGGGCATAAGTCACCAAAACCAACCCCTTGCAGTTTTATTTCTTGTAAATTAATGCATTTGCATTGACTTCTATAAAATAGTCTCTCATAAAATTTTTTCTGTATCAACTTATTGCCTACAAGCAACAGAAATCATCTCTGGTTAACTTCTGCAGCAAAATTATTTCTTAGAATATCAGGGAGACATGCACAGAAGTGATATGAGGGCTGGGGAACCAGATCATAAAATGATAAGTGATCAAAGGAATTTAGATAGGACACTTCTTTTAGATGCTCACTGGCATCATAAAATTCTCAATGCTGCCAGCACTGCTGTTAGGAATCATTTCTTAACTGCTTATGGACCCTGTTTTCCCCATTCCAAAGGCAAATTCTTGACAGTACCATCTGATCAGCCAAGCCTGGCAAGAGGTAAGAAGAGTAAATGTCTCAAAAGTTGGAAGTCTCTTTGAATGTTGAACAAACAAAAAATTACAACTGTCCATGAAAACAAGGCAGATCTGTTAAAAAAGTGTGGCAACCCTCAACTGTTTGGATTTGTATAAAAGGCGGGAGACCAAACAATTTTCATTTTTAAAAAAATGTTTATAAAATCAGCAGTTCCCAATGACCAGAGGGCTCTTAAATATCATGTAATATGATACATCTTTAACCTTCAGCTGAATACAGAAAGGGTAATAAGGACAAAAATTTTCCCTGAAATAGTGCATTTTATTTGTTTGGTGGGGTGGTGTGAAACCCTTTGTGAGAAAAATATTTCTTGTATTGACTATTTATCTTTTAGTACTACTTCTACATCTTTGATCTACAGAGGAAGTAGACCCAAATAATCTAAACATAACCATCTCTTTTAAATAAAATATGTTATTGACGTTTGTATTATTTTCTGATGTAATTAGTTCAAGTTTGTTTAACCATTCTTCAAATGGCATGCTGTTGACTCCGTATTCCTGATCTTGCCATTCCCCTTTCTCTCTCTCTCTCTCTCTCTCTCTCTCTCACACACACACACACACACACACACACTTATGATTCTGAGAAATGAAAATAAATATTGGATAAGGTCTGACAAGTGCATAGTGTGGAGGGGCTAACATTCTATATTTCTATCAATGCCCTAAGATTACTTAGACATTTTTGAAAGTCATGTAACACTATTCACTCATAGTGAGCTTTTCCTCACCTTTTTTTTTTTTTTCTTAAGTGTATTCTTGTTGAGTCATGACTCTTTTTACATGTACTGTTGTCTTTTTCTGAGTCTGTGATGTTAACTGAACCTGTGAAGTATGTCTCTAGTGTGGGTAGCACTCAAGGATACTGAACCTGAAAATAAGTTTGGAGACATTCTTTCCCCCCAATACTGTCATCTGTAAATACGTTAAGCAAATCATCATTGTCTTCATCAACTCTTGATTAAAAAAAAAAAATGAACAGACGAGGTCAACCATAAAGTCCTGGGACACATCCTTTAAAGTTTCTATCAGATGATAGTATGAAAGACTCTGATGGATGCATTTTGAAAGTGCAGATTCATAAAGTTTTGTGTAGGTGGTCTCAGCTTGTGAAGAGGTGTCAATATCTCAGACAGGGATTTAAAATATACACATTTCTTTCACATCCTAGGGGACAGAAAGTCTCTCAGAATCTGTATGACTTACTTGGAATGAGAAATGGCTTGGTCCTAGATCTTTTTTTCTATGCGAATGTATTCATTTATCTAAGTGGTTGAAGTCTTATGATATGTCAAATCCAATCCTAAAGTCAATAGTATGTGGTGAGAACAAAGTCATCTTTTCATCAAATTAATATTTTTTATGAATCCTCAAAGAGTAGTGAGGATTTTCCCTTAATTTAGGGCCAGGTATAAACTTTAAATTAAACAGAATTAAATGTGTATGATTATTCTTCACCTCTAATGGAAAATTCTCTCATTGTTTGTTAACCTGAGGACCTCTCATTCTATCTGTTTTATCCTTCTTTTGAGAAAGATGTACATCTCTATGAAGAAATAATTCTTTACACTGGAAAACTACAAGCATGATGATAAATGACAATTGACAGGTTCAGAGTTGGAGAATATTAGGGAGTAGTGGGGACTGTGGTAAACAGAAGAGCACATTCTTTTCTTGTTGAAGAGCCATTACATAGATCCAGCCAATTGTCATACAGGAATGTGAGCCCCATGTTGCCAGATCTTTCCATTTTTTCAGCAGAAGCCAGAAATCTGGGTTTTTATGCGAAATTTCCTGTTTTAAATGTTGTTATCATTTTTTAAAACAGTATAGGAGCCAAATAAAACATATCCATGGGCCATGTTCAGCTTGAAGGTTGCCAGTTTGAAATCTCTATTCTAGAGACATTGAGCCCAACTACAATAGCAACCTGCCCAGTAATTTTCCTCCCTGAGGACCTGTGGCTCTTAACAGAAACAGAACCTTGATAAACTTTCCCTGGCAGCCCACCCTCATCCATCCAGATTCCGAAGGTGGCAAGCCTAATACACTCCCTTAGGGAGTCCCACTACATAGAGTTTCACCATCAACTTTCCCACAAGCCATGAATTTCCCACAAGCCTTTGTTCATGAACAAATCTTACAGTAATTGAGGCAGGTTAATTGCCATGAATGAGCCTTTCTTTACCAACAATTCTACAATAGTGTTTCCAACATTTCTTTCCTCAAATTTTAAGAGATGACTCCTTTGAAACACTGACTTTTTTAATGTTAAGAGTGAGAGATAATATTTGATCTCTTGTCTAAACAGTCCCTGAACTCAGAGGAGGAATTCATTCTTTACTGTTAAAGGCATACTATAGTGGAGAACAGAAACCCACTGATAAACTGTTTCAAGATCAGGAAATAGTAACCGAGGTTCCACCAAGTGCCGCAAAGCTATAGATGCAGAAGCACCCACACGTGATGTGGGGAGCGAGTGTCTGTCAAAAGCCGTCATGCATAAATGAACAAGTCAAGATTGGCACATAAAATTCTGAGGTCCTGATCCTCTCGGGTGAAAGTGGCATGTAGGCCTATTACCTAGCAGGACCCTGTGGGTCTCCTGGACACAAAAGCTTTTTTGTTGCCCCTATTTCTTGATTACAGGAAATAGGCTTCATTCAGCCTCCATGACCTTTCCTGAGTTCCAACGGGCAGATTCCGACAGTTGTTAATTAGGGAAGGAAGGGAATACAGAGACAAGGGAGGAGCAGTCAAAAGAGACAATAGTGCAGCCTTGGGGCTGGGTCCTGGTTCCCTCTCAAGGGATACACATAACAATATCTTTGAGCTGTTATGAAGATACTGAAACCCCCACCAGGTGGGAGAAGTTAAGGGTATGATGCCCACAAGCACGAAGACTCCAAACCAGGTTGGAATTAGAACGTTGATGATGCTGACTCCCACTTTTCTCACCATCAACCAATCAGAAGAATGTCCATGAGCTGATCACACCCTCGTTGAACCATTACTATAGAACTTCTCACTAACCTCTCCAGGTTGGGACATATAGTTTTGAGGACATTAGCCACTATGGTCCCCTTTGTCTGGCAAAGGAATAAAGCTATATTTTTCTACTTCACCCAAAACTCTGCCTCTGAGATTTATTTCGGTGTTGGGGTACAGAGGCTGGATTCAGCTTCAGACCCTATCTGAAGCCATTTTGCATCTGAGACCCGAGGCCACTGTGCATGTGTCACAGATCCTCTGGACCTCTGGCCCTCCTCTGAGGCTGCTCCAGAGACAGGTATGAATGAGTACCTCTGTCATTGTCACATTCTCAAATCTCCCCACTCATGCCACTTCCATAAATCCCAGTGAAGACCTTGGACCACACACACATCTAAAAATAAAATTGAAAGGAGAAACCTAATAAATGTCAAGGAGTTACATATGCAAGATAAGCTTTGAGGTGATTGAATCTGGAATTATAATTTTGGGCTGGTGTCATTTTAGGAAAACAATTCTGAAGTTAATGTAATAGTAATAACTATTGTTTACAGAGTGGGTGACTATATATGTTAGGTATTATTCAGTTGTTATTTTGTTGAATCCTCACAAAAAATGATCAAGGAGAATTATATATGATGGATGTATCACATGTGTTACCTATTTATTAGTCACCATAAAGTTAAATAATAAGAATGGTATTATTATTAGACTTAACACTTGAGGACAAAGAGGCTTAAATATTTTGCTTAAATTTACCTTGCTGGTTAAGAGACCTAGCCTGGATTTGAACCCTACCTCCATGAAAAGTGGTGGGTATTCTCTTTGTTGGAGTCTAAAACAGTTAGTTTCACCCAGTGGTTTTGTTGCCAGAGCTGCTCCAAGTCTTTGGTCAAAACCCATCAACCCTCACCTTTAGCAGGAGTTAACATAAATCTTTACATTAAAGGATCCAGAAATAAGAAAGGAAGCTACAAACAAAAAAACCAGTTGAAACCAGCTGGGACCAAGATGGCAATGGCAATAAATCTGACCTCCAACAGACCCTGAGTCTCATTATACACTAATTTTACTACATTAGCATATTAAATGACACACCTACTGGTGGCCATGACTGGACATTAAGGACCAATAAAGGATAAAAAAGGGAGTGGCACCCCACTCCCTTGGAAAAAGCCCTGCCTCTTCCCCAGTAGACTAATGCATATGCCTCCCCATCATTAGCCTCACTCCTCCTCCCTTTGTCTTTACTCTTTAAAATTAAATCCCTCTACCCAGATGGGCTAGAAGGTGATCTGTAAACTTAGTTCCCCCTTCTCCATTTTTTGGCTACTGAATAAAGCTTGTGTTGTGTTGATCTCAGCCTTGATTTCATCTACTCAAACCACAATGGAAAAAAAACCCTCCTCCGTGGATGCAGGGACTGGGCTGGGCTAGGGTCTGAGCAGGGTCCAAACGACTCAGTTTGGTAACAGTTTCTATATAAGAAGCATTTAACCAGTCTTCTAACTGTCTCATATATCCATGTATAAATTAGGCATAATTTTGGCCACAAGTAACAGAAAGTTTAACAGCGGATTAAACAACACTGTAATATGTTTTTTGTTAGAAGTCAATTCGAGACAGAGACTAGCGTCAGAAGTTTTCAGAGGGAGTGTTCTCAGAAACATCACCTTAGGAGATCTGAAGAAAGCAAGACTCTGAGTAGAGGAAGAGTTGGGCTGCAGTTAATTTATAACAAGACATCAGCTGAACTTGTGGGGAACTCCAAAGATGGATGGCTTTTCAGAGATGGTTATCCTGTGTTGAAGGGAGACACCCAGATATTTATACTCCCACATCAACCAGGCAGTGGATAGGGGCTTCTCCAGCAAGGAGGCAGACAATTCCTCCCTCAGCAAGGAGGCGTTCTTCAGCTGATTCAATTCTGGAACAGGGCTTGACAGCTGAGGGATGTCAGCTCATAATCTTTTTAGCAGCTGGAAGAATAAATCCTTCAATCTTGAAGGGGAAATCTAGGCAGCCCATAACCTCATTCACTGTAAATAAACCTCTTGATTTTCTCTAATATGACAAGAAGACTAGATATTAATAGTTGCTATGGTTTAGGTTCACCTATTCAGTGATGTCAGGACTTCTGTATATCTGTTTCTCTTAGTCTTTCTTTATTCTCGCAAGATGGCAACTCCAACTCCAGGCATCAAGATAAAAAAGAAAATGTGGGTGGTACCACTGATCATGATTCTCGTATCTAGAAAGTTAAAGTTCTCCAGCAGATGTACCTTTAATTCTTATAGTTCAGATTGGTCACAGGGCAAGGGAGATTGGCAAATTTAATAGTTCTCTGAAGGACACAGGATTATGTTGATTGACTTAGATTAATTTTATGAGGCTGGGAATATTGCTGCTTGATGTGGTTTATTAACAAGGGAAAAGCAAGGAATTGATATATTGTAAGCAAAAAAAAAATAGTATTTCCTACAGGTGATTTTATTCTTAATTTGTAACCACATTGATCCCTAAGCAGAACATGCCTTACAACCATATACAGGGCATCTGAGCATTTGGGTCAGTAGAGGAAGAAGTTGAGGCTTGGAGAAGAGCTTATTAATACTCCCCTTAAACCGGTGCTTTTCTCAACTCAGTCCCTCTGAATCTTCAGAATATGATAGAAGATGAATAAAGTGAGGATGGAAAAGAGAATGGGGATAATACACTGAAGTTAGGTAGGAATTCCAACCTTATATATAGTAGGTAACAAAAAGAATGACAGAAGAAATCCAGTTACATCTAATGAAAACTAAACTGTTTTCATTTATATTAATATCTGTTTGCACCATCCAAAACATTAACTTCTTATTAATTGTTTCTCAATGCTGATGTTTATTGGCATTGATATTGGACCAGAGTACAACTGCAGCATATTAGCTTCATAAGGTTTATAAATGGGGTCATAGAGTCCTGGTAAGTTAGGGCTGGGAGAGACCTTGGAAATCATCTAATGCAAACTCATCATTTCACACACAGGAAACTGAGATCAAGAAGGGGATAGTTGCTCAAAATAAATATAAGTATGAACTTTCAAAAAAATCCTGTTTTTTTCTATTCTGTTAAGCAAAAATGATGTGTTTTGCTGGTCTTGGACTTCTCTCTGAGCAAGTTTTGAGCAGAGTGTGATTGTCACACACACACACACACACAAGAAATGATTCATTTGTATTCAGGAAAAAGTAGATAGTTTAAGTAATTTTAAAAGATTGAAGTCTACTTCACAAGCCAACAAAATCAAACATTAGAAGTACCACATTTTGACAAAGTAATTATTTTAAAATAATACTTGATGATTGTTATTAAATTCACAGAACAATTAACATGTTTCTGAATCAGCAAAATAAAACAGGTATTTCAGCAAGCATCTATTTAACTTGGTGATGTCCCAACTGCCCAAATCTAAACAGATTTCAATGGTAAAAGTTGTTTAATGGGCAAACTTATCCAAAGAGAAACATGTGTTTCATCTGTAATGAGGAAATATCCATCTACTATTAGGTTAGTACAAAAAGCCAAAAGTTTTGCAAAAATTTCCACTGGCTGGTTGTTGCTTGTGATTCAAGTGAAGGAATTATTTGAAAAAAAATTTCAATGGGGGTGGGTCAATCACTTAGCAATGCTACTTTGGCAAAAATTTGCATGGGTATTGGGTAGTTCAATAAGTGAGTAACATTTTTCTGTTGCTGGAAGTGTTACATTTGGGAGTATAAATAGAGCAGCATGAGGGAACTGGCATAGGTGAATAGTGTAATCTAAATAGCAAAATCATTTGCGATCGTGACTATTGTCAGATGGACTGTTAAGATGTGTGATTTTTTTTTAGATTCACTTTCATCTTACATTAATTAGCAAACCATCCAAATTACTACTTCGGCATTCATTGTTTCAAAAATATTGTATTAAATCTGATCAAAATTTATATCATAAAAATTTATGTTTAAGAGGGGACTTTACAGAGATTGTTGGTAAGACCTCCTCATTTTACAAACAGAGAAACCAAAACCAGATGGGATAAATGACTTTGTCAAGACCACAGAGCTAATTAATGACAAGTTTCTAGATTCTTTTATTACACTGCATTAGTCTATAAAGAGAGACGGAAGCTCCCTCTGTCTCTATTGTCTTAACATAGTCTATAAAATTAAACTAGTCGTTGAAACAACATGGCTTTTCTCTTTAGAACAGGAAAGTGAATGAGGGACAAACTAAGGGACAGCTATTAAGAATTTACTTATATCCTAAATATCCATCATAGACTCACTCCCCAGCTAAGCTCAAATTATACAACATAAGTGTAAACAGTGTGCTGGGTATGCAAAGAAAGCTCAAAGCCAAGTCCCCTCACTGCCTTCCAACAAAATCTCACCTATGGACGTCCCTTCCCCCATGCAGAAGAATTACTGTTTTCTACACCATCTGGATTCACTTCTCTCATCTTTGTTGCCTAAACTAGGAGTCAAAATACTGGTGAGGAGACCTTCAAGCTGGCAGGAGAGTAAGACATGGAGATCATCTTCCTCCCCATAAATACATCAAAAATACATCTACATGTGGAACACGTCCTACAGAACACCTACTGAATGCTGGCAGAAGACCTCAGACTTCCCAAAAGGCAAGAAAATCCCCACATACTAGGGTAGGGCAAAAGAAAAAAGAAAAAACAGAGACAAAAGAATAGGGATGGGACCAGCATCTCTGGGAGGAAGCTGTGAAGTAGAAAAACTTTCCACACACTAAGGAGTCACTTCACTGGCGGAGATGGGGGTGGGCAGGGAGGAAGCTTCAGAGCCATGAAGGAGAGTGCAGCCACAGGGGTGCGGAGGCCAAAGCAGAGAGATTCCCTCACAGAGGAGCGGTGCCAACCAGCACTCATAAGCCTGAGACAATTGTCTTCTCACCCACCAGGGCGGGTGGGGGCTAGGAGCTGAGGCTCAGGCTTTGGAGGTCAGACCCCAGGGAGAGGACTGGGGTTGGCTGCATAAAGACAGCCAGAAGGGGGTTAGTGCTTCACAGCTAGCCAGGAGGGAGTCCGGGAAAAAGTATGGATTTGCCAGAGAGGCAAGAGACCTTTGTTTTGGGGTGCACAAGGAGAGGGGATTCCTTCCCAGTGTGCCCACAGAAGGCAGAGTACTGCCTAAACGAGCTCCAGAGATGGGCACAAGCCATGGCTATCAGCTTGAACCCCAGAGATGGGCATAAACTGCTAATACTGTGGCCACTGCCACAAAGAATCCTGTGTGCAAGCACAGGTCACTACCCACACCCCACCCTGGGAGCCTGTGCAGCACACCACTGCCAGGGTCCCGAGATGCAGGGACAAGTCCCCCGGGAGAACACACTGCACTCTTCAGGCTGTTGCAATGTCGTGCCGGCCTCTGCCACTGCAGGATCACCCGCATTCCAATTATGACTACTGTACTCCTCCATCTCCCCTTCCTGAGAGATCAAGAGAGCCCTAATCAGCCGCTGTCTTAACACCCTCCTGTCTGGGAGGGTACAGACTCCTGAGGGTGGCCCACAGGCAGAGGCAGGGTCAAAACCAAAGCTGAACACCAGGAGATGTGTAAACGAAGAAGAGAAAGGGAAATTTCTCTGTGCAGCTTCAGGATCAGCAGATTAAATCCCCAAAATCAACTTGATAAACCCTGCATCTGAAGAATACCTGAATAGACAATGAATGTTCCCAAAATTGATGCAATGGACTTTGGGAGCAACTGTAGACTTGGGGTTTGCTTTCAGTGTCTAATTTGTTTCTGGTTTTATGTTTATAATAGTTTAGTATTTAGTGTTTATTATCAATTATGGATTTGTTTATTGGTTTGGTTGCTCTCTTCCTTTTATATATATATATATATATATATATATATATATAGAGAGAGAGAGAGAGAGAGAGAGAGAGAGAGAGAGATAGATAGATTTTATTTTTCCTTTTTCTCTTTTTGTGAGTGTGTATCTGTATGCTTCTTTCTGTGATTTTGTCTGCATAGTTTAGCTTTTACCATTTGTCCCAGGGTTCTGTCTATTTGGTTTATTGTTTTTATTTTTTTATTTTTGTTTTTTGTTTTAGGTTTTGTCTCTTCCTTTTCTTCTGAGCCCTGTGGCTGGCAGGGTCTTGGTGCACAGGCCGGGTGTTGGGCCAGAGCCTCTGAGGTGGAAGGTCCAAGTCCAATACACTGGACCTCCAGACGGACTGGCCCCATATAATATCAATTGGCAAGAGCTCTCCTAGACATCTTCATCTCACACTAAGAACCAGCTCCACCCAATGGCCAGCAAGCTCCAGTGCTGGATGCCCCATGCCAAAAAACAAGCAAAACAGGAACACAACACCACCCATTAGCAGCGAGGTTGCCTAAACTTATATAAAATTCACAGACACTCTAAAACACCCTACTGGACGTGGCCACACCTACCAGAGGGAAAAGATCCAGTCCCACCCACCAGAACACAGGCAGCAGTTACCTCTACCAGAAAGCCTACACAAGCCACTGAACCAAACTCACCCACTGAGGGCAGGCACCAAAAACAACAGGAACTATGATCCTGCAGCCTGAGAAAAGGAAACACCAAACACAGTAAGTTTAAAAAAATGGGAAGACAGAAAAATATGCAGCAGATGAAGGAGCAAGGTAAAAACCCACCAGAGCAAAAAAATGAAGAGGAAATAGGCAGTCTACTTGAAAAAGAATTCAGAGTAATGATAGTAAAGATGATCCAAAATCTTGGAAATAGAAGGGAGAAAATACAAGGAACGTTTAACAAGGACCTAGAAGAACTAAAGAGCAAACAAACAATAATGAACAACACAATAAGTGAAATTAAAAATACTCTAGGAGGAATCAATACAAGAATAACTGAGGCAGAACAATGGATAAGTGAACTGGAAGATAAAATATTGGAAAACACTGCCGCAGAGCAGAATAAAGAAAAAAAGAATGAAAATATTTAGGACAGACTCAGAGACCTCTGGGACAACATTAAACACACCAACATTGGAATTATATGGGTCCCAGAAGAAGAACAGAAATAGAAAAGGTCTGAGAAAATATTGGAAGAGATTATAGTTGAAAACTTCCCAAACATGGGGAAGGAAATAGTCAATCAAGTCCAGAAAGCCAGAGAATCACATACAAGATAAATCCAAGGAGAAACACGCCAAGACACATGTTAATCAAACTATCAAAAATTAAATACAAAGAAAAATGTTAAAAGCAGCAAGGGAAAAGCAACATATAAGATATAAGGGAATCCAGATAAAGTTAGCAGTTGATCTCCCAGAAGAAACTTTACAAGTCAGAAGGGTGTGGCAGGACATATTTAAAGTGATGAAAGGGAAAAATCTACAGCCAAGATTACTCTACCCAGCAAAGATCTCATTCAGATTTGACAGAGAAGTTAAAACCTTTACAGACAAGCAAAAGCTAAGAGAATTCAGCACTATCAAACCAGATTTACAACAAATGTTAAAGGAACTTCTCTAGGCAGGAAACACAAGAGAAGGAAAAGACTTACATTAACACACCCAAAACAATTAAGAAAATGGTAATAGGAATATACATATCAATAATTACCTTAAATGTAAATGGATTAAATGCTCCAACCAAAAGACACAGACTGGCTGAATGGATACAAAAACAAGACCCATATATATGCTGTCTACAAGAGACCGACTTCAGAACTACGGACACATACAGACTGAAAGTGAGGGGATGGAAAAATATATTACATACAAATGGAAATCAAAAGAAAGATGGAGTAGCAATACTCATATCAGACAAAATAGATTTAAAATAAAGACTATTGGGCTACCCTGGTGACACAGTGGTTGAGAGTCTGCCTGCCAATGCAGGGAACACGGGTTCGAGCCCTGGTCTGGTAGGATCCCACATGCTGCAGAGCAACTAGGCCCGTGAGCCACAACTACTGAGCCTGCACGTCTGGAGCCTGTGCTCCACAACAACAGAGGCCGCGATAGTGAGAAGCTGGCTCACCGTGATGAAGAGTGGCCCCTGCTTGCCGCAACTAGAGAAAGCCTTTGCACAGAAATGAAGACCCAACACAGCCAAAAATAAATAAATAAGTAAATGAATTTTTAAAAATAAATAAATAAAATAAAGACTATTACAAGACAAAGGAAGACACTACATAATGATGAAGGGATCAATCCAAAAAGAAGATATAACAATTGTAAATATTTATGCACCCAACAGAGGAGCACCTCAATATATAAGGCAAATATTAACAGCCATAAAAAGAGAAATTGACAGTGTCACAGTACTAGTGAGGAACTTTAACACTCCACTTTCACCAATGGACAGATCATCCAAAATGAAAATAAATAAGGAACACAAGCTTTAAAAGGTAAATTAGACCAGAGAGACTTAATTTACATTTTTAGGACATTACATCCAAAAACAACAGAATACACTTTCTTCTCAGTTACACATTGAACATCTCCAGGATACATCATATCTTGGGTCACAAATCAAGTCTCAGTAAATTCAAGAAAATTGAAATCATATCAAGTATCTTTTCTGAACACAATGCTATGAGACTAGATATCAATTACAGGAAACACACTGTAGGAAATAAAACATATGGAGATTAAACAGTACACTACTAAATAACCAAGCGATCACTGAGGAAATCAAAAAAATACCTAGAAATAAATCACAATGAAAACACGATGACCCAAAACCAATGGGATGCAGCAAAAGCACTTCTAAGAGGGAAGTTTATAGCAATACAATCCTACCTCAAGAAACAAGAATGTCTCAGATAAACAACCTAACCTTACATCTAAAGCAATAGAGGAGGAAGAACAAGAAAAACCCAAAATTAGCAGAAGGAAAGAAATCATAATGATCAGATCAGAAATAAATGGAAAAGAAATGAAGGAAACAGTAGCAAAGATTGATAAAACTAAAAGCTGGCTCTTTGAAAATATAAACAAAATTGATAAACCATTAACCAGACTCATCAAGAAAAAAAGGGAGAAGACTCAAATCAACAGAATTAGAAATGAAAAGGGAGAAGTAATAACTGATACTGCAGAAATACAAAGGATCATGAGAGACTACAACAAGCAAATATATGCTTATAAAATGGACATCCTGGAAGAAATGGAAAAATTCTTAGAAAAGCACAACCTTCTAAGACTGAACAGGGAAGAAATAGAAAATATGAACAGATCAATCACAAACACTGAAATTGAAAGTGTGATTAAAAATCTTCCAACAAACAAAAGCCCAGGACCAGATGGCCTCAAAGGTGAATTCTATAAAACATTTAGAGAAGAACTAATGCCTATCCTTCTCAAACTCTTCCAAAATATAGCAGAGTGAAGAACACTCCAAAACTCATTCTACGAGGCCACCATCACACTGACACCAAAACCAAACAAAGAAGTCACAAAAAAAGAAAACTACAGACCAATAACACTGATGAACATAGATGCAAAAATCCTCAACAAAACACTAGCAAACAGAATCCAACAGCACATTAAAAGGATCATACACTATGATCAAGTGGGGTTAATCCCTGGAATGCAAGGAATCTTCAGTATAGGCAAATCAATCAATACGATACATCATATTAACTAATTGAAGGAGAAAAACCATATGATCATCTCAATAGATGCAGAAAAAGCTTTTGACAAGCTTCAACACCCATTTATGAAAACACACTGTCCAGAAAGTAGGCATAGAGGGAACCTACCTCAACATAATAAAGGCCATATGTCACAAACCCACAGCCAACATCATTCTCAATGGTGAAAAACTGAAACCATTTCCTCTAAGATCAGGAACAAGACAAGGTTGCCCACTCTCACCACAATTATTCACATAGTTTTGGAAGTTTTAGCTAAAGCAATCAGAGAGAAAAAGAAATAAAGGTAATCCAAATCAGAAAAGAAGAAGTAAAGCTGTCACTGTTTGCAGATTACATGATACTATACATAGAGAATCCTAAAGTTGCTACCAGAAAACTATTAGAGCTAATCAATGAATTTGGTAAAGTAGCAGAATACAAAGTTAGTACACAGAATTCTCTTGCATTCCTATACACTAATGATGAAAAATTTGAAAGAGAAGTTAAGGAAACACTCCCATTTATCATTGCAACAGAAATAATAAAACACCTAGGGATAAACCTACCTAAGTAGACAAAAGACCTGTATGCAGAAAACTATAAGACACTGATGAAAGAAATTAAAATGATACAAACAGATGGAGAGATATACCATGTTATTGGATTGGAAGAATCAACATTGTGAAAATGAATATACTACCCAAAGAAATTTACAGATTCAATGCAATCTCTATTAAACTACCAATGGCATTTTTCACAGAACTAGAACAAAAAATTTCCCAATTTGTATGGAAACACAAAAGACCCCGAATAGCCAAAGCAATCTTGAGAAAGAAAAATGGAGCTGCAGGAATCAGGCTCCCTGACTTCAGACTATACTACAAAGCTACGGTAATCAAGACAGAATGATACTGGCATAAAAACAGAAATATAGATCAATGGAACAGGATAGAAAGCTCAGACATAAACCCACACACCTATGGTCAACTTATCTTTGACAAAGGAGGCAAGAATAAACAATGGAGAAAAGACAGCCTCTTCAAAAAGTGGTGCTGTGAAAACTGGACAGCTGCATGTAAAAGAATGAAATTAGAACACTCCCTAACACCATACACAAAAATAAACTCACAATGGATTAAAGACCTACATGTAAGGCCAGACACTATAAAACTCTTGAAGGAAAACATGGGCAGAACACTCTTATTACATAAATCACAGCATGATCCTTTTTGACCCACCTTCTAGAGAAATGGAAATAAAGACAAAAATAAACAAATGGGACCTAATGAAACTTAAAAGCTTTTACCCAGCAAAGGAAACCATAAGCAAGACAGAAAGATAGCCCTCAGAATGGGAGAAATATTTGCAAATGATGCAACTGACAAAGGATTAATCTCCAAAGTATACAAGCAGATCGTGTAGCTCAATATAAAAAAATAAGCAACCCAATCCAAAAATGGGTGGAAGACCTAAATAGTCTTTTCTCCAAAGAAGATACACAGATTGCCAACAAACACATGAAAGGATGCTCAGCATCACTAATCAGTAGAGAAATGTAAATCAAAGCCACATGAGGTATCACCTCACACCAGTCAGAATGTCCATCATCAAAAAATCTACAAACAATAAATGCTGGAGACAGTGTGGAGAAAAGGGAACCCTCTTGCACTGTTGATGGGAATGTAATTGATACAGCCACTATGGAGAGCAGTATGGAGGTTCCTTAAAATCTAAAAACAAATTACCATATGACCCAGCAATCCCACTAATGGGCATATACCCTGAGAAAATCATAATTCAAAAAGAGTCATGTACCACAATGTTCATTGCAGCACTATTTACAATAGCCAGGATGTGGACACAACCTAAGTGTCCATTGACAGATGAATGGATAAAGAAGATGTGGCACATATATACAATGGAATGTTACTCAGACATAAAAAGAAACAAAATTGAGTTTTTTGTAGTGAGGTTGATGGACTTGGAGTCTGTCATACAGAGTGAAGTAAGTCAGAAAGAGAGAAACAAATACTGTATGCTAACACATATATATGGAATTCAAAAAAAAAAAAACAAAAAACAAAAGTTCTAGTGTACCTAGGAGTAGGGCAGGAATAAAGACACAGAGTTAGAGAATGGACCTGAGGACACAGGGAGGGGAAGGGTAAGCTGGAATGGAGTGAGAGAATAGCATTTACATATATACACTATGAAATGTAAAATAGCTAGTGGGAAGCAGCTGCATAGCACAAGGAGATTAGCTTGGTGCTTTGTGACCACCTAGAGGGGTGTGAAAGGGAGGGTGGGAGGGAGTCTCAAGAGGGAGGGAATATCGGAATATATGTATACAGATAACTGATTCACTTTGTTATACAACAGAAACTAATACAACATTGTAAAGCAATTATACTCCAATAGAGTTGCTAAAACAAAACAAAACAAAGCAAAAATATCTAACTAATAATCAAGGGAAACAAAAATATGAAAAAATGGAATACCGGTGGCCCAGAGGCCATGTGAGCCACACAGGTGTGTGTTGTTTGGCTCATATAATACTTCAAAATTTAAATTAGAATGACTTATCTTTAATACACATTATTTCCTGTTATAAAAAATATTGAAGGATCTTTTCTGCCTGGTCACATGTGGAGAGAACCTAATAGGTCTTCTGCCCTTGTACCACACAGGCCCATTCTTGTTGACCACCAATTCCCATGGCCCATGTTCCAACAGTCTATGCAAATGAAATCAATACTAGCTTCCATTTTTTTCCCTAGTGGCTAAGGATTCAGATATTCTCTCTACAGAAAAAATGCTTCATTGTAACAGCATCATTTGGGATTAAGTGTGATATGTGTGACATCATTTAATTCTATATAACTCGGATATATTTCTATTAGACATGAGATTAAAATAAAGGACTTAAAGAAAAGAAAAAAAAAGAATTTGTATAGGAGAGAAAACAGAAATGCTATAAATATAGAGGTTTACTGTACTTACCAGAGAGGAAAATAACATAATTTAATAGACATTTAAAATGGAACTACATGAAACACACTTCAATAGTTGAAATTCATATTGTCCATTTTGAATTATCAAGGTATTTCATTATATGTATATTACATATTGTACATACCTAAAATCTTCAGGGACAAAAAGACTACAGGGAGAATTTTAAATCTAAGTAGGACAAATTTTGCATACAACTTCTAGCACTCCGAAACAAAATTTAATTTGGGAATGTGCAAAGATTTCTTGGGACTTCTGATAGAAAATGATGTATTAATATAATTAAAATCAATGCATTGTATAGCATATAGTTGACTCATATTTTATTAAAGTGATTCTAATATTTAATTCAAATTTCACTTCTTTTAACTCCAGTTAGAGGTAGATGAATCATGATAGTAATTAGCTATTATTCAAATAAACTTGTTTTTTCCTTTTACAATTTATAACTAAAATTTATTTGCAATCATAAAGTCATCATAGAAATATATTTCTTTGACTTAGGCATCTACAATATAGGATATTTGTGATATTTGTTTCTCATCCATCATTATTTTATTGTGAAATATAATGTAGGTTCTAGCCAAACTTCACAAGTAGAAAACATTACCATCTCAGTTATTTTAAATGGAATATTTCACGATCTTTGTTAAGTATTGAGTTTATTAATCTAATGGGTAGAGCCCTATAAAGACACGGATTACAAAAAATATCTCCTCCAATCAAGATAGAACTAGAAAATTTCATTTATTCTCATTTTCCTGTCCCTTTCCCTTCTCCCCAAATTAGACAAAACTTGGCATGATTCATTCTGCATTTTCCTTCAATTAAATTTTTTCTTTCTTGCTTTTTAAAATTATAAAACAATTAAATCAGAACACTCTAGTGCCATTCTCTCCTATTTTCTGTTAAATTCCTTCCCAGATTATGTCTTTCATAGTGACAAGAAGAATCATAGTGGAGAGTGGGGAGCTGTTTCTTGTCTCTCACATTCTTTATGATTGGTCTCTACTGTCTGTTGGATAAGACACAGGCATTCAAACAACACCCACCCCTGGCATTAAAAGAAATCATTTTACGTTAAAATAGTTACAAGTTAATTCTCCAATATTATAGATAAAACCTTGATATGATTTTAATCAAGACTTAGTCATGGAAACTGATGCTGCA
Organism: Balaenoptera physalus; assembly: GCF_965194825.1. Classification (NCBI taxonomy): domain Eukaryota; kingdom Metazoa; phylum Chordata; class Mammalia; order Artiodactyla; family Balaenopteridae; genus Balaenoptera; species Balaenoptera physalus. The sequence continues at coordinate 129,427,192 of NC_138891.1, read as the reverse complement.
GAAGACTTTAAGGGTAACCTTATAGTCCAAGAGCAATGTGACCATGTGACAAGCCCAGTGTCAACATCAAAGGCCAAGATATTGGTGCTGCCACTTGGAAAATAACATTCAAGTTCTCTCTCTATACCACCCAGAGAAAACAGAACTATAAAAAATATAAAGGCAAAGACAAAATAGCTGAATGAGTGTACCCCTTAATAAATGTTACATGCCTGAAACTATTTATTTTAAAAAGATACCTAATGTAAGTGTACTTCCATTGAAAATCTTGATACATTTTTAAATTACTGAGTATATTATAAAAACAACTTACACATATTATGGATTTATGAATTATTTTTTGTAATATTCAGGTAAGTTACCCATATTTGATCATTCAGTAACTGGTCCAGTAAATATAATCACTATATTTATATTTGTCTGTAGAGATAAATGAATTGGAAATGACACTATATTGTGAAGGTATAGCCATGGAACAAAAGCTATAGGAATGACTTATTACTTGTAAATAGGTGATACAGTAATTTCCTATAAAACAACTTAGACTCAAACATGGACATGTAGAGTAATTTGTTAAGCACTCTGGCATATCTATGTTCTATGTTTTCTATCATTATAGTCCTGGTAAAATTTAGATGTTATTGGATGATACTATTGAATTAAAATAGCTAAATCAATGTAAAACAAATATAACACAACACTAAAATGATACTAGAGAAATATCTTTTTATTAATATAAACTTACGGTATATTTAGTTTAATGTTTTTTCTTGCTTTTTCCTCATATCTCTACTTAATCCTTTCTTTAAAAAGTTCACAATTTAACTTCAGACAATTCTACAAAGCTACAGTAATCAAAATAGTATTGCAGGGTGGACCTTTAAGATGGCAGAGGAGTAAGACATGGAGATCACCTTCCTCCCCACAAATATATAAAAATACATCTACATGTGGCATAACTCCTACAGAACACCAACTGAACGCTGGCAGAAGACCTCAGACTTCCCAAAAGGCAAGAAACTCCCCATGTACCTGCATAGGGCAAAAGAAAAAAGAAAAAAACAGAGACAAAGGAATAGGGATGGGACCTGCACTTTTGAGAGGGAGCTGTGAAGGAAGAAAAGTTTCCACACACGAGGAAGCCCCTTCACTGGCGGAGACAGAGGGTGGGCAGAGGGGAAGCTTTGGAGCCACGGAGGTGAGCACAACAACAGGGGTGCAGAGCACAAAGCAGAGAGGATCACTTTGCTGCACAGAGGATCGGTGCCAACCAGCACTCAGTAGCCTGAGAGGCTTGTCTGCTCACCAGCCAGTGCATGTGGGGGCTGGAAGCTGAGGCTTGGGTTTCAGAGGTCAGATCCCAGGGAGAGGACTGGGGTTGGCAGCGTGAACACAGCCTGAAGTGGGCTAGTGCTATCCAGGAGGGAGTCACGGAAAAAGTCTGGAACTGCCTAAGAGGCAAGAGACCATTGTTTCGGGGTGCACGAGGAGAGGGGATTCAGAGCACCACCTAAATCAGCTCCAGAGACGGGGGCAAGCCACATGTATCAGTGCAGACACAAGAGATGGACATGAAACAGTAAGGCTGCTGCTGCAGCCACCAAGAAGTCTGTGTGCAAACACAGGCCACTATCCACACCTCCCCTCCCAGGAGCCTGTGCAGTCCACCAATGCCAGGGTCCCGTGATCCAGGGACAACTTCCCTGGGAGAACAGATGTCGCGCTTTAGGCTGGTGCAATGTCATGCTGGCCTCTACCACTGCACACTCACCCTGCATTCCGAACCCCTCCCTCCCCCACAGCTTGAGTGAGCCAGAGCCCCCTAATCAGCCGCTCCTTTAACTGCCTCCTGTCTGTGCAAAGAACAAATGCCAGAAGGTGACTTACATACAAGGTGGGGCCAAATCCAAAGCTGAACCCCAGGAGCTGTGTGAACAAAGAAGAGAAAGGGAAATCTCTCCCAGCAGCTTCAGGAGCAACAGATTAAATCCCCACAATCAATTTAATGTACCCTGCAGCTCTGGAATACCCGAATAGACACTGAATCATCCCAAAATTGCAGTGGTGGACTTTAGGAGCAACTGTAGACTTGGGTTTGCTTTCTGTATCTAATTTGTTTCTGGCTTTATGTTGATCTTAGTTTAGTATTTAGAACCTATTATAATTGGTAGATTTGTTTATTGATTTGGTTGCTCTCTTCCTTTATATATATATATATATATATATATATATATATTTGTTTTGTTTTGTTTTCCATTTTCTATTATTATGAGCATGTATGTGGATGCTTCTTTGTGTCATTTTGTTTGTATAGGTTTGATTTTACCATTTGTCCTAGGGTTCTGTCTGTCTGTTCTTTTTTGTTTCTTTTTTATTTATTTTTTTAGTATAGTTTTTTGAGCTTGTTATCATTGGTGGATTTGTTTATTAGTTTGGTTTTTCTCTTCTTTTTATTACAAATTTTTTTTAATTTAATAACTTTAAATATTTTATTTTACTTTATTTATTTATTTTTTCTCTTTTTTTCTCTCATTTCTTCTGAGCTGTGTGGCTAACAGGGTGTTGGTGCTCCAGCTGAGTGTCAGACCTGAGCCTCTGGGGTGGAAGACCTGAGATTAAGACATTGATCCACCAGAGACCTCCCAGCCCCATGTAGCGTCAGTTGGCGAGAGCTCACCCAGAGGTCTCCATCTCAACGTTAAGACACAGCTCCACTCAACGACCAGCAGGCTACAGTGCTGGACACTGCATGCTAAACAACTAGCAAGACAGGGACACCAACCCAACCATTAGCAGAGAGGCTGCCTAAAATCATAATAAGTTCACACACACACCAATACACACCACTGAAAGCAGTCCTGCCCACCAGAAAGACAATATTCAGCCTCATCCACCAGAAAACAGGCATCAGTCCCCTCTACCAGGTAACCTACACAATCTACTGAACCAACTTTACCCACTGGGGGAAGACACCAAAAACAACAGGAACAACAAACCTGCAGCCTGTGAAGAGGAGACCCCAAATGCGGTAAGTTAGACAAAATGAGAAGACAGAGAAATACACAGCAGATGATGGAACAAGGTAAAAACCCACCAGACCAAACAAATGAAGAGGAAATAGGCAGTCTACCTAAAAGAATTCAGAGTAATGATAGTAAAGATGATCCAAAATCTCGGAAACAGAATGGAGAAAATACAAAAAACGTTAAACAAGGACCTAGAAGAACTAAAGAGCAAACAAACAATGATGAACAATACAATAAATGAAATTTAAAATATTCTAGAAGGAATCAATAGAAGAATAAGTGAGGCAGAAGATCGGAAAAGTGACTTGGAAGGTAAAATAGGGGAAATAACTACCACAGAGCAGAATAAAGAAAAAAGAATGAAAAGAATTGAGGACAGTCTTAGAGACTCCTGGGACAACATTAAAGGCACCAACATTCGAATTATAGGGGTGCCAAAAGAAGAAGAGAGAAAGAAAGGGAATGGGAAAATATTTGAAGAGATTATAGTTGAAAACTTCCCTAATATGGGAAAGGAAATAGTCAATCAAGTCCAGGAAGCACAGAGAGTCCCATACAGGATAAATCCAAGGAGAAACACACCAAGACACATATTAATCAAACAATCAAAAATTAAATACAAAGAAAAAATATTAAAAGCAGCAAGGGAAAAGCAACAAATAACACATAAGGGAATCCCCATAAGGTTAACAGTTGATCTTTAGGCAGAAACTCTGCAAGCCAGAAGGGAGTGGCAGGACATATTTAAAGTGATGAAGGAGAAAAACCTACAACAAAGATTACTGTACGCAGCAAGGGTATCATTCAGATTTGATGGAGAAATTAAAACCTCTACAGACAAGCAAAAGCTAAGAGAATTCAGCAGCACCAAACCAGCTTTACAACAAACGCTAAAGGAACTTCTCTAGGCAGGAAACACAAGAGAAGGAAAAGACCTACAAAAACAAAACCAAAACAATTAAGAAAATGTTAATAGAAACATACATATCGATAATTACCTAAAATGTAAATGGATTAAATGCTCCAACCAAAAGACATAGACTGTCTGAATGGATACAAAAACAAGACCCGTATATATGCTGTCTAAAAGAGACCCACTTCAGACCTAGGGACACATACAGACTGAAAATGAGGGGATGGAAAAAGATATTCCATGCAAATGGAAATCAAAAGAAACCTGGAGTAGCAATTCTCATTTCAGACAAAATAGCCTTTAAAATAAAGACTATTACAAGGACAAAGAAGGACACTACATAAAGATCAAGGGATCAATACAGAAGAACATATAACATTTGTAAATATTTATGCACCCAACATAGGAGCACCTCAATACATAAGGCAAATGCTCACAGCCATAAACGGGGAAATTGGCAGTAACACAATAACAGTATGGGATTTTAACACCCCACTTTCACCAATGGACAGATCATCCAAACTGAAAATAAATAAGGAAACACAAGCTTTAAATGATACATTAAACAAGATGGACTTAACTGATATTTATAGGACATTCTATGAAAAAAAACAACAGAAGACGCTTTCTTCTCAAGTGCTCATGGAACATTGTCCGGTATAGATCTCATCCTGGGTTACAAATCAAGCCCTGGTAAATTTAAGAAAATTAAAATTGCATCAAGTATCTTTTCCAACGAAAATGCTGTGAGACACAGTATTAATTACAGGTAAAAATCTGTAAAAAATACAAGCACATGGAGGCTAAACAATACAGTGCTAAATAACCAAGAGATCACTGAAGAAATAAAAAAGGAAATCAAAAAATACCTAGAAACAAATGACCATGAAAACATGACGACCCAAAACCAACGGGATGCAGCAAAAGCAGTTCTAAGAGGGAAGTATATAACAATATAATCCTACCTCAAGAAACAAGAAAAATCTCCAATAAACAACATAAACTTACACCTAAGAAATTATAGAAAGAAGAATAAACAAAAGTTAGCAGAAGGAAAGAAATCATAAAGTTCAGATCAGAAATAAATGCAAAAGAAATGAAGGAAACAATAGCAAAGATCGATAAAACTAAAAGCTGGTACTTTGAGAAGATAAACAAAATTGATAAACCATTAACCAGACTAATCAAGAGTAAAAAGGAGAAAACTCAACTCAATAAAATTAGAAATGAAAAAGGAGAAGTAACGACTGATACTGCAGAAATACAAAGGATCATGAGAGATTACTACAAGCAACTATATGCCAATAAAATGGACAACCTGTAGGAAATGAACAAATTCTTGGAAAACCACAATGTTCTGAGACTGAACCAGGAAGAAATAGAAAATATAAACAGACCAATCACAATCACTGAAATTGAAAGTGTGATTAAAAATCTTCCAAAAAACAAAAGCCGAGGACCAGATGCCATCGCAAGCGAATTGTATACAACATTTAGAGAAGAGCTAACACCTGTCCTTCTCAAACTCTTCCAAAATATAGCAGAGGGAGGAACACTCCCAAACTCCTTCCATGAGGCCGCCATCACCTTGATACTAAAACCAGACAAAGGTTTCACATAAAAAGAAAACTACAGTCCAATAACACTGATGAACATAGATGCAAACATCCTCAACAAAATACTAGCAAACAGAATCCAGCAGCACTTTAAAAGGATCTTACACGATGATCAAGAGGGGTTTATCCCAGGAATGCAAGGATTCTTCAATATATGCAAATCAATCAATGTGATGAGCAATATGAACAAATTGAAGGATAAAAACCATATAATCTTCTCAATAGATGCAGAAAAATCTTTCAACAAGATTCAAGGCCCATTTATGATAAAAGCCCTCCAGAAAGTAGGCAAAGAGGGAACTTACCTCAACATTATAAAGCCCATATATGACACACCCACAGCCAACATCGATTTCAATGGTGAAAACCTGAAACCATTTCCTCTAAGATCAGGAACAAGACAAGGTTACCTACTCTTGTCACTATTATTCAACATAGTTCTGAAGTTTTAGTCACAGCAATCAGAGAAAAAAAGAAATAAAAGGAATTCAAATCGGAAAAGAAGTAAAACTGTAACTGTTTATAGATAGCATGATACTACACATCCTAAAGATGCTACCTGAAATCTACTAGAGCTAATCAATGAATCTGGTAAAGTGGCAGGATACAAAATTAAGCACAGAAATCTCTTGCATTCCTATAATTAATGATAAAATATTCCTATAACTAATGATGAAAAATCTGAAAGAGAAGCTAAGGAAACACTCCCACTTACCATTGCAACAAAAAGAATGAAATACCTAGGAATAAGCCTACCTAAGCAGACAAAAGACCTGTATGCAGAAAACTATGAGACATTGATGAAAGAAATTAAAGATGATACAAACAGATGGAGAGATATACCATGTTCTTGGATTGGAAGAGTCAACATTGTGAAAATGACTATACTACCCAAAGCAATCTACAGATTCAGTGCAATTCCTATAAAACTACCAATGGCATTTTTCACAGAACTAGAACAAAAAAATTCACAATTTTTATGGAAACAGACAAGACCCCGAATAGCCAAAACAATTTTAATAAAGAAAAATGGAGCTGGAGGAATCAGGCTCCCTGACTTCACACTGTACTACAAAGCTACAGTAATCCTGACAGTATGGTACTGGCTCAACAACAGAAATATAGATCAATGGCACAGGATAGAAAGCCCAGAGATAAACCCACGCACATATGGTCACCTTACCTTTGATAAAGGAGGCAAGAATATACGATGGAGAAAAGACAGCCTCCTCAGTAAGTGGTTTTGGGAAAACTGGACAACTACATGTAAAAGAATGAAATTAGAACACTTCCTAACAGCATACCCCAAAATAAACTGAAAATGGATTAAAGACCTAAATGTAAGGCCAGAAACTATAAAACTCTTAAAGGAAAACATAGGTAGAACATTCTATGACATAAATCACAGCAAGATCCTTTTTGACCCACCTCTTAGAGAAACAGAAATAAAAACAAAAATAAACAAATGGGACTTAATGATACTTAAAAGCTTTTGCACAGCAAAGGAAACCATAAATAAGATGAAAAGACAACCCTCAGAATGGGAGAAAATATTTACTAACAAAGCAACTGACAAAGGATTAATCTCCAAAATATACAAGCAGCTCCTGCAGCTCAAAAAACAAACAACTCAATCCAAAAATGGGCAGATGACCTAAATAGACATTTCTCCAAAGAAGATATACAGATTGCCACCAAACACATAAAAGGATGCTCAACATCACTAATCACTAGAGAAATGCAAATCAAAACTACAATGTGGTATCACCTCACACCAGTCAGAATGTCCATCATCAAACAATATACAAACAATAAATGCTGGAGATGGTGTGGAGAAAAGGGAACCCTCTTGCACTGCTGGTGGGAATATAAATTTATACAGTCATAATGGAGAACAGTATGGAGGTTCCTTAAAAAACTAAACATAGAACTACCATATGACCTTTCAATTCCACTACTGGGCATATACCCTGAGAAAACCATATTTCAAAAAGAATCATGTACCACAATGTTCATTGCCGCTCTATTTACAATAGCCAGGACATGGAAGCAACCTAAGTGTCCCTTGACAGATGAATGGATAAAGAAGATGTGGCACATATATACCATGGAATATTACTCAGCCATAAGATGAAACAAACTTGAGTTATTTGTAGTGAGGTGGATGGGCCTAGAGTCTGTCATACAGAGTGAAGTAAGTCAGAAAGAAAAACAAATACCATATGCTAACACATGTATATGGAATCTAAAAAAAAAAAAAAAAGGTTCTGAAGAATGTAGTGGCAAGACAGGAATAAAGATGCAGACATAGAGAATGGACTTGAGGACATGGGGAAGGGGAAGTGTATGCTGGGACAAAGTAGAGAGTGGCATGGACATATATACACTACCAAATGTAAAGTAGATAGCGAGTCAGAAGCTGCTGCATAGCACAGGGAGATCAGATCGGTGCTTTGTGTCCACCTAGAGGTGTGGGATAGGGAGGGTGGGAGGGAGACGTAAGAGAGAGGGGATATGTGGATATATGTATACATATAGCTGATTCACTGTGTAATACAACAGAAACTAACACACCATTGTAAAGCAATTATACTCCAATAAAGATGTTAAAAATTGATAAATAAATAAATAACTAGAAACCCCCAAAAAACAAAACAGTATTGTACTGGCACAAAAACAGACACACAGGTCAATTGACTAGAAAAGAAAGCCCAGAAATAAATTCATGCACTTATCGTCAAGTAATCTGTGACAAAGGAGGCAAGAATATACAATACAGAAAAGACAGTCTTTTCAATAAGATTTGCTGGAAAACTGGACCACTACATGTAAAAGAAGGAAATTAGAACATTCTCTAACATCATATACAAAAATAAACTCAAAATGAATTAAAGACCTAAATGTAAGACCAGAAACCATGAAACTCCTAGAGGAAAACATAGGCAGAACACTCTTTGAGAGAAATGGTAGCAATATTTTTTTTGATCTACCTTCTAAAGAAAAGTAAATAAAAGCAAAAATAAGCAAATAGGACAAATTAAACTTAAGAGCTTTTGCACAGCAAAGGAATCCACCGACAAAATGAAAAGACAACTTACAGAGTGAGAGAAAACATTTGCAAATGATATGACCTATAAGGGGTTAATATCCAACATATATAAGCAGCCTATACAACTCAACATCAAAAAAACAAACAGCCTGATTAAAAAATGGGCAGAAGACCTGAATAGACAGTTTCCCAAAGAGGATGTGCAGATGACCAATAGGTACATGAAAATGTGCTCAACATCACTAATCATCAGGGAAATGTAAATCAAAACTGCAATGAAATATTACCTCACACATGTTAAAATGGCTGTCAAAAAACAACACAAATAACAAAGGTTGGCAAGGATGTGGAGAGAAGGGAATCTTTGTTCACTGTTCATCAGAATGTAAATTTGTGCAGCCAATGTGTAAAACAGTATGGAGGTTTCTCATAAAACTGAAAATAGAACTACAATATGACCCAGCAATTCCACTCCAGGGTATACATCCAAAAGAAACAAAAACACTAATTCAAAAAGTTAACATGCACCTCAATGTTCAGAGCAGCATTGTTTACAATTGTCAAGATATGGAAACAACCAAAATGTCCATGAATGGATGAATGGATAAAGGAGATGTGATATATATATATATATATATATATATATATATATATATATATGGTATGTATATATATATATATACACACACATATATATATTTATACATACACACACACACATACACACACACACACACACAGTGGAATACTACTCAGCCATAAAACAAAGGGAATTTTGCCATTTTCAACAATGTGGATGGACTTGGAGGGTATTATACTAAGTGAAACGATTCAGACAGAGAGAGACAAATACTGTATGATATCACTTATATGTGGAATCTAAAAAATACAACAAACTACTGAGTATAACAAAAAAAGAAACAGACTCACAGATATAGAGAACAAATTATTAGTTACCAGTGTCGAGAGGGAAAGGAGGAGGATTAATATATGCGTAGGGGATTAAGAAGTACAAATTCTTATGTATAAATTAAGTTACAAGAACATATTGTACAATATTGGGATTATAGCCAATATTTTATAACAACTATAAATGAAGTATAACCTTTAAAAATTGTGAATCACTATATTGGACACCTGTAATTTATATACTATTTTATACCAACTTTACTTCAATTTAAAAAAGAAAGCTATCCTACCAGAAAAAAGAAAATCCTCACACTTTGATATCAGGTAAGATTAAAAGTATAAAAAAAGAAAAAATGGAAACAAATGAATGGAGGAAGTATAAATCTTTTTTTTTTTATGGCTGAAACTTTTTTTTATTAGTTTTTATGGAAGTATGGTTGCTTTACAATTTTGTGTTAACCTCCACCATACAACAAAATGAATCAGCCATACACACACAGATATCCCCTCCCTTTTGGAGGAAGTATAAATCTTAAGGTAAGCTTTACACTGTAAAATCAATGAAAAATTAAAATATGTGAGGAAGAGTCATGCAAATAGGGCAACAGTTAAGTAACACCTCCCTCCCTGCTGTCCGTGCAGAATTCACTGGAGAAAACTTACAAGTTACTCATTTATTGTAGAGCTTCACAACATCTAGCAGGGCAGAATATTAGTCCCTGGGAGAAGAGTCCTGACTTCATGACTGTGGTGCTTCTCAGCTGCAAGATTTCAGAAGAGGCTGCCCTCTCCCGCAGCCATTTGATAGGACAGAAACTTTGCTCCTGTTGTAGCTTGCCAGTCCATCTCCTGGCACAATCAGGATTAGGGGCCATGCCTTTCAGATGACCCGAATTGACTGCCTTAATCACAAGGCTGAAGTGAGATCACACCGAGCTCTGTGTGATGCCGAATATTTTTCTGACTGGCTAAGGGGAAGGACTCAGTCTTGGATGGGTTAAACCTTACCTATCAAACACTAATAACCACTATTCCACATGAATGTGGAGGTTATAAATTACACATTGATTTCTCAAGTAAATGATCTCCCTATATAGTCTCAGTCTTTTTTTTTATTACTTTACTGAATTATTAATGTGGCTATTTATTGCTCTCTGGTTTATATTTCTGAAGAGTATTATTACTCAAACATGAGAAGTACATTTTTTTAAACCAGATTATAAAATCAGGAAAAGGTAATTTTAATCAATTTATCTAAAGATCCTCCTTGTTTAAGAAAAGGTTTGAATTGTAGCAAATTTTGCTTAAAATTTAATTTCTATTAAAGAGTCTTATTTGCTTATCTCTACCTGAGTCAGATCCTAGCTATTTATCATTCTTGCTTTTTCTTCCTTTCAGATGCTTGGTACGACTCCACCATTCTGCCTCCCCTGAAGCGAGGTGTGGTCACATGACTGAGTTTGTTCAATAGAATGTGGACCTCTATTCTTGGTTCACAAGAATCTCCCCCGTACCCTAATTCTACATCTCTACCCAAGCCTACTAATCAAATGTAAATATGTGTTCAGGGTGTTCTCAGTATTTATAAAGTATATGCTGAAGATGATAGAATTTCCTTCAACCTATGGTTCCAAATATCTCTGTGGCACAGACTTTCACTGCCAACTGCTAATATAAACTTACACTAGCGATACATAAACTGCATAAAAGTAAAACCACCACAATTTGGGGCATATCTGTTATGGCAGCAGAGTCACTTGAACTACTACACATACTCGTTATAACTTCAGACGTAGAAGTCCCTGAGAATGTATAGACTTAAGGTCATAATTTTTAAAAAATAGAAATTAAAATATTTTAAAATTACATACTTAAGGGGACAACTTTCTGATAATGAATTAAGCATTGTATTTAAAACAGCAGTGTTGTTCTATAATTTTTTGAATGCCTCATGGTTTTAACATTTTTAAAGGGTTGTTTAAAAAGCAAACAAAAATATCAAAGGAAAATATGTGCCAGAGACTATTATGTGCCCCACAAAATCTATCTGGTCCTTTACTGAAAAAGTATGATGACACCTGCTCTAAAGTGTCTGCTGTGTATATAGTTGTTGCTTCATTAAAACTCATTGGATTAGTAGGAGGACTTTACTGATATTGAGCCTAGGGGATGTATAAATCAAAGGGTATGTGGAGGTATAGGTTGGAAGGTGATTTTGTTATTATAAACATAAAATTTATAAACCCCAAATTTCGAGCAGCTTGTGATTGCTTCTGTTTTGGTTATACTGGTAGACAATGGATAGTTAATTATTTATTATGTTCAATTTTAGTCAGAAGAAGCAGCCATTTCCCAACATATTCCATTTTTGGAGGAAACAGTAGTCCAGGTAAGAACTCGAAGTTTGAGTGAAATATGAAAGTATTAAAGTTGATAAATGTGAATTTCAACATTTCTAGAAGTGATAAGCTTTTTAAAAAAGAGTATTGTAAAGATAACAATAAAATCAAATATTTATATCATGAATCAGTAGAAAATATTTGAGTAATCGCAGGTGAAGTTTATCATAGAAAATTACAAAATTCTTAATTACCATTTTTGCATTAATAATAATACTTTTATTCATTATTGTGATCAGAAAACAATAATCTTAGCTTTTCTCTTCTAGTTCTGAAAGATTAAAATCAAGTTTATGATAAAAGGTTGATTTGCAGCATGAGGAATAAAAGTTACCTTAGTTCTGTGTAATAGATGTTAACTAAGTATGTGAGAAATGTAATGTAGCTTGTATTTACTTGTCATTTTTCCCCTTACACATACCCTTTGAGTTAATGTTCTTTTTAAAATTATTACTGAGATATAAGTGGCGTATAGTATTGTGTTAGTTTTAGTTGTACAACATAATGATTTTTATATATTGTATATATTGCAAAATGATTACCACAATAGTTTAGTTAACATCCATCACCACATATAGTTAACAATTTTTTTTCTTGTGATGAGCACTTTTAAGATCTATTCTCTTAGCAACTTCAATGTGCTTTGAATAATCATCTTCTAAAGCCTTTATACAATGTGCCAGCTGTTATGTTTTGCATCTTTCCCGATAAAAGAAGGCTAACAATAACATCTTTTTTTGACCTTTTCAAAATTTTGGAGAAAATTATTCATTGTAAACCTGGTGGCATTGTTATTTTATCAGGTATGATTACTTCCGAGTCTAAAGGATTCCAGTGGAAGAAGATGTTAACACTAGGACAGCCTACTTAGGAATTTAAACTTCAAGGAAAATATCATTATCACAAATAGCATTTTTTCATAAAAGATTGTCAAGCTTCAGTTGGTGCTTCACCAGGTGAAAGAGTGGCCAGGACACAGAATTCTAGTACAATTTAAAAAACTGAGTAAACCTCATGAAGTGCATTATAAAATAACTTATGTAAATAAGGTAGATTTGCAAAACTGGATACATCCTCATGTTCTAGCATTCAGGAATTATATTGAAATTTTCAGGTTGACCAACAGAGAAAGAGGGAGGGAGGGGGAGGGAGAGAGAGAGAGAGAGAGAGAGAGAGAGAGAGAGGAAATAACAGTATTATTGAAATAAGGGGAAAAAAAGAGATAGTAGATGTGAATGTCATCCTGAAAGACCTGAAATCCCATAGAAAAAAGAAAAAAACTTTAAACAAAAGAATTGTCAATGACTCACTCTCACTTATATCTGCTGCCAACTTCTGTTTAAATAAAATACTCAGCAAATTTGAATTACAGTGTTTTAATTTGCTTAGAAATTTAACTTCAAGGCTTAAAAAAGTCTTTTTAAAGCTTAAATTTCTATTATATCTAGGACAATCCTGTATATTAAACACTTGAGCCCACCCTTTAAACTATAATGTCAACATATATTAAGTAAGAATATATTATGAATCATCTAAAAATAATGTTAGTTATTTTTGATGTTTACATTACATTTTAATGCCCCATAGAACACACCAGACCATCCTAACACTCAGTGACTCAAAACAATAAGCATTCACTGGGTTCACTGTGGGTCAACTATTTAGGTTGGTCTGTGCTGGGAGAATCTTCACATGTAAGGGTGTTGGCTGGCTGCTGGATTATCTACCAGCAGCTTATCTTGGATGGCTGGGAAAAGATAGCTCTGTTACACATCTCCCATCCATCCAGTATCTGACCTAAAGAGGTTTTCTTGTTTAAGGCAGAGATTTAAGAATGAGCAAGCCCAGTCCAGAAAGAGCGCCACGGCAGAAATAAACACCAGTATACACCACATTGACTATTTTACAATGGGCCAAAGGAATGACTGACCCAGAATCAAAGTGGAAAGATATACTAATCCAAAGAACATATATAAGGGAAGGGGTGTCATTAATTAGGACTGTTATGCAACCAATATGTCACAAACAGCCAGTGTACTTCATATTCTTACTATTTCTACATACACGTTTTTCTCTAAGTCACCGACCACAGAGTCTACCCAATGCCTCCTCTGTTGAAATGTTTTATAAAAATTATCTCTGATTGAGTTTATTGGAGTAAATTTTACATACAGTAAAATACATCCATTATGAGTGTACAGCGCCTGAACTTGGAAAAATACATACACTCATTTACATATGTAACTACTACCCCATCAAGTTATAGATAGAACATTTCCATTGTTGAAAAAAGTTTATTCACAACTGTTTGCAATAAAAGGCCAATGCCCTGGATCAGGCAACCTTGATATGACATTTTTTTTTCTTTTGAAGAGACTTTGTTCTTTAGAGCAGTTTTAGGTTCACAGCAAAATTGAGCAGAAAGTATAGAGTTGCCATATATTCCCTGCCCTCACACAGGTATAGCCTCCCCCATTATCAACATCCCCATCATTGTGACATGCTTGTTACAATTGATGAACATTTCTTGAAACATTATTATCACCCATAATTTACATTAAGGTTTACTCTTAGTGTTGTACATTCTATAGGTTATGACAAATGTACATGAGATGTATCCATCCGTATGGTATCATGAAGAGTGGTTTCACTGCCTTAAACATCCTCTGTGCTCTATTTATCCCTCTTCCCCTGCCCCTCCCCACACGTTATCCCAAACCCCTAGAGATAACTGATCATCTTACTGTCTCCATTCTTTTGCCTTTTCCTGAATATCATATAATTAGAATCATACAGTACATAGCATTTTCATATTGGCCTCTATCATTTAGTAATATGCATTTAAGGATCCTCCATGTTTTTCATGGCTTGAGAAAATACTAAATATTAGTTTTTCTGTTTGAGTAATATATATATATATATTTCATATATATATGGAATCATTTTATGTGCTTGTGTGTCTGGTTTCTTTTGTTCAGCATAGTGTTTTGATATCTATTCATGAATCAGTTGCATGTATCAGTAGTTTCTTTTTTTTATAGTTAATATTCCATTGTATGGATATATGACGCATATACAAGTTGTTTATCTCTTCAGCTGTTGATGAATTTTTGGATTATTTCCATTTTGGGGATATTATGAATAAAAATCTATAAACATTTTTATACAGGTCTTTTGTTGGATACATTTTTATTTCTCTTAAGTAAATGCCTCAGAATGGTTTTACTGAGTCATACAGTACAGGTATTTTTAACTTTATTAAAAACTGTCAAACTGTTTTCCAAAATGAATGTACCATTTTTCACTTCCAACAGAAACATATAAAATTTCCAGTTGCTAAACACCTTCTCCAACAGAAAGAAGTTATGATCTATTGACTTATGGTTGGTATTTTTAAATATTTATCCATTCTACTCATTGTGTGTGGTATGTTTTTGAGGAATATTTTAAAAACTCAACTTTATTGAGGCATAATTTATATACAATA
This sequence comes from Balaenoptera physalus, assembly GCF_965194825.1. Lineage (NCBI taxonomy): Eukaryota > Metazoa > Chordata > Mammalia > Artiodactyla > Balaenopteridae > Balaenoptera > Balaenoptera physalus. The sequence goes on along the minus strand of NC_138891.1, from coordinate 129,411,793 downwards.
GAATACATAAAGAGTGCAGTTTGATGAGTCTTGCTAAATGTACATATCAATGTAATAACCACAATCAAGAAATAGAGTGTTTCTATCTCCCCCAAATGTTCCTTTGTGCTTTCTTGCAGTCAAGCTTCTCCACTCCTCAACCCAGGCAACCACTGATCTGATTTCTGCCACTGGAGATAGGTTTTGCCTGTTGTAGATGTCATATAAATGGAATCACATAATATATGCTTTTTTGTGTCTGGCTCCTTTTGCTCAGCACAATGCTTCTGAGGATTTTCTATGTCATTTTGAATGTCAGAAATCCATTCATTTTTATTTCCAACTAGGGTTAATGGCATGATTATACACAATTTCTTTTCCATAGTAGTTGTTCCATTTTATATTTTCCCATTGCTCCAGAGTCTCTCTAACACTTGAGATTGTTAGGTTGTTTTTTTTTTAGCTATTTTAGTGTTTGTGTAGTCATATCTCACTGTAGTTGTAATTTCCATTTTCCTAATGACCAGTGGTATTGTGCATCTTAACTTTTATTTATTTGTCACTGCATATTTTCTTTTTCTTTTTTAAAAATTTTTATTGAAGTATAGTTGATTTACAATGTTATGTTTAATTTCTGCTGTAGAGCAAAGTGATTCAGTTATACATATATATATTCTTTTTCATGTTGTTTTCCATTATGGTTTATCCCAGGATACTGAATATAATTCTCTGTGTTATACAGTAGGACCTTTTTGTTTATCCACTCTATATATAATATTTTGCATCTGCTAATCCCAAACTCCCAATCCATCCATCTCCCACTTCCTTACCCTTGGCAACCACAAGTCTGCATATTTTCTTTTGTGAAATATCTTAAATTTTTTGCCCAATTTTTGAAATGCGTTGTTTGCTTTCTTATTATTAATCTATAAGAGCTCTTTATAAATACTTTTTCAATGTTTATTGAGTTATTTCATAATGAGGAATATGTCATAATTAAATTGCTAAGTAAAATTCAGGTTGTACGATTTACAGTAAAAACTAAACTATGTGATACATGCAAGAAAATATTGATAATACAGTGAGATTAACATGCCTTTGTTTTCTTTTCTAAATTTTTCATTGTTAAATAATGACCACGGAGAAGAAAAAAAAAACCACATTGTTCAAAAGGAAATGCAGGTCTTCCCTGGTGGCGCAGTGGTTGAGAATCTGCCTGCCAATGCAGGGGACACGGGTTCGAGCCCTGGTCTGGGAAGATCCCACACGCCGCGGAGCGACTAGGCCCGTGAGCCACAATTGCTGAGCCTGCGCGTCTGGAGCCTGTGCTCCGCAACAAGAGAGGCCACGATAGTGAGAGGCCCGTGCACCGCAATGAAGAGTGGCCCCGGCTCGCCGCAACTAGAGAAAGCCCTCGCACAGAAATGAAGACCCAACACAGCCATAAATAAATAAATAAAATTTTAAAAAATAAATAAATAAAGCAAATAATTTTTTTAAAAAAAAGGAAATGCAACTGAAGACATTTAGGTTTTTTTTTTAGCTTTATTGAGGTATAATTAATATACAAAAAACTGCACACATTTAATATCTATGTCTTGATGAGTTTGGGCATATGCATACACCTGTGATATCACCACTATAAGCAAGTTCCTGAGTAACATGTCTATCACGTCCAAAAATTTTCTTGTGTTCTTTTGTGTTTTTTCTTCTACTTTGTTTTTCCTTTGGTGAGAACAGTTAAATGAAATCCATCTTATAAAAAGTGCACAATACCGTATTGTTTATTATAGAGACTACATTTAACAGCTGATCTCTAGAACTTATTTATCTTGCATCACAGAAACTTTATACCCATAGAAAAATAATTCCCCATTTCCCCTCGCCCCAGCCCCTTGAAACCACCATTCTACTCTCTGCTTCCATGAGTGTGACTATTCTAGATTCCTAATGTAAGTGGTATCAGGCAGTATTTATCCTTCTGTGTCTGGCTTATTTTGTTTAGCATAATGTCCTCAAGGTACATCCATATTGTGGCAAATGGCAGAATTTGTATGTTAACTACGTGACTCTGCAATCTTGTTAAATTTATTTATGAGTTACAGGAAATATTATGTAGATTATTTAGAAGTTTCTACATACACATTTATTACTTGTAAACAAACCTTTATTGTTGCTATTTATTTATTTTTACCTTATTCCACTGGCCAGGTCTTTCAGCTCAGCACAGAGTGAAAATGGTAAGAATGGACATCATTGCCTTGTTCGTGATCTTAAGCAGGGTGAGTTCAGTCTTTCATTACTAAGTATGATGTTAGCTGTAGGATATATATATTTTTTCTGTTAATAAACTTTATCAGGTTGATAAAATTTCCTTCTATCTCTCATCAACTATGAACACAGTCTCCATGAACAGCTTGTATTCTTTATATTTTTGCTTCTCTTTTAACTTGTTTCTTTATTAATAAAGTCTCCAATTCTTCTCCATGCGGTTCTTCTTTTGGTTTCACTTGGGGTCTCTCATATAGTTGCAGTAAGATGGTATCTGGGGTGGAAGTAATGGACGACTCAGTTGGAATGCTTAGACAACTGTTACTCTTTCCCTCAATACATGGTCTTAGGGCATTTCCACATTGTCTCTCCAGTGGGGTAACTGGCACCTTGCATGGTGGCTCAGGGTTCCCAAGAGCTGAAAATTGGAAACCAAAAGATTTCTTAATGTATAGGTCAGGAATTGGTGCATCGTTCTTTCTGGGCATGGACTACACAACAGTTCAAATTACAGGAGGCTGGTTCACTGGGAGCCATCTTTGGAGAGAAGTTACCATAACATGCTGCTGTACATTTAGTTAGTAATAGCTTAAGTATTTTCCTTAGCTATTTCTGTAATATGGATTTCAGATAACATCTCTTAAATATGATCTAACACTCAAGGTTGTAGATTTCAGTTGACTTTTCTACTTATGTACATCCCACTGATTCTTCTGAAGTATTTAAAAGTAAATTACAGAAGGTTTATAATCACAGATCCTTACTTTTACTAATTTAAATTTTGTGTAAATTAACATAAAATGGTAAAACTATAATGCTAAACTACTAGAAAAAGTTATTTGAAACAAATATCAAATTAGTTAATTTATACAAAAACCTACATGAATATAAAAGATAAACACTAAGCCTCTAATAAAAATAAAAGAAAAACTGGGAGAATCAAAAAATGTTCAATTGTTAACATGAATAAGAAAGCAAAAATGCTGAATTTTTAAATAATGTTATGTTTACAAAAATAAGAACAAACAAACTGACAAAAAAGACAAGCAAATATTTCTAATGCAAAACTCTGGACCTAGCCTTGCACTGCAGAGGGTTTCTGCAGGTGTTTGCCTTCAGGGAATCTGTGCAAAATAGACACAGTGTGTCATAAAAGGAATGCTTCCCATGAGTATAACTGATTTCTATTGAAATAAATACAAAAATTGTATCGGTAAACAAGCTAACATAATTGATAAACATTGTATTTGTAGAAGTAAAATTTGCTATAAAATGTTGTAACTAAAGTCATTTCTTGATTATTTAAAAATTATTGTCCAATTGTGAATTAGTCAGTCTGGGATCTTGTTCTCCAGTCCACTTTTAGTCCTTGCTCATGCTGTTCAAACTCTCTATACTCCATTTATTATGCTTTCTCTTCCCTTCTCTGGACATGTAAATTGGACAGTTAAAGTACCCGTCATAACTTTCCAGCCAAGTCTTCCTTGAATCTATTTGTTGGTAGTCAACGCTGCTTTCTTCCCACTCAAGTAATTAGCAGTTGAACCACTCACTTTGGATTATCATTCATCTCTTACTTGTATTTCATTGTTATTTTTCTACTGAGATTTTCTCATTGAGGTTCTTAATACCCATGTAACTAAATACCAAGCCTTGTATCCATTGTATCTCCCACATATTTCAAACAGTGAAAGCATATTTTAAGACTGTAAATATTTCAGGATTTCCCTGGTGGTGTAGTGGTTAAGAATCCGCTTGCCAATGCAGGGGACACGGGTTCTATCCCTGGTCCAGGAATATCCCACATGCTGCAGAGCAACTAAGCCCGTGCGCTGCAACTACTGAGCCTGCGTTCTAGAGCCTGAGTGTGAGCCACAACTACTGACATCCACGCACCTAGAGCCCCTGGTCCGCAGCAAGAGAAGCCACTTCAATGGGAAGCCCGCGCACCACAATGAGAAGCCCGCACACTGCAATGAAGAGTAGCCCCCGCTCACTGCAACTAGACAAAGCCCGCACACAGCAATGAAGACCCAACACAGCCAAAAATAAATAAATAAATAAATAAACTTATTTATTGAGAAAATGAACTTAAAAAAAACCCTGTAAATATTTGTTAAATTATACAGAATGCAATCTAAGGTTTTAAGTTTTTCTTTTAAGTTTATTGACATATTTTCACTAACTTCTCAATTAGAAGTCAGTAATTCAAAAAATGATTTTCAAAATAATTTGAACATGTCATAGTCTGATCTTGAAATAGTCAGATACAAGAGAGTGTCCACATGCATGTACACACACAAGCCATCGTGCACTCTTCACATTGAAAAACAATAAAATATTTTATGTGTCACTTAACCAAACCATATATTGTATTCATTTAAAACTGTGTTCTACAAAAGGCACTGTGTTTTCATACTCACTAAAATAATAACATCTGCTAATAATTCTTAAGACCTCAATCCCTTTTGGCATCACTATATCATTCAGATCCACAAACTCCATAAATTTAGAGGTTGAGCTGAAGAGAGCACTTAAGTCATCAAGGCTTAACAGGTAGCTTTTGGAGAGCAGGGAGTGTGTCTGAGAATTACTGTATCGTTAGAAGTTAGCAGCAACAGTATTGCATGAGTACTCTAGCAAATTTTATGAGCCAGCGATTCATTGCATTAAAGGGTCTGCTCGGATATTTGTAAACATTATTGAATCATTTTCTCCACAGTTTTTGTATAATTCAACAACTGTCATAACTCAGCAAAGTTGTTAATATAATGGATAAAATCTATCTGAAAAAAAGGCTTCATTCTGGTCACATATGCAAAAGGTTTCCATAGAAAGAACTTCGAATAACTTTTTATCTCTGAGTGGAAAAAGAACCTACCCAAATCCAAACCTTCTTATTAACAATAATTTTTTTTTTTAATATAAAAGCTGAGGCCACAAAAGGGGAGAAACCAAGTGAAGCAGAAAACACTTCTAAAGCAAATATAGAGCAACATTTTAACTTACATTCGTTTTAAATAAGCAGTTACATTTTGTGGGAGACCAATGTCAAACCTATACAATCATTAATGAGGTGCCATGATAGTTTCATGATTCTAGTAGCAACAAATAAGGTCAAAAAAGGAAATTTCTGGCAAAGAATCAAGGTGTGAACTTCAGTCTTGAGACAGTTGCTGGACCTCACCCTCAGGAAACATAAAGAGAAACACCCAATAAAAATAAAACTTGGTTCACACAAAGCCAGAAAATTAGTATTATTAAATTACTATAGAAAATTATTATTTGCTGTTGCACCATTGGGTATTTACTATTTATTATTCACCAGTAACCTGTACTTGGGTTCAATTTTTGTCCTAGAAGTGAAAATCTGCATTATGTATCAGCAAGTTTCTTTGATTACTGACAGTGGTCAAAAGTCCTTGATGGCATGCGCGTGTATGAGTGGATGGGTAATATTTTAACTGAATTTCAAAATACTGCATTTGGGGTGGAAATTCAGATTTGGGAGGAATGTAGTATTTTTAAATATATGTTTAATTATGTCAGATAAATTTAGACAACAAGGAATCTTCAAAATATTGATCTCTTTGATTCTTCTCTCCCTTCTCTTCCTCCACTGTACTGTTCTGAAACTCAGGGCATTTCAACCTTTCAACTGGATCTTATTTTCTTTTGAATGGAGAGCATGGTACAGGTAAGCCATCAATTGCATTATTGCACACTAAATACTTTTTAAAAGCATTGTAGGAACTAGCTATTTCAAGAACTATTATTTATCCTAATTGATCCCAGCTGAGCTTGGAAGGGAGTCTGGCACAAGAGCCTTCAAAGACTTGCCAAAAAGCTGTCAGATTTGATAACTCACACCACTCTGAACTTGGCTCAGAGAGGTCAGTTACAGAGTGAACTCTAAGCTCCCCCCGATATCCAAGCCTGCTGAAAAATGCAGATACGCTGCCAGCTGACTTGCAAGCCACTAGATTTTCAACTTTGTTTTAAGAGGCTCATGTGTTCTTGGAACTGGGGATGGGCTGCTAGCAATAAGATGTTCCCACGTGGAGCCACAAAGCAGATGTGATTGTCCTGTGTGCTGGGAAGCATCTGTTTTTGTTAAGACATGGTTTAGAAATTAGCCTAAATATTTAGGATGAACTGGGGGTATAACAAAACCTTCAATTATGCTTCTTTGAATAACCGAATGCACCCATGAATTTGTATTTTGTAATTTTACACTACATTAATCTTCTTCATACAAAATTCCTCATGTATAGATTACACAAAGGCTGTTGTTATGCTACATTATCAAAGCTCCAGCTGAATTACCTTTCCAGTTCATTTATAACATTAAGTTGTAAGCACCATGAAGGAAAGAAAGCAATATTTGTCTCTTCCTTGTTACAGCTACTTTGCCTGACACAATCCTCAGGCTCATGCTGAGCCCTCAAGAAATATTTGTTGGACGAATAAATAAATGAAGAAACAATTGTATGAATGAAGAAACTAGTTAGTCTATTTGAAGACTTTTCTTTTTCTCTTAGCTCAATAAACTTCCTCAACTGATGGATGTGTTAACTAACCTTATTGTGTAATCATTTTGTGATACATACCATCACGTTATACATCTTAAATTTACACAATGCTATCTGTCAGTTATCTCAATAAAGCTGGGGAAAATACAACTTTTTAAAAAATAAATAAAATTCCTCACTATTGCCACTTTTGAAGACATTTCGGTACATATATATCATTTAAACCGTGTATATCCAGTAGTCTGTTCAAATTCTACAGATTTCTGAAATTTCATAATATTCATGGAGAATTTTTTAATGTTGTCAAGAAATTGGGGAAAAAAATTTTAAGTTGAAAGGTTTTATTTCTTTTCCATTTTCTAATTTATGGATATGTGCATCAGCTTCAAATTTTTACCTTCATATCTGAAATCTGGCTTTATATCATGATGGATTAAAGACAGCCACAAATTCTTTGTCCTTCCTAATTGAGAAGAGGGATCTATTTTCTTTCTTCTTGAATCTGGATGGGTTCTGTGACTGATCTTGACAGTAGAAGGCATCAGAAATGACATGGTATAACTTCAAGCTTGGGCTGTAAGAGACTCATACTTTCCTTTGTCGCTGCTGTTGGTATGCCCCCCTTGGAAGCCAGCTGCCAAGTAAGAAGTGTAGGTGATGACCATCTTGTGAGGAAGCCTAGACTTCCCAAATGGAGAAGAAGAGAATACATGAAGGAGCGCCTGGGTGCTAAGTATGTGAGTGAACTTCTTGGATCTTCCAGCATAGCCAAGGGAGAGAACGAATGATGCCAGTACCATGTCGCACAGATTGTCCAGCCCATTACTTTTGAAATTCCTGATTCATGTATCATGAGTAAATAAAGTGATTGTCATCTTAAGCCACTAAGCTTTGGGGTATTTTGTATACACTGCAGTATATAACAAATTTGCACTTTCATCATTAAGAATATTATGCTTCTAAATATAATAGTTGAAAACATACCAAGTATGCTCATAATATACACTTTGAGAAAAATGAGAAACATCTCCATATTATAATTTTTTTTCAGTATGAGCCCTCTGGAGATAAGTCATACTTTCTAGTATGTATCTAACTCATGTTAACTTTTTACACTCATAGTTAAAAATAAAACTGATTGAATCATTACCATGACATTATAACACTTCATACTCAAAAGTTCAACTTTAGAAAAATGGCTCTTAAATTTAGATGTTTACTAGAGTTTTACTAACATTTTTTAACTTGAATATAGACTCATTGGATTTCAATTAGTTACATTTTCTTTCCCATAAACAAATACCCCAGGTCTCTGAGTTATATGTAAAAATGTTATTCAATAATGTGGTCCCCCCCACCTAACAATTGCAAAATGCTTTCCACTATTTTCCTCTATGACTTGTTATGAAATGATTCAACCAACTATTGACTTAGTGATTATTATAATACAGATAGGTTAGGCTGAAGCTATAATAAATGTTATATCACACCATGCTCTTTTTTTCTGCATTAGTAAGTGTTTGAGTTCGATTGTAAGCAAGAACTCAAATAAAAATGAATTAAACATGATAGAAGTTTATCTTTTTCTTATAAAATTCCAAGCAGCTATGGCAGCTCCACTCAGCAAAAGTTAAAAGGAGCCTGAGTTCCCTCTATCAGGGGGAATTCTATTACTTCCTAGGATGCTGTACTTTCCTTCAGGGTTTACTGTGGACTAGTGAGAAGGGAAAAGACTGAAGGGAATGGCACACTCTTTCTGGTATGGACACTACCTGGAAGGTGAACTCATAACTTTCACCCAAATCCCAACATGACCAAGTTAGTCACATGGCCACACCTAGATGCAAGAGGGCTTGAAATATATATGTTTTCTATTCTGGGTATCTATTTGTAGAGCTAACATTTTTATTACTATGGGAAAAGAGAAGTGTGGATATTTAGACACAACTAGTGTTTGTCACATTTTAAATCACTTATTCATTCCTTTATGATCATCCAGTGAAGAACAGATTTTTTGACTTCATGAGCAATCCTAGTCAAAATGATGAAGCTGAACACTAACGTAACACTTGTCTTTGGTAAACATATTTTTAATTATTCTGACCTGCTTTCTCAAATTTCTCTACTAATCTACGCACTATACCAATATGGCACAATAATTGTGTCTGAATAATATTCCAAGTACCACCCTCCTTCCTCCATCCTCAAGATAAATTAAAATATATACCTTTGTTTGAAAAAAGACCTGTTATTCTTTTTTTTAACATCTTTATTGCAGTATAATTGCTTTACAACGGTGTGTTAGTTTCTGCTGTATAACAAAGTTAATCAGCCTTACGTACACATATATCCCCCTATATACTCTCTTTTGCATCTCCCTCCCACAGTCCCTATCCCACTCCTCTAGGTGGACACAAAGCACCGAGCTGATCTCCCTGTGCTATGCAGCTGCTTCCTACTAGCTATCTATTTTACATTTGGTAGTGTATATATGTCCATGCCACACTCTCACTTTGTCCCATCTTCCCCTTCCCAGTGTCCCAAAGTCCATTCTCTAAGTTTGCATCTTTATTCCTGTCCTTCCCCAAGGTTCTTTAAAACCATTTTTTTTTTTTTTTTACGATTCCATATATATGTGTTAGCATACGGTATTTTTTTTTTCTCTTTCTGACTTACTTCACTCTGTATGACAGTCTCTAGGTGCATCCACCTCACTACAAAAAACTCAATTTCATTTCTTTTTAAGGATGAGTAATATTCCATTGTATATATGTGCCACATCTTCTTTATCCATTCATCTGTCAATGGACACTAAGCAACACTTAGGTTGCTTCCATGTCCTGGCTATTGTAAATAGAGCTGCAATGAACATTGTGGTACATGACTCTTTTTGAATTATGGTTTTCTCAGGGTATATGCCCAGTAGTGGGATTGAAGGGTCATATGGTAGTACTATTTTTAGTTTTTTAAGGAACCTCCATACTGTTCTCCATAGTGGCTGTATCAATTTACATTCCCACCAACAGTGCAAGAGGGTTCCATTTTCTCCACACCCTCTCCAGCATTTACTGTTTGTAGATTTTTTGATGATGGCCATTCTGACTGGTATGAGGTGATACCTTATTGTAGTTTTGATTTGCCTTTCTCAAATAATTAGTGATGTTCAGCATCCTTTCATGTGTTTGTTGGCAATCTGTATATCTTTGGAGAAATGTCTATTTGGGTCTTCTGCCAATTTTTGGATTGGGTTGTTTGTTTTTTTTATATTGAGCTGCATGTGCTGCTTGTATATTTTGGAGATAAAGCCTTTGTCAGTTGCTTCATTTGTAAATATTTTCTCCCATTCTGAGGGTTGTCTTTTCATCGTGTTTAGAGTTTCCTTTCCCGTACAAAAGGTTTCAAGTTTCATTCGGTCCCATTTGTTTATTTTTGTTTTTATTTCCATTTCTCTAGGAGGTGGGTCAAAATGGATCTTGTGTGATTTATGTCAGAGAGTATTCTGCTTATGTTTTCCTCTGAGAGTTTTATAATGTCTGGCCTTACATTTAGGTCTTTATTCCATTTGGAGTTTGTTTTTGTGTATGGTGTTAGGAAGTGTTCTAATTTCATTCTTTTACCTGTAGCTGTCCAGTTTTCCCAGAACCACTTATTGAAGAAGCTGTTTTTTCTCCATTGTATATTCTTGCCTCCTTTATCAAAAATAAGGTGATCATAGGGCTTCCCTGGTGGCGCAGTGGTTGAGAATCTGCCTGCCAATGCAGGGACACGGGTTCGAGCCCTGGTCTGAGAAGATCCCACATGCCACGGAGCAACTGGGCCCGTGAGCCACAACTACTGAGCCTGCGCGTCTGGAGCCTGTGCTCCACAACAAGAGAGGCCACAACAGTGAGAGGCCCATGCACCGCGATGAAGAGTGGCCTCCGCTTGCCACAACTAGAGAAAGCCCTCGCACAGAAACAAAGACTCAACACAGCCAGAAAATAATAATAATAAATAAATAAATTTTAAAAATTAAAATAAAAAAAATAAGGTGATCATATGTGTGTGGGTTTATCTCTGGTTTTCTATCCTTTTCCATTGATCTATATTTCTGTTTTTGTGCCGGTACCATATTGTCTTGATTACTGGAGCTGTGTAGTATAGTCTGAATTCTGGAGCCTGATTCCTCCAACTCCGTTTTTCTTTCTCAAGATTGCTTTGGCTATTCGGAGTCATTTGTGTTTCCATAGAAATTGTGAAATTATTTGTTCTAGTTCCATGAAAAATGCCACTGGTAGTCTGATAGGGATTGCATTGAATCTGTAGATTGCTTTGGGTAGTAGAGTCATTTTCACAATGTTGATTCTTCCACTGCAAGAACATGGTATATCACTCCATCTGTTTCTACCATCTTTAATTTCTTCCATCAGTGTCTTATAGTTTTCTGCATAGAGGTTTTTTGTCTCCTTAGGTAGGTTTATTCCTAGGTATTTTATTATTTTTGTTGCAATGGTAAATGGGAGTGTTTCCTTAATTTCTTTTTCAGATTTTTCATCATTAATTAGTGTATAGGAATGCAAGAGATTTCTGTGCATCAATTTTGTATCCTGCTAATTCATTGATTAGTTCTAGTAGTTTTCTGGTAGCATCTTTAGGATTCTTCCTGTATAGTATCTTGTCATCTGCAAACAGTGACAGTTTTACTTCTTCTTTGCTGATTTGGATTCCTTTTATTTCTTTTTCTTCTCTGATTGCTTTAGCTAAAACTTCCAAAACTATGTTGAATAATATTGGTGGGAGTGGGAAATCTTGTCTTGCTCCTGATCTTAGTGGAAATGGTTTCAGTTTTTCACCATTGAGAACGATGTTGACTGTGGGTTTGTCTTATATGGCCTTTATTATGTTGAGGTTGGTTCCCTCTATGCCTACTTTCTGGAGGGTTGTTATCATAAGGGGGTGTTGAATTTTGTCGAAAGCTTTTTCTGCATCTATTGAGATGATCATATTATTTTTCTCTTTCAGTTTGTTAATATGGCATATCACATTGCATATATTGAAGAATCCTTGAATTCCTGGTATAAACCTCACTTGATCATGGTTTATGATACTTTTAATGTGCCATTGGATTCTGTTTGCTAGTATTTTGTTGAGAATTTTTGCATCCATGTTCATCAGTGATACTGGCCTGTAGTATTCTGTTTTGGTGACATGTTTGTCTAGTTGTGGTTTCAGGGTGACAGTGGCCTCGTAGAATGAGTTTGGGAGTGTTCCTCCTTCTGCTATACTTTGGAGGAGTTTGAGAAGGGTAGGTGCTATCTCTTTTTTAAATGTTTGCTTGAATTCGCCTGTGAAGCCATATGGTCCTGGGCTTTTGTTTTTTGGAAGATTTTTAATCACAGTTTCAATTTCAGTGCTTGTGAATGGTCTGTTCATATTTTCTATTTCTTCCTGGTTCAGTCTCAGAACATTGTGCTTTTCCAAGAATTTGCCCATTTCTTCCAGGTTGTCCATTTTATTGGCATATAGTTGCTTGTAGTAATCTCTCATGATTCTCTGTATTTCTGCAGTGTTAGTTGTTACTTCTCCTGTTTCATTTCTAATTCTATTGATATTGAGTCTTCTCCGTTTTTTTCTTGATGAGTCTGGTTAATGGTTTATCAATTTTGTTTATCTTCTCAAAGAAGCAGCTTTTAGTTTTATTGATCTTTGGTATCATTTTCTTCATTTCTTTTCATTTATTTCTTAACTGATCTTTATGATTTCTTTCCTTCTGCTAACTTTGGGTTCTTTTTGTTCTTCTTTCTCTAATTGCTTTAGGTGTATGGTTAGTTTGTTTATTTGAGATGTTTCTTGTTTCTTGAGGTAGGATTACATTGCTACGAACTTCCCTCTTAGAACTGCTTTTGCTGCACCCCATAGTTTTTGGGTTGCAATGTTTTCACTGTCAGTTGTTTCTAGGTATTTTTTGATTTCCTCTTTGATTTCTTCAGTGATCTCTTGGTTATTTAGTAGTGTATTGTTTAGCCTCCATCTGTGTCTATTTTTTACAGATTTTTTTCCTTTAATTGATATCTAGTCTCATAGCATTATGGTCAGAAACAATATTTGATGCATTTTCAATTTTCTTAAATTTACCAAAGCTTGATTTGAGATACAAGATATGATCTATCCTGGACAATGTTCCATGAGCACTTGAGAAGAAAGTGTATTCTGTTGGTTTTGGATGGAATGTCCTATAAATAACAGTTATGTCTATCTTGTTTAATGTATCATTTAAAGCTTCTGTTTCCTTATTTATTTTCATTTTGGATGATCTGTCCATTGGTGAAAGTGGGGTGTTAAAGTCCCCTAGTATTATTGTTACTGTCAATCTTCCGGTTTATGGCTGTTAGCATTTGCCTTATGTATTGAGGTGCTCCTATGTTGAGTGCATAAATATTTACAATTGTTATATCTTCTTCTTGGATTGATCCCTTGATCATTATGTAGTGTCCTTCTTTGTGTCTTGTAATAGTCTTTATTTTAAAGTCTATTTTGTCTGATATGAGAATTGCTACTCCATCTGTTTTTTGATTTCCATTTGCATGGAATATCTTTTTCCATCCCCTCACTTTCAGTCTGTATGTGTCCCTAGGTCTGAAGTGGATCCCTTGTAGAGAGCATATATATGGGTCTTGTTTTTGTATCCATTCAGCCAGTTTGTGTCTTTTGGTTGAATAATTTAATCCATTTACATTTAAGGTAGTTATTGATATGTATGTTCTTATTACCATTTTCTTAATTGTTTTGGGTTTGTTAATGTAAGTCTTTTCCTTCTCTTGTGTTTCCTGCCTAGAGAAGTTCCTTTAGCATTTGTTGTAAAGCTGGTTTGGTGGTGCTGAGTTCTCTTAACTTTTTCTTGTCTGTAAAGGTTTTATTTTCTCCATCAAATCTGAATGAGATCCTTGCTGGTAGAGTAATCTTGGTTGTAGATTTTCCCTTTCATCACTTTAAATATGTCTTGCCACTTCCTTCTGGCATGCAGAGTTTCTGCTGAAAGATCATTTTTTAACCTTATGGGGAGTCCCTTGTATGTTATTTGTTGCTTTTCCCTTGCTGCTTTTAATATTTTTTCCTTGTATTTAATTTTTGGTAGTTTAATTAATATGTGTCTTTGCATGTTTCTCCTTGGATTTATCCTGTATGGGACTCTCTACACTTCCTGGACTTTATTGACTATTTCCTTTCCCATTTTAGGGAAATTTTCAAGTATAATCTCCTCAAATATTTTCTCAGTCCCTTTTTTTTTCTTCTTCTTCTTCTGGTACCCCTATAATTCGAATGTTGGTGTGTTTAATGTTGTCCCAGAGGTCTCTGAGACTGTCCTCAATTCTTTTCATTCTTTTTTCTTTATTCTGCTCTGAGGTAGCTATTTCCACTATTTTATCTTCCAGGTCACTTATCTGTTCTTCTGCCTCAGTTATTCTGCTATTGATTCCTTCTAGAGAATTTTAAATTTTGTTTATTATGTTGTTCATCATTGTTTGTTTGCTCTTTACTTCCTCTAGGTCCTTGTTTAATGTTTCTTTTATTTTCTCCATTCTATTTCCAAGATTTTGGATCATCTGTACTATCATTACTCTGAATTCTTTTTCATGTAGACTGCTTATTTCCTCTTCATTTGTTTGCTCTGGTGGGTTTTTACCTTGCTCCTACATCTGCTGTGTATTTCTTTGTATTCTCACTTTTTTTTAACTTACTGTATTTTGCGTCTCCTTTTCACAGGCTGCATATTCATAGTTCCCGTTGTTTTTGGTGTCTTCCCCACTGTGTAAGTTTGGTTCAGAGAGTTGTGTAGGCTTCCAGGTTGAGTGGACTGGTGTCTGTGTGCTGGTGGATGAGGCTGGATCTTGTCTTTCTGGTGGGCAGGACAGCATCTGGTCTTGTGTTTTGGCGTGTCTGTGAACTTATTACAATTTTAGGCAGCCTCTCTGCTAATGGGTGGGATTGTGTTCCTGTCTTGCTAGTTGTTTGTCATGGGCTGTCCAGCACTGTAGCTTGCTGATAGTTGAGTGTAGCTGGGTCTTAGTGTTGAGACAGAGATCTCTGGGAGAGTTTTCATCATTTGATATTACGTGGGTCCAGGAGGTCTCTGGTGGACCAATGTCCTGAACTCGGCTCTCCCACGTAAGAGGCTCAGGCCTGACTCCCGGCTGGAGCACCAAGACCCTGTCAGCCACACGGCTCAGAAGAAATGGGGGAAAAAAATAGAAAGGAAGGCAAATAAAATAAGATGAAATAAAGTTAGTAAAAATATATATTATTAAAAATAACAAAGTAATAAAAAAGGAAGAAGGAAAGAAAGAAGAGAGCAATGAAACCAATGAACAAATCCACCAATGATAACAAGCACTGAAATTATACTAAAAAAACAAAAAACAAAAATGGACAAACAGAACCCTAGGATAAATGGTAAAATCAAAGCTTTTGGGAAGTCTGAGGTCTTCTTCCAGCATTCAGTAGGTGTTCTGTAGGAGTTGTTCCACTTGTAGATGTATTTTTGATGTATTTGTGGGGAGGAAGGTGATCTCCACATCTTATTCCTCTGCCATCTTGAAGGTCCTCCCTTAACTTATTCTTTAATTACCAAAATATGCTGTACTCTGTTGGTTGGGTGATATTTAGTGGAAATAGGTTCATCTCTTTGTAAAAAAATTATTACTTTAGAACCCCTTAAATTGTCAACCTATTTATTGACACTATATTATACAAGTGGCAGATAGTTTTTTATTAGAAATAATATTTGGCTTTCTTTCATTATACCATGCAATAGATGTGTAAAGCAGACGCTGATCATTAATTCCATCCAGTATTATCAGGAATTATCCACATTTTTTTTGAGTTGTTTTCTCTCTCTCTCTCTCTCTCTCTCTGTTACCTATCTATCTTTAGCCATAGTAGTGGGAGGAAGCCAATCCTTAGGACAAAACACTTTTTATCCATACTGGTCTATTCTCAAGGTGAATCCCTTAAAAAAAAAAAAAAAAAAAGTCCATTCCCCAACTCAATTGGTGCTAAAGCAGCAACACCCATGATAAAACCTGGTCTTCCACCCTCACCCTGCAGTACTGGGGCAGCACCCTGTTCCCCACAGAGCTTCTGGGTTGACCTCTGGCATCACCCTCCTTCTGTAGGGGTGAAGTGGCACTCCTCCTACACAGAGACCTTGGACAGACAAACTCTGATATTCTCCCCAGCCCAGGAAGAGGAGGAACCCCCACCTGGTGAAGCCTGTGGGTGGTGCTCTGCATGAAGGAGAAGGTGCATAGACAGGTGGATGGCACTCTGAGTTCTATCATGGCCGTGTGGTGGTGAAGTGTTTTCCCCCCTCTCCCTAACCAGTGCCGGGGAGACTGGGGTGGATTCCTGTCACCTGAGTAACACACAAGTGCAGGAGACCAGTTCACTGCAGGAAATTTATGAAATAAATTGACATTTGATAAGCAGCCCACAAAAGTGAGCCAGAACATATATTTTGAATCTAAAAAAGGTTGACCACCTGCTTAAGTAAAGGATATAAACAGGAAACTTAGTCTCATAATATTCAAATTGTCCAAGATATAATCCAAAATTACTCACATACCAAAAGTTGGAAAATCTCAAATGAGAAAAGACAACAGAATTTAACACTGTGATGATACAAATGTTAGAATTATTGGACAAGAATTCTAAAGAAGATGTCATAACAGTTTTCTAAATAGTAATAATATATGCAGTTAAGAATAAAAATATAGACAATATCAGTAAAACATAGAAGGTGTAAGAACCAATAGAAATTTTGGAATTAAAAAAAAATACGATGTCTAACTTTATGGGCTAAATGACAAAATGGAAACATCAGAGGAAAGAATCAGTAAGATGAAGGTAGATTAATAGAAATGATTTAATCAGAACAATACAGAGCAAACACACAGAAAAGAACCCTGAACCTCAGGTACTTCTGGGGCAATAACAAACGATCAAATAGTTTCATCATTGTAGTCCTAGAATGAAAGGATAAAAAATGTGGGGCTGAAAATATATTTGAAGAAATAATGACTAAAAGCTTGCTAAATTTGGTGAGAGACATATCTACAGATTCAAGAAACTCCGTCAATTCCAAATAGAGTAAATCTGAAGAACTCCATGCCCAGACATATCATAGTCAAGCCTATGAAAACTAAAATAATAATTTTATTATTCACTTGTCTTATTTGGCCAGAAATAATGCTAGAAAAAGCTATCACATGACATTTAATATGCTAGAATCCCAGCAGAAAAACAAAACCATAGACAGTTTAAGCAGTCCAAACAACAAATAGCAACTGAAAAAGCTATACTTTGGGTTTTGTTGGTCAGTATTTGACCCAGCTGAACAGGGCAACTAATACATGAAAAATAGTTCTTTTATTTTAGAAATCAGTTTGATATCACCACAGTTTTTTGTATTTGCTCTTATTTTCTGATAAGAAATATTACCTTTATGTTCAAAACTCCAGTTTTACTTATTCTTGTTAATCTCATTTCCTCAAATGTTATAAATACTCCTTCGTCTTTAATGTTTGAAACTCCTTTAGCACTCTGAATCCAATTAATTCACATATTTTAATGTTAGGGATGTTGTCCTACTTTAATAATTAACTTAAATAATAACTTTAATTATAGTTTTATACACACTATGGATCACTTTTAGGAATTTGTTTCTTTTTCAAACATATTTCAACTCATTGATAGTAAAGATGGGCAGCCACTAAAACTAGTCATGCTTTTTGAAATAACATGGTGAGTAAATCATGATAAGTATCAAAGAAACAAAAACCTTGAGACCTAATCAATAATCATTTCAAAAGTAAACATAATTTATTTTGATAGTAACTTTTATCAGAAATAACTACACCCTCCCCGACAAAGGATTTGGCTTTATCATGACCTTTTCAACAACTCTTTTAAATCCAATAGTTGTCTACTTCTGGCTTGAGAAATCTCAGAATTAAAGCAAAACAGGTGTCCTCTTTTATTTTATCTGGTCTCTTTTGTAGGCATCTAGAATAAAAGTTACAGCATATACCTGAATGTTTGTGTGTGTATAGGTTGGTATCTTGGTTTCAGCCAGTGAATCCAGGAGCCCAAAATAATTCTGCAATGTTAATAACTGTTTGAGAGGAAATATTTCCAGTTTTTACACATACGACAACTTTCACATAGCCAGTTTGGTTTATCATTTATACTCTGAGATTTTTAGAAAAATACATTAATTTATGTTCAACATTATATGTTCAATATGAAGTTTTAGATAATCATTATTAGTATTATTATATACATTCTAATATTCCTTTTCTTGGCCACATTTTGTGTAAGAATTTCTTCCACATCTACTCTGTAACTGAAAGTGACTTTTCTCTGATGGTGAAAATTCTCATTACCTCTCTGCTGGAGGCCTTTTTTTCCATCTAGGTAAGGAAGAGGTGTCTGAGATTATTTACTCATGGCCATCATTTTCATACACTTCTTTCATCATCAATCTTTTCTGTGATTTTTGTCATAACGTTCAGTCTCTTCATATCCTGACAGTCATCAATCTACAACCTCCTAACATTCTCATTTCTTCAGTGCTTGCTCTACTATTTTTCTCTCCACTCCAGTCCTTTTATTAGCTTCATCGTCTAAGTAAATGATCCTTCTAGCATGCTGGCTCAGAGTGCTTCAATCTCTATCAAACCAAGGTCTCTCCATTTTTTTTTGTTATCTACAAACATAAATGTAACCTTGATTGAAATCGTCACATCTTTGTTTCCTCTCTCTCTACAATTTTGAATGCTGAAATTTCTCTGCCTTGAAAATGAAGAATTGAAAGAAAAATAGTTCTTTTTAATACACTTTATCTGTCTCACTTCCATAACCCCATTAAGTCTGTTCTTTTAAAATCTTAATTCTAACATGCACTGTTCCTTTATTCTCCAAATCCAAAGCCTGCTTCTGATATCACTTTCCTTCACTGCCAGCCAGGATGCCAAAGGCAGCCATGTCATTTACCACACAGAGCCTCCAAGAGGACAAATACATAGGCCACACCACTGTGACTGCATTGACAATCTTTTAGGATACCACTGTCTGGCTTTTTACATCTGCTCTCCAAATTGCAGTTGATGATAAAAACAAACAAACCAAAAAGAAAACCTTCAAAAACACACTGACCACATCTACTTCAAATTAATGTTATTCTCATCATTCCTCACTTAAAAAAAAAATCATTAGTCTTTCCTTTCACCAGGTGTTCCAAATGGACTCTCAACTAACTTCCAATTCCCCTTTTCCCAGAGGAGCCAATTTTCTCCATCCTCAAAAGTAATGAAATCATATGACAAGAATTATTTTACCTCCACTTATCCATTCCATAAACATATAGTGAGGAACCTGCCCTGTGCCAAGTACTAGAGATAGAAGGATATTAAGCCAGCTTTCATCTGTCACAAAGTCCATTTCTGGAAGGAGAAACACATAAACTGTAATTTTGAGTTAGTACATTAGAAGTTATACCTGTGGTTCTTCTTTCTTTGTTTCCTAATTCTTTTTTTCCCCTTTCTCTTCACCTACTGTTTTGTTTCCTACTTAGTAGGAACAAATGTCTCTCTTCTTCCCAATGCTCTCTCCTTAAGCAACAAATATATGCCATCATCACACAAATTCTTGCCTATTGTAAGGGCTTTCCTCCTTCACTATTTTTTTTTTTAAGTCTATAATCATTATTAAGTCCTAAGATAAAAATTGTCTTCCCTGGGTCTAGTTATTTCTTGACAATTTAAAAATAATTTTCCCCACTCTGAGTACAATTTGTTCATTGTAATCTTAAAATCCACCTTTTTTTTTTTTTTGTATACAGTTCTATTTGTTTTGTTTACCTCTTTAAAAATTGCTAATATAGGAGATTAAAGGAAAACTACTCATTTAGCACAATAGATACATTCTCCAGATTTAATTTTTCAATTTTTTCCCCTGCTTACAAAATTTATACACACTCAAGGATAAGAAAAGAGATATGTAATGTTGAAAGTAAACAACTGTCATTAATATTTTTCTGTATAGTCTCCTAATTTTTTCCCGCTGCCGAAACAACACATACCTATTTTTTAAATCATTTTCTTTTTTCTTTTTTTTAGTTAAAATGTAGTTGACCTACAATAATAACATATTTTCAGGTGTACAACATAGTGATTCAACATTTATGTACATTGTGAATTAATCACCACAATAAGTCTAGTAACCATCTATCATCATTTAAAATCCATCTTATACCTCCACTACTCACTGAAGTTTGCCTTACCAATTTCCAATTCAATTATCTTTATTCTTTCTTCATCTTCCTAAAATATCTTACTTCCTGAAATTATTTCAACTATTGCTCCTAAAAGGAAAAATTACTATCTTTCACATGTTAGTTTCAGTGTTTCTCTTCTGTGAAAACATCTTGACGCCTCCAGTCTCTCAGAATTTGTAAGTTAAATTTTATTTACCGTTTGCTCACCCTGCAATCAGAGCCAATTCATAATTGTTTACATTTTATAAAAAGTCAATAATTTGAGCAAAGAGAGTGAGAAATAAAATTTCAGACTATAATAAGTCATTGGATTTGATGTATTTGAGTTATAGGAGAAAATGAATCCAGGAAATAAATGTGAGTGGTAGTTTACTGCCTAATTGTGATGGTCCTCAAAAGCCACACAAGCTCTCTGAACACTAATCCCATTTGCAATTCTCTGTATTGAAGGTACCATCCCCATATCTTACTTTGCCTTTTAGCAGAGTATTTTTGATAGTGGCAAGGGTGAACTGGACAGAGTTATCTGATAAAATGTTAAAGAAGCAGTTACTGGGACACTTTACATTTGTAATAAGTTTACTATTTATTTCATTCTGATGTTTATTACTAATTTGATTTTGATGATTTTCTGTTAACACTTAGCTGGATTGTCTAGCGTATTCATCTCTACTGTATATGCGTATGTAGATACCTTAGACAGCTGGAATCGATTTTAGTAGACTTCAGAAATTTATACATTCAAAGCTTCCTTAAGTTAAACTAATTTAATGAGTAGAATTGAGCATCAGGATTGAGGATGAGTCTCCTGAAACTTCATCCAGACAAAATCTGGATTGTGGAGATTACTTTCCTATGGGTTATTTCTCTAAGAGTAGATGCCTAAATGAAGGAAAAAAATTATTTGTCTTTTATTGCAACACATAATTCTAAACAACAACTTATAAAATGTGCTTCAAGAAAATTTCAGACACATCAATAATTATGCACCAGCTTTAATGAATGAAAGAGTCAACTGTCACTTTATTTTCCTTAAGCTTAATATGTTTTAGAGCAGAGTTACTTTAGACCAGATTGAAAATGATTCTTCCATGACCTATACAACAAGTCTGGGTATTCACCTAATTTGGCGGAGTGAGATTATAGAAGTAATTTACTCTCTTCAATTGCAGAACTAAATCTACTGATGCCAAAGAAGACACACTATTTAACTAAAATGGCCTTTTGGAGTGGAGGAAGCTTTTATCTAATTATATACAATTGACTTTTATAAATGTTTAAATTAGCCTTGACTACCACATATCTGGGCAATAATCCATCCTATATTCTGAGTGACTGAAGACTGCTTACCGAGAAGCAAAATGATAGTTTTATCCTAGCAAAATTAGCAAAATAATGCCATAAAATGCTCTCAGATGATGTCATTATAATGCTGTTAAGTTCAAATTATCCTCGTTTTAAAAATATCCTTTGGGAGTGGGAAGAAAGGGGTCACAAAGATTTCCTTAGGAAACTCTGAGCTGAGCTATCAGGACCTGAAATAGATACAGGTTTGGAGATATAAAACATGCCATGGCTTCTATAACAGGGTAAATAGAAGCATTTTTCTTTTTTTTTTTTTTAATCAGTCATCAATTTTATACACATCAGTGTATACACGTCAATCCCAATCGCCCAATTCAGCATACCACCATCCCCACCCCACTGCAGTTTTTCCCCCTTGGTGTCCATACGTTTGTTCTCTACATCTGTGTCTCAACTTCTGCCCTGCAAACCGGTTCATCTGTACCATTTTTCTAGGTTCCACATACATGCATTAATATACGATATTTGTTTTTCTCTTTTTGACTTACTTCACTCTGTATGACAGTCTCTAGATCCATTCACGTTTCAACAAATGACTCAATTTCGTTTCTTTTTATGGCTGAGTAATATTCCATTGTATATATGTACCACAACTTCTTTATCCATTCGTCTGTCAATGGGCATTTAGGTTGCTTCCATGACCTGGCTATTGTAAATAGTGCTGCAATGAACATTGGGGTGCATGTGTCTTTTTCAATTACGGTTTTCTCTGGATATATGCCCAATAGTGGGATTGCTGGATCATATGGCAATTCTATTTTTACTTTTTTAAGAGTTTTCTAAGAGTTTAAAGAGTTTCTAAGAGTCTTTTTCTAAGAGTTTTATAGTGTCCAGTCTTACATTTAGGTCTCAAATCCATTTTGAGTGTATTTTTGTGTATGGTGTTAGGGAGTGTTCTAATTTCATTCTCTTACATGTAGCTGTCCAGTTTTCCCAGCACCACTTATTGAAGAGACTGTATATTGTATATCTTTGCCTCCTTTGTCATAGATTAGTTGACCATAGGTGTGTGGGTTTATCTCTGGGCTTTCTATCTTCTTCCATTGGTCTATGTTTCTGTTTTTGTGCCAGTACCATATTGTCTTGATTACTGGAGCTTTGTAGTATAGTCTGAAGTCAGGGAGTCTGATTCCTCCAGCTCCGTTTTTTCCCTCAAGACTGCTTTGGCTATTCGGGATCTTTTGTGTCTCCATACAAATTTTAAGATGATTTGTTCTAGTTCTGTAAAAAACGCCATTGGTAATTTGATAGGGATTGCATTGAATCTGTAGATTGCTTTGGGTAGTATAGTCATTTTCACAATATTGATTCTTCCAATCCAAGAACATGGTATATCTCTCCATCTGTTGGTAACATCTTTAACTTCTTTCATCAGTGTCTTATAGTTTTCTGCAGACAGATCTTTTGTCTCCCTAGGTAGGTTTATCCCTAGATATTTTATTCTTTTTGTTGCAATGGTAAATGGGAGTGTTTCCATAATTTCTTTTTCAGATTTTTCATCATTAGTGTATAGGAATGCAGGAGATTTCTGTGCATTAATTGTGTATCCTGCAACTTTACCAAATTCATTGATTAGCTCTAGTAGTTTTCTGGTGGCATCTTTAGGATTCTCTATGTATCGTATCATGTCATCTGCAAACAGTGACAGTTTTACTTCTTCTTTTCCAATTTGTATTCCTTTTATTCTTTTTTTCTTCTCTGATTGCCGTGGCTAAGACTTCCAAAACTATGTTGAATAATAGTGGTGAGAGTGGACATCCTTGTCTCGTTCCTGATCTTAGGGGAAATGCTTTCAGTTTTTCACCATTGAGAATGATGTTTGATGTGGGTTTATCGTCTATGGCCTTTATTATGTTGAGGTAGGTTCCCTCTATGCCCACTTTCTGGAGAGTTTTTATCAGAAATGGGTGTTGAATTTTGTCAAAAGCTTTTTCTGCATCTATTGAGAAGATCATGTGGTTTTTATTCTTCACTTTGTTAATACGGTGTATCACATTGATTGATTTGCGTATATTGAAGAATCCTTGAATTGCTGGGATAAATCCCACTTGATCGTGGTGTATGATGCTTTTAATGTGTTGTTGGGTTCTGTTTGTTAGTATTTTGTTGAGGATGTTTGCATCTCTATTCATCGGTGATATTGCTTTGTAATTTTCTTTTTTTGTAGTATCTTTGTCTGGTTTTGGTATCAGGGTGATGGTGGCCTCATAGAATGTGTTTGGGAGTGTTCCTTCCTCTGCAATTTTTTGGAAGAGTTTGAGAAGGATGGGTGTTAGCTCTTCTCTAAATGTTTGATAGAATTCACCTGTGAAGCCATCTGGTCCTGGACTTTTGTTTGTTGGAAGATTTTTAATCACAGTTTCAATTTCATTACTTGTGATTGGTCTGTTCATATTTTCTGTTTCTTCCTGGTTCAGTCTTGGAAGGTTATACCTTTCTAAGAATTTGTCCATTTTTTCCCAGTTGTCCATTTTATTGGCATAGAGTTGCTTGTAGTAGTCTCTTAGGATGCTTTGTATTTCTATGGTGTCTGTTGTAACTTCTCCTTTTTCATTTCTAATTTTATTCATTTGAGTCCTCTCTCTCTTTTTCTTGATGAGTCTGGCTAATGGCTTATCAATTTTGTTTATCTTCTCAAAGAACCAGCTTTTAGTTTTATTGATCTTTGCTATTGTTTTCTTTGTTTCTATTTCGTTTATTTCCACTCTGATCTTTATGATTTCTTTCCTTCTGCTAACTTTGGGTTTGGTTTGTTCTTCTTTCTCTAGTTCCTTTAGGTGAAAGTTTAGATTGTTTACTTGAGATTTTTCTTATTTCTTGAGGTAGGCTTGTATAGCTATAAACTTCCCTCTTAGAACTGATTTTGCTGCATCCCATAGGTTTTGGATCGTCGTGTTTTCATTTTCATTTGTCTCTAGGTATTTTTTGATTTCCTCTTTGATTTCTTCAGTGATTTCTTGGTTATTTAGTAACGTATTGTTTAGCCTCCATGTGTTTGTGCTTTTTACGTTTTTTTCCCTGTAATTCATTTCTAATCTCATAGCGCTGTGGTCAGAAAAGACGCTGGATATGATTTAAATTTATTAAATTTACTGAGGCTTGATTTGTGACCCAAGATGTGATCTATCCTGGAGAATGTTCTGTGTGCACTTGAGAAGAAAGTGTAATCGGCTGTTTTTGGATGGAATGTCCTCTAAATATCAATTAAATCTGTCTGGTCTATTGTGTCATTTAAAGCTTCTGTTTCCTTATTTATTTTCATTTTGGATGATCTGTCCATTGGTGTAAGTGAGGTGTTAAAGTCCCCCACTATTACTGTGTTACTGTCGATTTCCTCTTTTGTAGCTGTTAGCAGTTGCCTTATGTATTGAGGTGCTCCTATGTTGGGTGCATATATATTTATAATTGTTATATCTTCTTCTTGGATTGATCCCTTGATCATTATATAGTGTCCTTCCTTGTCTCTTGTAACATTCTTTAGTTTAAAGTCTATTTTATCTGTTATGAGTATAGCTACTCCAGCTTTCTTTTGATTTCCATTTGCATGGAATGTCTTTTTCCATCCCCTCACTTTCAGTCTGTATGTGTCCCTAGGTCTGAAGTGGGTCTCTTGTAGACAGCATATATATGGGTCTTGTTTTTGTATCCATTCAGCAAGCCTGTGTCTTTTGGTGGGATCATTTAATCCATTCACGTTTAAGGTAATTATTGATATGTATGTTCCTATGACCAGGTTCTTAATTGTTTTGGGTTTGTTTTTGTATGTCCTTTTCTTCTCTTGTGTTTCCCACTTAAAGAAGTTCCTTTAGCACTTGTTGTAAAGCTGGTTTGGTGGTGCTGAATTCTCTTACCTTTGCTTGTCTGTAAAGCTTTTGATTTCTCCATCAAATCTAAATGAGATCCGTGCCAGGTAGAGTCATCTTGATGGTAGGTTCTTCCCTTTCATCACTTTAAGTATATCATGCCACTCCCTTCTGGCTTGTAGAGTTTCTGCTGAGAAATCAGCTGTTAACCTTATGGGAGTTCCCTTGTATGTTATTTGTCATTTTTCCCTTGCTGCTCTCAATAATTGTTCTTTGTCTTTAATTTTTGCCAATTTGATTACTATGTGTCTCGGCATGTTTCTCCTTGGGTTTATCCTGTATGGGACTCTCTGCGCTTCCTGGACTTGTGTGGCTATATCCTTTCCCATGTTAGGGAAGTTTTTGACTATAATCTCTTCAACTATTTTCTTGGGTCCCTTCTCTCTCTCTTCTCCTTCTGGGACCCCTATAATGCAAATGTTGTTGCGTTTAATGTTGTACCAGAGGTCTCTTAGGCTGTCTTCATTTCTTTTCATTCTTTTTTCTTTAGTCTGTTCTGAAGCAGTGAATTCCACCATTCTGTCTTCCAGGTCACTTATCCATTCTTCTGCCTCAGTTATTCTGCTATTGAATCCTTCTAGTGTAGTTTTCATTTCCGTTATTGTATTGTTCATCTCTGTTTGTTTGTTCTTTAATTCTTCTAGGTCTTTGTTAAACATTTCTTACATCTTCTCGATCTTTGCTTCCATTCTTATTCCGAGGTCCTGGATCATCTTCACTATCATTATTCTGAATTCTTTTTCTGGAAGGTTGCCTAGCTCCACTTCATTTAGTTGTTTTTCTGGGGTTTTATCTTGTTCCTTCATCTGGTATATAGCCCTTTGTCTTTTCATCTTGTCTCTCTTTCTGTGAATGTGGTTTTTGTTCCACAGTCTGCAGGATTGTAGTTTTTCTTGCTTCTGCTGTCTGCCCTCTGGTGTTTGAGGATATCTAAGAGGCTTGATGGGAGGCTCTGTTGGTGAGTAGAGCTGACTGTTGCTGTGGTGGTCAGAGCTCAGTAAAACTTTAATCCACTTGACTGTTGATGGGTGGGGCTGGATTCCCTCCCTGTTGGTTGTTTTGCCTGAGGCAACCCAACACTGGAGCCTACCTGGGCTCTTTGGTGGGGCTAATGGCAGACTCTGGGAGGGCTCATGCCAAGGAGTACTTCCCATAACTTCTGCTGCCAATGTCCTTGTCCCCATGGTGAAAGAGAGGCACCCCCTGCCTCTGCAGGAGACCTTCCAACACTAGCAGGTAGGTCTGGTTCAGTCTCTCCTGGGGTCACTGCTCCTTCCCCTGGGTTCCGGTGCACACACTATTTTGTGTGTGCCCTCCAAGAGTGGGGTCTCTCTTTCCCCCAGTCCTGTCAAAGTCCTGCAATCAATTCCCACTAGGCTTCAAAGTCTGATTCTCTATGAATTCCTCCTCCCATTGCCAGACCCCCAGGTTGGGAAGCCTGACGTGGGGCTCAGAACCTTCACTCCAGTGGGTGGACTTCTGTTGTATAAGTGTTCACCAGTCTGTGAGTCACCCACACACCAGTTATGGGATTTGATTTTACTCTGATTGTGCCCCTCCTACCATCTCATTGTGGCTTCTCCTTTGTCTTTGGATGTGGGGTATCTTTTTTGGTGAGTTCCAGTGTTTTCCTTTTGATGATTGTCCAGCAGCTAGTTGTGATTCTGGTGTTCTCGTAAGAGAGAGAGAGTGAGAACATGTCTTTCTACTCCACCATCTTGGTTCCTCCCTCTAGTAGCATTTTTCTGTATCAGTGACTGACAGAATAATTTACTTGAGTTTAAGTCTTAGAACGTTCCATCTACATTTTATATTGTCAAGAATTCTCCCTAAGATTCTGAACTATGTCACAAACCACTGATACCTGAAAAAGATCCAGGAGAAGCTCTTCTACCACCAGAATTTTTCCTATTCTGTCTGATTTGATGATCCTCGATTACTGTTAGAAAACAATCACCCTCAATCTATAGGTAAAGTTCCATAAGCATATGATATTAAGACAAATTGTTCTTAGAAAAATGTATTGAAAGGTAACAATTACAAGTGTTGCATAGGATGTGAGTAACTGGCACTTTCATATATTGCTGGCGGGTGTATAAAGTGGTATAATTACTTTTGAAAGATTTGTCCATTTCTTATAAAGTTAAACATACACTTATCCTATGACCATGCAATTTTACTCCTGGGTATTTACCCAAGGGAAACACTAGTATATGTCCACAAGAAGACTTGAACAAGAATATGCATAGCAGCTTTATGTAAAATAGCCAAAGGCTGGTTATAATCCAAATATTTATCAACAGAAAAGTTAATAAGCAGATGGTGAAATAAAGTTCCATATTGAAAAAGAATCAACTACTGATGCATACAACAAAATAGATGACTCTCATAAGCATCATGCTGACAGAAAGAAGATATTCACAAATTAGGATATACAATGTGATTCCATTTATATGACATTTTAAAGTAAATCAGTGTTGCAGGTGACAGAGTAGTCATTGAATGCAAAGATTTTGTGTAGTAGACATAATAGTGTATACACTTGTCAAAGTGCATCAAATTATACAAGTAATATAAGTCCATTTTAATGTATATAAATTATATATATTATATATAATATATATATAATATTATATATAATATATATCACATATAAGTTGATTTAAAATATTAGGAACTCAACTAGTATTATACCACTATAGAATCAATAATTCTAATACGAAAACCCATATGATCATTTCAATTGACACCAAAAGTAAAAGCAACTTTAATGCTTATTTTGATTAAAAAGCAAAGCAAAACAAAAGAAACCATGTATAAAGGTAAACTAGAAAGTTATTTTTTTTTAAATATGGTTAAGAATAACTATGAAATCAACAGCTGTTAGTATATTTAATTATGAAATGGTAAGACTTTCCAACTGAAATTAGCTAAAAAAGAAGGAAGAAATCCCTCCATTAATAAGATATTTAAGTATTGGAAAGAAATCAGTATTTGCAAACATTTTGATTAATTCTAGAAAACTCAAGATAGCTAGATAAAAACACATAGAATTACACAAAGGTCCAGTTAGGGGAATAAGAACAAATACAGAGAATGCTGAAATTTCCTATATAAATGATGAGTTAGGAGAAAATATCTACACACAAATCAAGTACAAACAAGAAACATATCTTTACAGGACACTTGAAAGACATGTACAAAGAATATTATAATAATTATGAGTGTATGTTTATATAATATTTTGAATGAATTAAAATATGTTTTTTTAAGCTATTTATTGAAAGTCTAAGTATTGTCAAGTGTCCCCTTTTACCTCTTGATTAATTTACACTTTTTCTGGCAGGCAGGCAGGAAGAAATGAGGACTTTAGTACAACAGCTGTGAGGAACAGATTCTGCCAAGAACAGAAATGAACTTGGGAAAGGATCCCTAGCGCCAGAGGAGAACACAGCCTGCGTCACCTTGACTTCAGTTTGAACAGACAGCCCAACTACACAGTGTGTTGGCCTTCTGACTTACAGAGTTTTGAGCTGTTAAGTTTGTGGTAATAAATTACACAGCAATACAAAACTAATGTGACATTTAAATATTTCCAGTTAGAGTCCAGAGGAAACATGTTTAATCTTAACATGATAAGTCTATTCATCTGGTAAAATGAAGGGTTTTATTTATTTATTTTTTTAAGTTACAAATAATATGAAGAAACATTAGAGGAAAAAAGAAAGTGCACCTTCAGATATTATAGATTTTCTCATTCATTTACAGATATATTATGAAATAGATTAGAAAGTCCATAGGTAACTTCTGACTTTCTAAATTCTTAACAAATGATTTTAACATCATCAAAATTCATGAGGCAGACATTTCTCACTTCATAAAATGTGCTTGAGAAACTACCTAGGAAATAAAATAAAATTAAGTCCTAGATTTACAAAAATAATTACAGTTAGATTAAATATTTTAGACAACAAAATAATTAACCACAGTAATCTAAGAGAAAATAAGCTTGAAATTTGCAGTGGCTTTCTACATGAAAAACAATGCAAGAAAATGAAAACTTTTGCATGGCAAAACTTAAAATTAAAAAGACAAATGAAATTTGGAAATATTTGCAAGGAATATATCAATATAAAAAAAGCTTTAAGAAATCATTGAGATAAAGGGGAAAACGTTGATGGACAGAATAAGATTCTCAGAGCAGTAGCAATGGAAATGGCTAGAAGCATGTTAGTAATAAAATAAGGCAAATAAAGTATACTTGCTTTCATTTATGAAATTGGTAAACATATTTTCAAAAATAATAATGCCTGGATAGATATATTGTATGCAATTTGATCGAGTTTTAAAATGTTCATATCCTTTGATGAAGTAATTTAATTTATAGAAAACCTATCATAAGAAAATAATCAGAAGTGTGAAAAATTATTTACCCACATATTATTTATACTAATATGACACTGGAAAGAATCTAAATATTTCATAGTACTGGACAAATAAGTTATGGTATAACTACATGACAGAAAATTCTGTACAGGTTACAATACTTTATAAAAAAATAATTACATGGGGGGTATGCTCATAGTTCGTTAAGTAACAAAGTGAGATGTAAAACTCCATATGTATTAGGCAACTATATCTAAACAAAAATAACTGGAAGGAAATGCCCATATATGAATGATTATTTCAGGATTTGAACACTACAGGAGTTTTATTTTTAAAAAATCTATTCTTTGGGGTTTTCTTTCTTTCCTAGGTTTTATGAACTTTTAATCAGAAAAAATTCTAAGTATATTATTATTTTAGATGTTGCCTGTACTCTTGCTACTGAAAGAGTGATGTGGTCCATCAGCATTAGGGTCACCTGGGGAGCCTGTTAGACATTCAAAGCCTAGGGGGTCAGGGAGGGGGAGGACATTTAAAAATCAGATGGTCCCCTGGGACCACGTTGAGATTCCTCCATGGTCAAAGAAGCATTTTCTCCCCCTGCTTCCAAACATTTCACAATGCTTATTGGTTTCCTCCATGTGTTTTACTTTAATATCTTTGTGTCTTAATTATTCCCATGTCTAAGCAGAGCAAAGCATTTTTTTTAAAGAAAAACATATTGATATTTTGGCCATGACTTTTAGATAACAGTAATCTTTGTATAAGTCTCATTTTTGTTTTAATGACAACATTGATGATATTAGTAGGGGGCCTAATATTCTAAAAAACAAATGTGCTTTGAATGAAAGCATAAGATGTTGTCTTTGTAGGCCCATATTTAGTTAATTTATCAAGGAATGAAATGAAATCTCACTTTCTCCCAAACTTCATTTTCTCAATTGAAAAACTTTATAATTTAAAAAGTTGAAGGGCTCCATTAATTATCCATTACTGGGAATCCATAATATCAATCTGTGTGTTAAAATTTATGATTTAAATTTTCCATTAACAGGCTGCGTCCTTGGCTTTTACAGAGAGATGTTAAAATGATTTAATCTAATGACAACCATAATGTTATGCAATCTAGCATAAATATAATTTCTCAAGATAAATACCTTCCTGTTAGAAAAAAAGTCTGCATAGATGAGGTTTCTACTTCCTTTTATGAAACTGTGAGCACTGTTGAAGATAATAAATGTCGTGCCTTGAAACACTATATTTTATAGTTTTTGAATTTAGAGCTAATTCAGTACTACAAACCCAGTAATTTCTTCATCCAGAATGTCTTGTACACATATCTTTCAACACTTATATGTCTTTCCACTTCTTTTCTTTAACTTATGCAGATTCCTCATGTGTAAAGTAAAAGAAACTATATTTGACGTGATGGGCTTTGAGAATTAAATGAGGTAATACACGCTCCTCAGGGTTTAACTGTCAGACAAATGGTGATATTCTGTAAATAGCAACTGTTGTTACTATAAATTTCCTATGTTCAAAGTATTTTAAAATATGAGGCAACACAAATTTTTGGAAGTAGATATAAATACAAATATCATTATTATTTCTATAAAAATCTCTCTTAAGAAAGTTTTAAAGAAACTCCCTCTAAATACTGCTATATATATATATATATATATATATATATATATATACACATATATATATATATATATTATTTTTTAAACATCTTTATTGGAATATAATTGCTTTACAATGGTGTGTTAGTTTCTGCTTTATAACAAAGTGAATCAGCTATACATATACATATATTCCCATATCTCTTCCCTCTTGCCTCTTCCTCTCACCCTCCTTATCCCACCCCTCTAGGTGGTCACAAAGCACCGAGCTGATCTCCCTGTGCTATGCAGCTGCTTCCTACTAGCTATCTCTTTTACATTTGGTAGAATATCTACAAACAATAAATGCTGGAGAGGGTGTGGAGAAAAGGGAACCCTCTTGCACTGTTAGTGGGAATGTAAATTGATACAGCCACTATGGAGAACAGTATGCGGGTTCCTTAAAAAACTAAAAATAGAACTACCATACGACCCAGCAATCCCACTACTGGGCATGTACCCTGTTATATATTTTTAAACTTTTATAATATTTTGAGATTGAAAAACACTTACCAAAAGAGGCTTATTAGTTTCTTGACCATTAATTTTAAAGCAATTTATCTACAAGTTACTAATTAATCACAAATTGGATTTTAACAACGTGTTAGTCAAGGAGGGAGAGCAAACCAATGCTGCATTTTGGATTCATTATACACCATCCTAGGAATTAGAAGGCTGGTTTCTAGATCCAACTTTTCAATTAACCAAATCATTTATTTCTCTTAGAGCCTTAATTTCCTCATCTGTACTCTGGCAAAATGAGGTCAGTTTCTTGATAACCTTCTTCTGAATCAAAAATTTCAAAAAAATTATTTATATCCCTCTAATCTGAATTTAGTTCCTTAAAGTCAAGAATAAGGACTTTTATTTCTCTTATATTATTCAAAACTTATATAGAAAGTTTTAAAATGTGTTTGCATTTCAGAAATCCATGTCCTGAAGACTGTGGAAGAATACAGCTAACCATAATCAAATATTCCAGGAATATACAATGTTTTTCAAATTTTGGTCTGTTTCCTCAAAGGTCTGTAGCTCATATCTGTTCAAACAACTGGTCTGAGTCAACTATTTTCTTGGGAAGCTGGAAATGTTAAGACAATATGACTCTAAGTGGGGTATTTAGTAAGAAGCACAGAAATTCTCCAGCAGGAAGCTAGATTAAGTTCATACAAGAAAATGGATTAAGTTCCCACAGGGAACTAGATTGAGTTCCCAATCAGAAACGTGCCTCCCTCTATCTATCTATCTATCTATCTATGTATCTATCTATCTATCTATCTATCTATGTATCTATCTATCTATCTATCTATCTATCTATCTATCATCTATCTATCTATCTATCTATCTATCATCTATCTATCTATCTTTATCATCTATCAATCAATCTATCATCTATCTGTCTACCTATTTTAATAGAGAATCTAACTTGCTCTACAGCCAGCAAACCAGTGCATTCTAAAGAGAGAGACTGTGTGCTTGTCATTCACATATGCTTCTGTTTCTTTGAAATAATAATATTGAGATTAATGTTATGTCAATGAGACCAAAGATGTCTGTCACTATTATTTGTCAGAAATTAGGATATACTGATGCATGAAAGTTCTAACTGCTGCACAAATATTTCATTTTTTTACTTGAATAAAAAGCAACATATTGAATTGCTTTGTGAATGAATGTATTTATTATAAACTGGAGACCACAGAATATATACTAACAGGATGGGGATTATATTTAGACCAGATGAAGTTTCTGGGTGGTCTTCCAAGTGAAGCTCAGTATAAGATCCATTGCAGCAAGGTAATCTGAATGAGTTCAAAAAAGCTGTGGATCAATATTTTGTGGTCTATATTACATTGAAAAAAAAAACTTTAAAATTTTTGTAGAGATATATAATACAAGTATATTTATTTGGCAGGCAAAAGTCCTGTTTATAAGATCACTTAATGGACTACTACAAAATATTTCAGCCTATGAATTTAGTCTAATCAACTTTAAAACTTGGACTGAAATCAACTTCAATTTATATGAAAATTCAGTTCCAAAATTTAGGGACAGACCAGATGTTGTATGTCATATTTATTCTCAGTTTTCTAAGAAAAGGTAACAAAATTGATGTCACTCTTTTCAAACAAATTTGTTCTATACCTCTTCTCATTAATACAACTTCTATAGGATCATAGCCATATAAGTAAAAATAGATCTTATTATCATAGAAGATTTATTTTAATAAGTATAAACTCATACCATAACATTTATTTAAAGAATGGCTCACTAAAGATATATCATCACTTTGTTTTGTGTAAGATGATTTCAATATCACTATTGCTGAGAAATAGAATTGCGTCTTCTGATTCCAAATTCCTTGCTCTTTTCACCAAACCACAGGATGTACCCTCAGAATTGTCTCATATTAATGCAGTTAATTTAGAAACAAAACAACAATGGCAATAATTCATGTAATCAAATATAATTTCTAATTTGATATCCTTCCCTGATTAATTTGCCAAAGAGCCTCAAGTTTCAATCTGACTGTGAGGATATTTGGTGGCAGCATCATTTTTCTTAGTTTATCTGCTACAAAGTTGTGAAATTACATTTTCACATACAAAACAAATCATAATATTTTATATGTGAAAGCAAAACTTCACAAATTTTTGTGTGAAGTAACTGTCAAGAGTTAGCTGGAACACAAGTTACTGAAGGGCTTTTGGATATGTTATATTATGACTGATGTAAAGATAAGCCATTGGCTTTTGACTACATTATATCTTTGTCAATACTTATTCTTTCTTTTAAGAATTCCAGAACGTGTTCACAGCTCTCTGAACTGCAGGATTTAGAGAACAGTAATCAAGATGATAATATTGACCATTTGTAATTAGATAAAATGTTTGAAAATGACTTTAATAATGATTTTTGTAATGATTTTAATAATTTAATGACTTTGCAGAAAAATATTTGAGAGAGTATTAGCTATACTCCTAAAAATGTCAATCTGACACATGATGAATGTTGTTTTAACATCATGATGTTAATTTATAGTCCCTGCTAAGTAATGCACATTTAACAAAATGTGCTTGAAATTTCTGTTAGTACATTTCACCATTAGCTTATTTAGGATACTTTTCATTGCATATTTTATTTCTTAAATGTATTATGCATAATATGCACAAGTGGAATAGTGTAAGTAATCTGTCAGGACCGAAAATCATTTTATCATCATCAACTAATGGAATGTCTGAATCACCATGCCAACAATTTTCTGCCCAACAGGAGCTACTAGACCAAGCAGAATTTAAGGAGAACTAATTAGCCCCAAGATGCATTTATTAAATGTTAAGTCAAGTTATCAAACTTCTCTCATTCTCCATGCATTTGTGCTGCTTATTTTACATCCCATTTTTGCCAAGAAATTTAGTCAGTATAAATTAATTTTATACAATGACTTCAGTAAAGACCTTTGAAAAAGATAGTTATATAAAACAGCCCACTTAAACAAACTCTTAATTAACAGCATGATTCTTAATACAAAGAACAGTATCAAATAGTCTTAAGCAAAACAATTTATCAATTACACCAAACTTATTTCAGCTAGCTCATGGAGAATATTTTAGTGAAGCTGAAACTGAAGACATTTGGAGGCACATATTCATAGACTGGTCATAATTATTTACAATGAAGTAGTTTACTCTAAATACATTTTATTATTTTTTCTCTCTTAAACGTGATGTGGACCTAAACCACCAATTAGGATACAAAGTCAATGTGATTTCAATATGTGTTTTAAAACAATAAATTTGAATAAATCTCTTATTTATTCATTCACAAAAGTATTTGTATTGAAAGAATATGGAGCTACAGTGCTCTATCTATCTATCTATCCTTCATATATCTATCAATCTATCAGTCCTGTTGATGTTTCTGTGTGTGTGTGTGTTGTCTTAATTTGCTTTGTCTATCCTGATCCTATGCTGACTCATGAAAACCCAACCTAAGTTTCAGAATGATGCTGGAGATGTTATCAATACATGTGATCTTCACTTACTGTGGGTTTTCTTTCAGAGTGATCAGTATTTAGCTTGTGGGGATTATGCATCTAAGTCGGATGTTTGGCAGGGTGATAAACAAAGCAGAGAAGATCTTGCATGCTCCAAAAAGAAGTCCTGTGCATTCATGAGAGTAAATGTATGTCACTTTCCAGAATTCAGTTGTTGTCAGTGTACCTTCTGGATGTCTTTGGTCTAGCGAGGTCTCTTCAAAACTCACTCAAGTGTAGTAAATAAATGTCTTCTCTGGTTTGATTTGAATGTGGCCATTTTCCTTATAGAATTGTGCCATGAGAGAGTTGATTCTAGGTAAAACCTCTTGAAATGATTTAATCTATACAGCAGCATACATCAGCCTTAAAAATATGTCTGATTTGGTGATATTCAATCATCAAGATTTCTATTCGTGTAAAGTATCAGTAATATCTCCAATGTGCATTGATTTAAACCTTACTTGTTTTCTTTCAAAAGGATCTATGTATTCTATAATAAACTACAAGAGAAGTGTGGCAGTTACATTCATTTTGCTTCATAGAATTCTCTGCCCAGAGAGAAAATGCCAACATCAAAGGGACAGTCATGAAAATGACTCCTCCAAGAACAAAAAGTAACAAATTCCATCCTTTCATCCCTCTGTATTTCTAGTTTAGGAGGGACATGAAAAAGGACATGATCAGCAAAAGATCAGGTAGATTTGGGGAACTTCTGTGGTTTCTGTCCTTTATAAGATGACCAGACATTTGCTTATGATGACATGTCTGAGCAACTTGCATGGCTTCAATTCTTTCATAAGAAATTATGAAATTATAAAGAAAATGGATCCCATTTTTTCCCTAGTAAGAAAATTTGGTCAAATAAGTCCTTCAGAGAAATTCATTTTCTTATCATTTGAAAAAAAACTGTAATACAATATGATTCAAAAGGGGCCTTGTGTTTTCCATCATCATTATAAAAATGAAGAGTAGAATAACCAAATTAGGAGATATTTTAAGTGCTTACTTGATATACTACAACTGGAGCCAGAGTAGACTGAATATTTTTATAAGGAGAGTTTAACTTAGATAGTAATAAACTGATTAACAATCCCTCCAATTTAAAAATTAAAAAGGATGCTGTGAAGTTCTTTATTTCTCTAATTATAGCAAGAGGGAAATGGGTCAATAAATTCCACAAATGAATGTTACTTCTGCTAGAATTTAGACTTTGATATTAGACTCAAACTATTGCTGTAAGCCAGTGGACCAATGGTTCTTGAACTTCAGCATGCATTGGACTCACACAGATGCTGTGCTCCAGCTCCGTTTCTCACTTGGTACCTTAGGGATGGGGACTGAGAATCTGTATTTCTAACTTGTTCCCAGGTGTTGATGATGCTTGGATTGGAGATCACATGCTGAGAACCATAGCTAGAGCACTACATATCAAAGGGAGATATGACCATCTGATCTAAAGTTACAAAGAAATGCAAGGGCATGAAAACTGCCAGATTCAGAATAATGTGTGTGTGTGTGTGTGTGTGTGTGTGTGTGTGTGTGTGCATGAGTTATGGAAAGTGATGTGGGAGGAGTACACAGAATGTTTCACTCTATTAGAAAAAAGCATTTACAGTAACTTAGCTGAATAGGTAGATGAGTATTTGCTGTGCCATTGTTTATATGTTTTGTATGTCTTGAATGTTTCATAATTCACTTTTTAAAAAGAGAAACAGTCATAATTACTTAATTAAGTTGTAACTACTAAATTTGTAAAGAGTTAAGCACTACTGATCAGGTACATTTTAATTAACCAGAAGGTACAGAACTGTTAGTTTTGAAGTTTCTTTTTTCAAATAGTTTCAATAATAGAATCTAAAACACTTAGAAATCCTTCAGAAACATAGTTATACAAGTGACATAATAGAAGCAAATAATGACTGGTAATGACTTTGCTCTATTCTATGCATTAGTTTATTCAACAAATATTTATTGAGTGTCTACTATGTGTCAGAAACTGTTCTAGGCATGGGGATACAGCAATGACCAAAACAGATAAAAATCCTGCCCTCATGGAGCCTACATTCCATAAAAGTCATTTTATTTTTGCCTAGTAACAAGCAAAACAAACAAGCACAACACCTCCAAAGTTGAAGCTGGTAAAAGGAAAGATGAGTAAACCTGAGTTAAAAAAATAAACCCAGTTTTGCAATCTAAAAAGAGAGAGAGATTAAAGATAATTTTAAGATGAGGAATTTCTTAAGGGTATGCTGATAAGGACAAGTGAGTCTCATAGCAAATGTACAAGTTAAAATGATAAGTTTAATCCAATTTTCATGGGAAAAAAAAACTAGTAAGATGAAATTTTCACCCTTTAAAGTCATAATTTTCCACAATGTTTTTCTTCTAAATGTCTAAGTTAGTCATATGTAACAGTTTTTTTTTCCCCTCTATGAATACCTAATTCACACATGCAATGCATTTTTCAAGCTAACATCTCTAAATAGAGCCAGAAATTTGGGAGTGGTGGTGAGGGTGTGTTCAGACGGCTCCTCTCCCCACCAAGCAAACATTTTTTCCCCAAGAATACTGCTCCCATCTCAGTGGGGAGTCAATGAACTAACTCAGTAATAGAACCTAATCTTTACATATTTCTTTACTGCTTCACTAATTTATTTATTTAACAAGTATGTTTAAGTTACTAGCACAGGGTACAGCACTGGAGATAAAAAGATTAGTCAGATATGGTCCTGTTATCAAACAGTTCCAGTGTGGATAGAGGAGATATGAAAACAGACAAGTACAGCACAGGCAGAGAAGAGACCTGATAAAATTATGTGGTGGAAAATCTTTGAGTAACATGAACATACACGAGATGAAACAGGCAAGGTTTCCTCTGGGCTGAGCCCTAAAGAATGAATAGAGTTAGCGAAGCAAGGAAAGTAAGAAGAAATTGAAAGGTGACCATAGCAATATGGAAATGATGGAAGCATTTGCCTTGATCATGTTTGTCACCAAGAAACCTGGAAAAAATTATTAAAATACTGTTAGGTGGGGTGTGTGTGTGTGTGTGTGTGTGTGTGTAGTGTTCTTTCTGGTTCCTGCTAAGTCTAACACCTAAGACTTAGTTCTCAGAAAATCAAATCCTCTACTGGGAGCCAGGCACTGCCATACTCGACAGGCATTCAAACATGCATGAGACATGGTCTTCCTTTCAGTGAGCTTATACTGCCATAGAAGGTTCATCAAATTGCTCTTCACTTAAGGAACATTAAACACATTTTACTGGGTGAGAACTATAAAATAGTCCTTAGCAGAACTCTATCACTCTTGCTCTTAAATTTTATGATTTTAATGCTATGAAAACACAGTTTATAACATCAAAATAATTATTTCATACATGTATTTTTTAAGGTTAAGTACTTCCTTATGTACAAATTGGGTTTCTATTAAATTCTTTTTGATACATTTTTGGTAGACTTGTATCACACTGTCTTATTTGAATACATCCAAAGGTAAATTCAAAACAAAACCAACCAACCAAACAAACAAAACAAAAACTCTGGTTTTCTCCAACTAGAAAATGCTCCAGTGGTCTCTCTGCATTTTCTCGAGTACAAGATCATATGTTGTGATATATTTTATAATATATCTATTAACAATTGTTTTGGGTTATTTATACCTCCTTCTATGTTAACACAGATAATGAGTAAAAAACATGTCTGCCTTTATGCTTTAATTTAATCTAACTAAAATAGTAGCAGCAAAATAGAAGTCATTCACCCAAATGTATTATGAAATTGTGTATATTATACACACAAAACAATCTAGGGATATGGCTCATAATATGTTTTTTTCCCTTCATAACAAGTTATATCTTGCTGATGTATTGCAGTTCATGAAAAAAAATGAGTGTATTTTAAAGTCTTGTGTCCTAACTCCTTTAAAACAAATTATTTTTCTTTCTTAGCAATATTAAAATGAATAACATGCATACTTTTTCTTAAGTTTTAAATCCAAAGAAACCAGGAACTATGTTTGGCATCCTTTATAAAATTTATACTTAGCCATCATAGCAAACAAAATTAGTTCTATCAACATGAATAATGGATGAAGCTTTCTTTTTACTTACTTGTAAAGCTCAGTTGTTTGTTTAGTAATATGGTTATACAGCAAAATTTGGAACCATGATTAGAACCATAGGGATGCCAAGATTTCATGTAAAATTAGTTCACAGAAAATATACTAATTAATCTAAGTGTTTTGATAGACCAAAAGGGAGCAGACCCGATAATCCATGCCTCTTTACTTTTACAAACATTTTAAAATTTTATCTTAATAAGGGGGTAGAGGTACCACCAATAAACATTTAGACTATACCATTATTTATTTAATAGTTATATTTCAGGGACAGACAGTCCATTAAGAAAGGAAATACCAAGAGCTCCTGGTACGCAACACTCCAAAACAGAAAGTTACTCTGATTTATAACTTATCATAGAATTTACTAGCAGTGCCAACACATTACACTCAGTAAAATGCTAGCTTAAGATATTTCTTGATGTATTATCACACATATGAGGTAAACTTTCCACTTTTAATTCTAAATCATTGACTCCATTTAGTGCACATTTAATAAACGGATTTACATAAGAATAATTTAGCAATCTTATTTTTTTCATTTGTATGACAGCTATTACTGTAAAATCAATTCTCAATGTCTACTACCATGCATTTAAGTTCTTATTGTGGAGATAAATGTGTGACAATCCTGCCCAAGAGACAAAATACCCTCTCAAGACCCTTTCTCCATTCTCATTCTTAAGTGAACACGCTAGTAAGAAAATAAGTTTGCTATCAAGACTTTTTTCAGCTTGTTTCTAGGTTGGTTCTTTCATAGTCTACCTCCTGGTAACTTGTGTTTAAACTGTACCTTTCTTGTTTCTTGTTAATCATTATAGGGATTTATTTTGGGGGGCTGGATTCAGGCTATATAGTTCTATTAATAATCACAGCCAATACTTTGTAAATTTGCATGATGGCAAGAGTAGTAGGTAGCAAGTTAGTTGCTTACATATTAGAGAAAAATGATATACATATTCAAAAGTTTAGAATCTGGATATGAAAATAAATTTTAG
This sequence comes from Balaenoptera physalus, assembly GCF_965194825.1. NCBI lineage: Eukaryota > Metazoa > Chordata > Mammalia > Artiodactyla > Balaenopteridae > Balaenoptera > Balaenoptera physalus. The sequence continues at coordinate 129,371,268 of NC_138891.1, read as the reverse complement.
ATTATTCTTATATAGTTCTTCATACTTCTTATTTAACACTCATTTGACATAATATAATTTTATTTTTTTTAAAAAGAAAAACATTTTAAACCCACATAATACTCTGAAGTCATAATATGTTGTCATTATATTTTGCCAAATTTCAAGAGGAAGGGTAATAATATAAGAAATAGATTTATTTTCATACTGACTCAAAGTTTTGCTTTCATTGTGGTGCAGGGCTAATGCAATTTTCAAAAAGTTTTAGATATTTATTTTGTGTGATTTTCCTAGACCAAACTGTATCCTCTTTAAATTTTGGTACTTTATAATGGGAAACAATTTTGCAGCAAATTAAACTGGTTGGATTGTACAGTTCTTCTTTAGATGGTCTTTTTCCCCATGCCTGACTTTTCTTTCATCAAACAGCAATTACCCACAGTCCGCTCACCATATTACTTGATTTTTCTTTTTATGAGACCTTCTAGTCACACAGAAAAAATAATAATTTTCCTCCTAAATGTTCTATCATAGAATTTTCCTTTCACAAAGCATCTATGTTCCCTATTACACTGATTAAAATCAGTTTCATGTAGTGCCAACAGGAGGATCATTTCTCTCCCTCAAAGAACTATTGTAAACACATAATCTCTTTATTTATCTTATCCCTACTGTATAAGGCCTCTTTTATGATAGCTTTGATTCTAGGGTCACATTGTCATGTCCTGGATCTTTATAGGTGCATCAGGTCTTTCATCTTACTCCAATATTTGCTTTAGAAATGGATGAGATTTGATTTTGACATGGGTAGTCCATACTACAGACAGCAGCAACTGACTTATCAGGATCCAAGCACCCTCCTTGCCATCTGTGGGGAGTTGGCACATCCGAAGTAGACAGCAAATCAGATTACAAGGTCTTCTCTGACCACATGGACTCAAAATAAAATTCAAGTTCCCTTCTTAGCCTTCATCACCTTAGAAATATTCCAGAATACACTGCCTTCTAGCCCTTTCTTCCTACTCCCTTGAACTAGTATTTAAGCAAGTGCTTTAAAAACATTTTAAAAATACACTTTACTGAACTTCCCATCTTGGGCAGAACCCTACAAACAGTCCCCTTCATGGCACCAAGACTGCCAGCTTACCAGGAGGAAGTATCCTCAGGGAACACCATCTCCCACTACCCCTGCCAACCAAACCCATACTCTAGAGGCTAATGTCCCTATATCAAAGGTTTGTCTTCTAACTAGGTAAAGCCAGGTTTGTGTTATGAAGTTTAACCCTCCCTTAAAAGGACAGGCCTTGCTCAAATAGCAGCAGACTCCCCTGCTGCACTAGTCAGGAATTCCACAGGGGTAAGGGAAGGATATATCAGAATACCAGAGTTCAAATCCAGGTTTTACTCTGTATTACCTATGTGATTTGGGGCAATTTCACCACTTAAATTCTCTGAACCTCAGTTTCCTCATCTATAAAATGAGTCTAATACATCACTTATGCTGTGGATTTGTTATAAGAAGTATATATAAGATAAGACAATGCCTGGTAAAAAATAAGCAATCAACAATCATTAGCTATTATCATCTTTTTAACATCAATAATTCTGAGTTACTCATCCTTCTCTCTTTTTATGGGAACCATGTTGAATAATATAAAGGCTAAAAAATGATGGTTGACATGTACCTTGACATATCTTTAACATATTATTTTATTTTTATTTACATCATCATATATTTTTCACATTGTAGAAGTAAAACATAATCAATATCCAATATTGTACAATATTTTGTATACCACACTCAAACATACCTACTAATGAGTACATTACATGTTAAGTTACTAATTTATTGGCTCTTAATTATTTTATATTATGCAGGTATTTTTGCTAGATTATCATTTCTGTTGAAGTATCTCTTTGCAATCTTTGGAGACATTGGTTGAGGTTCTTGTATGGGCTAGAATATGTTATTTTTTTCCCCCAATGAAAGAACGGAGTCTGAGCTCTTGCTCAGGTAGTGAATCTGAATATTCACTATCTAATACAATTTTTAGGAATGGATTATAGACCGTAAGGATTGCACTTTCTACCTCATTTACCCTCCTTCAAGCCATCGCATTCTCTGTTGATTTTCTTTCACCTTTAATTTCCCAAGGAATAGAGTACTGCTCTCCATTTGTTTATTATTTTTTACGCTCAATTCCAAGAACTATGACTATTTTTGCATCTGCTCCTTTACTGACTTTCCTTCTTAAAGTTGACTAGTGTCCACTGAGTAGTGGTCTTTCATTAGTCTTTATTTGTAGACATCTGCAATATTTAATCTCACTGACCTCCCCTGGTTTTGGTACTCTCTTTTCCTCATCTCTCTGACATGAGAAAGTTATTTTCTTCGTGTCAGCTGGTAGCTATCTCCCATTCTGTTTTTGTTCTCTAAAAAGACGTGTTTAACAATGTTCTTTCCTCAGCTGGTTTTCTTCCTGTGTACCTCCACTTGTAAGTTCAACCATTGCTTTCCAACTAGATGCCCCTTCAAGCTTAGTGCTGCCTCAAGTTCTCATTCCAAGTTTTCATGCACTTCCATGATACTTCTAGGATATCTCGTAGGCATCTTAAATTTAAAATAACCACACTGATATAATTTTTTCCCACAAGCCAACTCTTATATTACATGTTTCTATTTGTATTCCTGGCATTATTATTCTCCCAGTCATCCAGATTTGAAAACTCAGTCATCACAAACACCTATTTCCCTTCATTTCTCACAAAATATCTATCTTAATATCTTACTTAAAAAAATATACTAACATCTCTTGAATCTATTCCTTCATTTTTATCTCAATTTCCATTACCCTACATCAAACCCTAACTGCACTGGCTTAGCTTACTACGATTATATCTCAACTGGTTTTTTTGCATCTGAAAATTTGTCAGACTTTGACAGTTAAAGATAAAAGGAGGTATTATGTACAAGACACATATTTATTTGAAAATCTATGGCTTATTTTGGGAACTTTAAACGATAGTAGTTAGAGAGGTTTATACAGGTAGAAGAATAATAAAATCTGAAAGGCAGCTGAGAGTAAAATCTTAAATCCTAGACCACTGAGAAATTTTAGTGAACATGCTTTATCTACAATGTTGAGCCTTTTTCTTTAGTATCAACAGTACCTAGCAAAATGCTTTGCACTTTTCAGATGTTCAAGAAATCCTTATTTCAAGAAACAAAGGGAAATATTGCAAGAATATTAAATTATTAAAATGTACATTGATTTATATCTTTTGAAATTATCTAGGACACAGAAAATGTCTTTATTTTGCTTCTATAGTTCATTTTCAAGGATTTAAACAATAATAGAAATTTTAATGCTTTTCTTAATTATCATTGAGTCATACATACATATAACATATATACACATATGTATTAATATTTGATGAATATATTACATACACACATATGTATATGTGCTCGATTCAAAGATAAGTTAATGGTTAATTGAAAGAGCTTATCTGGTGCCAGAGTTTTGCTTTGCTTTTCAATTCTTATTTTCGGTCTGCTCTGTTTACAGAATATCCAACTCTGTATAATAATTGAAGAATCTCCTGAGCTAAAAATAGTAACTTCTGGAAAATAACTCAGCTCTTGGTACTTAGCCATATTATTCATCTTATATGGCTGATACATTTATAATGCAATGATTCAAATAAATGTGACTTAAAAAAATTTTTTCAGAAAATATTGTCATACCTTATAGATTAATATTCTTCTCATGCCCCACCCCATATCCATACACAAATGTATCTTGTGGTTAGTGATATTAATCCATTCCTGTGGTTTTGCAGTCCAGGAGAATATAGTGTAGCATGCCTCCTGGTTTAAAACAAAAAGGCTTATGGTGTTCTTTGGCTTTTTGTTCCTTGGCTTTCTGCAGAGACCAGCATCCATGGGAGGGATTTGCTTTGTTTTTCTAATTATCGGCAGCTGGGTGAAACAGTGTCCAAAATGGGGGAAAGCAACACAGAGAACTTCAAGCCATGATAATAACAGGTGTTCCCAAGGATCAAGTTCTCAAACAACCCTAGGAGTAAGTTGAGATGCACTTTACAACTGAATTGTCTCTGATGACAGATGAAAAACATCAGGAATTTGCATACAATAGCTGATTTGGTTCACTTCCCAGTCTATTAAATGGATTTAACAATTTTTCAGAAAGCAGTTTTGGGTAAAGAGAGCGAAAGGTGTGCTAACATGGAATGACTACACAGAAAAATTTCATTTGGGCTTGATTTGCTACTCTTCTTTCCCTTATCACATCTCCACCCCCAGCACACACATGCACACACACACACATTTGCACACGGACACCTGTACACATTCATGTACATGTAATGCACACATTCTCACTGATAACCATGTCTAAACTGTTGCAATGACATACAGATTTATTCATTGTAATTTAAGTTATAAATTAAATAGAATCCAGAAGAGCACAAGAACACAGTAAAATAGTTCCTTGGGCTGATTCTGAGTTGCAAGACTCTTTAAATTAGTTAGAAGATTATCTTAACATTATAAAAGTTGATAAAAATATCAGCATGATAGATTTAAGCAAAGAGAGGTAAAAACTATTAAATATCTCCTCATGAAAGTATTCTTAAATAAAATATAGGCATACATCAAATTTATAGCAAAATCATGATCCCAAGGATGTAATCTCTCTCACATAAGGTGCCAATATTACAGTTTTAGCAACATGTACCTTCCACCAGAGCCTTTAGAAGGTGGCTGAACTAACTCTTAAGCTTCAATCACCAGCAGGGTTCTTTCATCAACAAGTGAAAATCTGCTACATTATAGTGAGTCAGAATGTATCAAAGGCCAATCAATATTAAAGAGAAGCAGTGATAGTAAGAAGAATGAGCATTATAAAAGCAGACAGTTAAAGAAAAGACACATCCCTTTGGCTCACATTTCTCCCCATTCCAGCACACTGAACAGAGCAAGGAAGAGATCACTGAGAGCCAGAACTTTCCTCTCTCAACCACAACTTCCTGCAAACCAAGGTGTCTCAGCTCAAATCCAGGCTGGTTTAGAGAAGTTGATTTTTACTCTGAATTTGAGATTACACTTTAAAAGGGTATATATTTTAATAACATTTTGGAATCTGCTCAAATATCACTAAAGGAAGAGAAAGAATGATTGGCAGAGCATACTTGAAGACAGTGATTGTAGGAAAGTAAAATCAAATCACCCAGTTGAAGTCCAAATGACTCCACTCATGTAGACAAGATTGAGCTGCTCTCCACTATGAAAACCTGGTAGAGTCCTGAAAAATTCCTGACGTGACCTTGTTTTTTCTTTTTTACCTCTTTAACATAAATGTAAAAGAAAGAAAGAAAAATGCCTGCTTTTCTGGGAAAAATTCAAAGTCTGTCTTTGAGACTATTAATTATTACTCAATGACTAGGTCTGAGTTCCATTTGTCAAGCCATTTTTAATATCATCAACTCTCTTGGGCACTCAAGTTTTCTATGAGTTTGTACTGTATGTGAATCCATTTTCTGTATGAGTTTTGTCTTTTCCTGCTATTTTTATTTTCAGTTAATAATTAATAAAGGCAAAATATGGTTTACTATTGCCCAAATTGTACTAATTCCTGCTTCTTCCTCTTCTTTTTCTCCTTCTTCTTCCTCTTCTCCTTCTTCTTCTTCTCCTACTACTATTACTAACTATTATTATTATTATAACTATTATTATTTTGCCAGTCCTTTTTCTTTAGAATTGTTTTGGGAGGAAAGGTTATTACTAGGGTCAGGCACAATATTAGTGTACAGTCTCTGTTAAGATTTTCACATTTACCTTTTAACTAAATCTGTGCTTTTGCAACTATTTTTAAATAATAAGTTTAACTTTCTAAAATATTTTTTCTATATAATTTGAACAATGTCTTATTGTATATGTGCCATAAATAGGTAATATTTACATCAACAATGTTTATCAATTAGTAGCATTTACCAGGAAGAAAAATAATGTTTATAATTACTTTTACCAGACAAAATCTGCTTCATTAAAGAAAGCTATTTATTAATATAAGAGTTCGGGGAAATGTGTTTCCAAAAAAACCTAAATGTTTAGCTCAGTTGACCTAAAGCACCTACCGAGAGAACATGAGTTTTCCTTTAACTTAAGTGGGACAATTAGAGACTCCATCAACCTTCTCTTTACTATGTGGCATCTTTCTTCAAATTACAGATTAGAAATCTCCAAATTACAGATTTTACTCTATTGGGAATCTAAGTCTCCGGGGCTCTCTCAATTCAAATTCTTTACTCCACCAAGATCCTGAGTATAATATATCCAAATATAAATGTATCTATGCAAATAAATCATGCAGTAAATAATCTTGAGTACATTTACATGTATTTTAAGACACCCTCCCGTCAGCAGTTTACAGGTATAATGTAGTAACAGGGCTCCCACTATGTAGAAGTTGGTAAGTCCAATCACTCACATTTATCCTTATATAAAAATATGTATTTACAGTACTGCTTTGAGTATTCTTATTTGCCCTGCTTTTCCTGTCTCTAGAAGTTTTCTAATTCCTATGTCCCTGCTGTATTTTGGCCATTTCTAGTTGCCACTCAAGATTTTTCATTCTTTGCAATTTTTATTTTTCTTCTCTCAGCCATTTCTTTGTAACCCAGGTCTTCCTCTCAACTCACAGACTCTTCCACTTATTTCAGCTTTCCTTATCTTCTGAGCTCTGGTCTTTGGATGGCTCGGTTTTTCTAGCCTTTTGTTCAGTGGTTAGCTAACCAGGCCCACTACTTCTTCGGATTTAGGGTCTTCTTGGTTAGTGAACTGAATGATCACCGTGTTTTCTTTATCTCAGATTTAATGAACCTTATTTGAATTATGGTTTCTATTTCTTCCTTTGACTGCAACTTCTGCCCTTGAAAAAAAACAACCATGATTTGAGGGTTTGCTTAATCAAAATGTTAGTATATTTGAAAAATAGTCTCATATAAATGAATCTGGCACCCAAGAAGAAATATAATTATACTTTCAATTTGACTTTTGTAGAATTAAAAGAAAAATAAAGACTACAGCAGTGTTTTTTTAATTCAGTCAACCAAATCAAGGCTGCTTTCCTTTTCTTTTTCTTCAAAAGGCTTGAACTCAATAAAATGCACATGAGTCTTTGCCAAGTAATTCTATTTTCTTTTTTTTTTTTTTTAATTTTTAAACCCATGGGTATTTCAAGGGAAATTCAACCCACATGTTTCTGATTCATTTACACTTAATTCATTAAAATGCTGTTTTGTAAGAGCTATTTGATGTCCAAGGGCCTTATGTGTCTTTTTAGATGACTTTTTATGCCATTTTTTTCCTCAAAAACAGGAAGTGGTATTTTGTTAAGAACTCAACTCCAAAAAGGTTGAATTTCATATGAATCACGTTAAGCACAGCAAGATGATTGTATCTTTCATTTACAATGGTCATCTTTACAATGGGATGGCACCTCAAACAGTTATCTGAATAGATTGAGTATTGTTAATTTCAAATTTCCCCAACAGGATGCCAAAGTCTCCCAAGACGGGGAGACTTCCAAAGTCAATCTGTAAAAGGGCATGCAAAATGAATCCATTTAACTCAATGTGCATATAAATGTAATGTTATTAATTACATTACAGCAAAGTGTTAGAGCAGAGACATCTAACATGTGATAGCCTCAGGATATCACTGGAGTCTGTTTACTTAAATTTAAATTTTCTTCTTTTTCTCATCTCACCCCAAGAAAGGAACTTTGTATGAAAAGCAGACAAGAGAGAGGCAGAAAGAGATTGTAATATATCAAGCAAACAGAAGGTGTGTATGCATTGACAATAAGAAACACTTTAATAGAAAGCATCAGTTAGTCACACTTTCTAAATTGAAGTGAAACCTTCTTTAACTAGAGAAAGTTAGATAGCAGATCTGCAGTATTTTCTTTGTGACAAAGAAATGTTGGAATACCTATGTAATGGGTCTGCATTTCCTTAGATCTGCTTTCTTTACTAGCATAGCACTGAAAACTTTCCTCTAGAACTTTCGAGTTCAAGAGCAGCTTGGTAGTCCCTAAGTGAAATCCAGCATCATGGCCACTCCAAGATTGGTTTTATTTACAATGTAGGTGAATCTCATACAGGAATCCAAATACCACTGAGAATAACCCATAATACCAAATTGGATCAAATCTTCTGCAGCCAAAATCAAAACTACTGGAAACACTAAATTCATAGGAAATTCACTCATAAGCAAATGGCCTCATTTATCCAGGCCTGGACTCAATCCAAGGTAACATATGTGAGATCTTTAAAGGCTTCTAGTGCTCACATTATCTTGTAAAAGACTTTCAAGGCAGTTATTTTTGTTTCAATGTTGAATAGTCTAAAATAGTTATTAGTAACAAAATAAAGTAACTAATGAATTGTGATTAATATTTTGTATACACAACGTTTAAAAACACAAAGAAAATAAGATCCTAACCTTAGACTATTCACTAAAGACTTAGAAAATTAATTTAGGGGCTCTCTTCTGAGCTCCAATAAGGAGGGCTAAGGTCATATTTGACATATGAATTGAAGAAAAATTCATACTCTACATTGCAAAGGAAAGCTAAAGTAAGTGCTCTTTGTAGAACTCATTAAGCAAAACTGACAACTAAAAGTATAACCAATGTGGGAAATGATGCCTTGGTCAAACACTACCAGATCTTATTCAGTATAGATGCTTATGTAGACATGGCTGTATTATTTTTCTAATCACTGCATCAGTTAGCAATGCTGTCAACAAACAGCCCTTATATTTAGTGGTTGAAACAATATGTTTTTCTCTTCTTTCACAAACTTATAGTTGGCTGGGTGGTTCTGCTATTCTGGGCCAGTCTTGACCAATCTCTGTTGGGTTTCCTCATACATCAGAGGTCAGCTGGCTGGTCTGGGAGGACTTCTGCTAGCATGACCAGGGTATCCTCTTCATGGTCTTTCAATTTCCAACAGGATAGCCTGAGCTTGATCTCATGGCAATAGCAGAATTCTAAGAAAGTAAACAGAAACTGCAGAGTTTTTTCAAGGCTCTTCTTGCATCACATTAATTAACATCCTATTGTAAGTCTCATGACCAAGCCTGGATTCAGAATAGAGGAAATCTACAAAGTTATAGCAGAAAAGGGTGGACTCAGAAAAGCTCTTAATTTGAGCCACAAATACAATTGATCTATCATAATTATCTAGAAAAATCCTTAAAGTATTTTCACAAGGAAATCCTTTCTCGAACTTTTCTGTGTGAGTTAGCATGGCAGATGATGCATATGATTAACATGAATATATTTTCACTTTCATCATTAGCATTTTCTGCATCTTACTTTTTTCCCCAAGTCATTGCAGTGAAATTATACCATGAAATTATTATGTCACTTCACTTCCTCAAGGAGCCTTTCTTTCTCTGATTCTCAAGATTGGTTCATCTTTTTCTCTCACTTTTTCTTCCCTTTCCCAAAACTCTTACTTGAACCTTATTAAACGGATATCTTTATTAGACTGCAGCTATTTTTTAACAAGTAATGTGGCTTTCATTTTTCATTCCTGTTTCTTCGCCACTTAGCTAAATTTGTGTTGTATACTAGGAGTGTAATATGTAGGTAAGTCAATCTTGGAAAATGTGGTGGGAATATGAAAGGCATGGAGACCAAAAGAGGGAAGTTGCAGAGAACATACAAGAGAAATCACGTGGGCCAGAAGAGAATGAGGTTAGATTACTCTAGTGTAAGAGGATATAATAATGTGGAGAATCAACAGAAGGAGACAAAATACTAGAAGGAGAACGGATCAAGTCTGAAGTAGAAGAGGAAGTTGTAAAAGAGAAAAGAAAGAAACACAATAAACTGGTAGAGGGGAAACAAAAGCAAATAGTAAAGCTTAAGCTGTATTTACTTAAGCCAAAATATTTGGCTTACTCTTTGGAAATATTGGAATTTCTAAATAAAGCAAATGCATGGATTGCAGTAATTAGAGTATCCTCAATGTTCTGCCATACTCTAGTATTCACTACTGGGCCACTAGATGGTTACCAGTGTCAAACCCTTCATGTAGCATCATGTAACAAACACTGAAACTAATGTTTTGCAAAGCACCCAAGCTCAGCATTTGTATAGAAACCTTCTTACCCTGGTGCAGATTGCCTTTAAATGGAAATGGATAGCTCTTTGACACCAACCCTGTTTATTCTGACACCACTATAGTTCCCATTATTCCCAAATCAAAAAGATATTGTGTAAACATCAGCATTCATGTGTTCTTATTTTCCACAATATCTCATGTTGTGTGCTTTTAACACTGATCCACGATTCTGATTTCTTCATAGAAAGTAAATCTTGAGAGAAAATAAGTACCACATTATTCGTATAGTGTTGTACATTTTTATAATACCTTAGAAACATTTATAAATCTCTGGGCCAAGTTACCATTCTAAACTCTTTAAGAAATATGACTACATTTAAGATTCATTTTTTTCAAGAGGATTGCAATCTATTGGAAGTGAGACGCATGAAAATAGCTATAATTTTAGACAATATATTGATTTTTATAAAAGGGATGCAAACGTATTTCAATAGATGCCAAAAATATATGGCATTTTTCTAATTGGAGCTATTAGAGGTGGTTTCATGTGAGAGTTGGCATGTAAATTAGAAATAATTTTAATAGGTATGAGTGGAAAGGAAAGAAGGTTGAATAAAAGCAGATAAGTAGAGAAAAAGGTAAACTGGAATGGGTAGAAAAGCAGATCTACTGGGAAATTATATTAGAAAGTTGAATGGGAGCTGTGCTGTTGAATGCCATGGATGTCACATTAAGTCATCTGAATCAGTACAGGGGTCTCTAGACCACAGGACAACAGCAAATACTTCTGAAGACAGAGGAAAATGGTATTTTTAGATCTCTGAGTGCAGTAAAATATAGATGACATGTTAATTTTTTTAGATTTCTACTGTAGTAAGATGTAGGAATTTTTAAACCAGAATCTATGAGTGAAATTCAATAACTTCCTGTAATTGTATACAAACAATTACAGTGGGATCTGTTGGGAGGCAATTCTTGAATAATTTTATGTTTCTCCATGGTCAGAGCTTCCTAAGCAAAGAGCACTGGCAATAACTGAAGGAGACATTAAAGAATAATTGGAACTGCCAAAAAAACCCCCCAAAACCCAAACAAACAAAAAAGCAAACCCCAAACCTCTTGAAAGTTACAGTTACAGGAGGTACACTTCTAGAGGCTTACAGAGATTTATCTCCCTGGATACATTTGTTTATATTTTAAAGTGGTAAAGTAGGAACATTCTTATCCTCTTCCAGAGAGAATTTGTTTACATTCTAGAACAAAGATTTCTTTTTCTTTCTTTCTTCCTTTCTTTCTTACTCTCTGTGTTTCTTTTCTTTTCTCTCTCTCTTTCTATTTCCATCTCTGTCTCTTCTCTCTTTCAGATGAATTGACAGTACCTCCACATAAATGACAATTTTCATAATTTTGGGGTCCCTCTCTTGTGGTGCAAACCTCACTGCCTACACAGGTGACATCTGGTTTCACAATATGTCCCTGTAACAGCATGGGGAAACCAGCACAAGCTGCTCTGTGAGATAACCTTTTCCTCAATCCAGATTTTTGAAATCATATATGCACATAAAACTGTGACTGACTAACTCAGTTGAAGTAAGGTAACATTTCAGATTCCTCACATTTTTAGATTGAACAGAATCAAGCATAAATCAGATACTAGAACAATATTAAAAATATCAGGACCAATACTGCTTCCATTAATACAAAATGGCTCAACATTATTAAATATATTAATGTAATCATCTTAGTAAATTTTGGAATAATTTGATAAATTTTTGCATCTATTCTTAATAAATGAACAAACCTTTTAGTAAATTTTAAATAATAAGACATTTTAACTCTATTAATATAAGCCATTAGTAGAAATCCATTACAAAAATTATGCTTAATACAGACGAAAAACATTTTAGTACACTAAGGAGAGAAGGAAGATTAACACCACTGGGACCTTACTACAAGCATATATAATTATTAAATATTAGAATCTTAGACAACTTTCAATTATAATGAGTAATAAAACATGAATACCTGCTATTATAACCATTCACTTTATTTTTATGTATTTATGTATGCATGTATGTATGTACTTATTTATTTATTTACTTATTTATTATGACTATTTCTTTTAGAGTAGTGTTAAGTTCACAGCAAAACTGAGAGGAAGGTATAGAGATTTCCCATATATCTCCTAATCCCACACATACATAGCCTCCTCCATGATCAACATCCACCAGAATCGTACAATGGTTGCAACTGATGAACTTGCATTGACACATCCTTATCATCCAAAGTTTATAATTTAAATTAGGGTTCATTTTGGAGTTGTACATTCTAAGGGTTTGAAAAGATGTATAAAGACATGTAGCAATCATTATAGTATCATACAGAGTATTTTCATTGCCTCCAAAATCCTCTGTGCTCTGCCTATTCATGGCCCCTACCCCATCCTAACCCCTGGAAACCACTGATATTTTTGTTGTAACCATAGTTTTTTTCTTTTCCAGAATGTCATTTGATTGGAATCATATGATATGTAGCCTTTTCAGATACTACTTCATTCACTTAGTAATGTACATTTAAGGTTCCTCCCTGTCTTTTCATGGCTTGATAGCTCATTCCTTTTAAGTGTTAGTAATATTCCATTGTCTGAATGTACCAAGTTTGTTGATTTATTCACCTTCCGAAAGACATCTTGGTTGCTTCAAGTTTTGTCATGTATGAATAAAGCTGCTATAAACATTCATGTGCAGGTTTTTGTGTAATAATTTTGTGTAATAATGTACTTTTGAGTAAATACCAAAGAGCATAATTGCTGGATTATATGGTAATAGTATATTTAGTTTTGTAAGAAACCTTCAAATTGTCTTCCAAAATGGTCATACCATTTTTGCATTCCTACCAGCAATGTATGAGAGTTCCTGTTATTGCACATCTTTGTCAACATTTGGTGCTGTCACTGTTCCAGATTTTGGCCATTCTAATAAGTATGTAGTGGAATCTCATAGTTTTGATTTGCATTTCCCTGATGACATATGCTGTAGGACATCTTTTCATATGCTTATTTGCCATTGGTATATCTTCATTGGTGATGTGTCTGTTAAGGTCTTTGACCTAAATTTTAATTGGGTTGTTTGCTTTTTTATTGTTCAGTTTTAAGTGTTCTTTGTATATTTTGGATAACAGTCCTTTACCATATATATCTTTTGAAAATATTTTCTCCCAGTCTGTGGCTTGTCTTTTCATTTTCTGGACTTGGTCTTTTGTAGAACAGAAATGTTTAATTTTAATGAAGTCCAGCTAGTAAATTATTTCTTTCATGGACTGCACCATTGGCGTTTTCATTGCCAAATCCAAGGTCATCTAGATTTTATCCTATGTTATCGTTTATGAGTTTTAGAGTTTTGCTTTTTACATTTATGTCTGTGATCCATTTTGAGTTAATTTTTGTGACGCGTGTAAGGTCTGTGCCTAGATTCATTTTTTTTCTTTTTTTTTTGCATGTGGGTGTCCAGTTGTTCAAAACTAGTTGTTGAAGAGACTATCTTTGCTCCATTACATTGCCTTTGCTCCTCTGTCAAAATCAGTTGACTACATTTATAGGGGCCAATTTCTGGGATCTCTGTTCTGTTCCATTGATCTATTTGTTAATTCTTTTCCCAAAACCATGTTGTCTTGATTACTGTAGCTTTATAGTGAGTGTCGATGTCAGATAGTTTCAGCCCTCCAATTTTGTTCTTCTCTTTTAATAGTGTGTTTGTTATTATGCGTCTTTTGCCTCTGCATGTAAACTTAATAATCACTTTGTTCATACTCACAAGATTTTAATTTTGTTGTGATGACATTGAATCTGTAGATCAGGTTGGGAAGAACTGACATCTTGACAATATTGAGCCTTCATTTCCATGAACATTGAATATCTCTTTTTAATTCTTTAATTTTATTTATCAGAGTTTTTCAGGGTTTTACCACTTTAACCTGTTAATGTGGTAAATTAAACAAACAGCAATTAAAATATTCTTGAATTTTTTAGATTGGAAAAAGAATTGCATAGTTTTCCTCGTATAGATCTATTAATCCAAAAAAATTATGACAAAGTATTTCATTTTTGGGTGGTGCTAATGTAAATGGTATTGCATTTTAAATTTCAAATTCCACTTGTTCATTGCTGATATAGAGTAAAGCTATTGACTTTGGTATATTAACTTTGTACCCCGCAACCTTGCTGTAATCGCTTATTAGTTCCATGGGATTTTTTTGTTGATTCTTTCAGATTTTCTACATAGACACTCACATCAACTGCAAACAGAGACAGTTTTATTTCTCCTTCTCAATCAGTATACTTTTAACTTCATTTTCTTGTGTTATTCCATTAGCTAGGACTTCCAGTATGATGTTGAAAAGCAGTGAGAGTGACATCCTTGCTTTCTTCCTGATCTTAGTGTGGAAGCTTCTAGTTTCTCATGATTAAGTATAATGTTAACTAATTTTTTTGCGAGTATTCTTTGTCAAGTTCAAGCAGTTCTCCTTTATTCCTAGTTTACTAAGAAATTTACTTTTCAATAATATATTGTGGTCTTGGATAATTCCTATGAAAAAACTCTCATTATTTGCAGATTAAGTAATTATTATATAAAACAATGATTTTTAAAGTGTGGTCTCCAGATCAGAAATATCAGCCTGCTCTGGGAACTTATTAGAAATGCATCTTCTTGGGCTTTATCATCAGAGACCTACTGTATCAGCCTAGGGATTTATAATTTAACAAGCCCTCTGGGGATTCTAATGTGTCCTAAAGTTTAAATAACCACTTATACAGAAATCCCAAGTTTTAATAAATTTAATAAAGTCAAGAAAATTAAACACAAGAAATTGAAAAACTGTTAGAACAAGTAAGAGAAATCAGCAAAGTGAGCATACAATTACAATTTTATGAAACTTTTTACAATAACTTATTAAGAAATGAAATATTGAGGTACATTAATGATATAATAATAAAACCCCTAATGCAAACCTAAAAAATAGCCTTTATGAATAAAACTCTGGAAGTCTTACTGAAAGTCAGAAAGGTACATATAGTGAAAAAGTTTATAAAATATATAAGATAAAATATCAATATAAGTAACTAAGATAATTTTCAAACAAATAACTGAAAACATAAATGGATAAAATAGATGAACAAAGTTATTGTAAATGACCAATATATGAAACTGGTCAACTTCAAATATTAATATGAAATTTAATGCAGAAATAAAGTATTTTTATCTATTATGTCAACAGCATGAAGGACCTAATATCAAGTATTGTACAGGATGTAGAAAAATGTACACTCCTTACATACTGTGGGTTTGTAGACTGTTACAAATTTTTGGTAGAGGAAGGGAAAATTTGGCATTACACATTAAGGTGAATGCTACATTTGTTCTTTGACCCAGCAATTATACCATAGGATTTTATCCTATAAGCATTTTTACACATAGGCAGAAAGATGAAATTACTTGTGTTTTCATCAAAGAATTATTCACTGATAGCAAAATTTGGCAGTTCCCTAAATGACTTTTAAGAGGAAAATAAAACAATAAATATGTGTGTATGTACGCAAGTATATAGAAAAGGACTAGAAGAAATGACCTCTGATAAAGGAAGTTTTACTGATAGAAGGGAGAAGGAGAAATAACATAACCAGTTTGAGAAAGGGAAGGCTTCTGTTCCCAATGTCAATGATCATTTTTAAGTCTCTCGCTTTGCCCATCGACCTTTGGTCTGGGAGGGGGCACCTGCCCCAGAGACTGAAGTCCATGGATCTAGTAGGTTTGCTGGTAATGGAACAGTGGCAAGTTCTTCTAATGTGTTTGAAGAGTATGAAACACACATACTCAGATCTCAGCAAGTCACAACCTGAGATGGGATATCCCCATTTTGCAGCAAATGCAGAAAAAATGCAGATCCGATTTAAAGTGGGACTCAACTGTCACTGAAAAGGAGGAAGAACAAATATGAATGGATTTGAAATGACACCAGTCAGGAAAGAGCCTTCATAATGGAAGAATGTAGCCCAATTTGGGCAGATGACGGGGCCATTTTGATGGGTAAAGTTCTCATTCTTTTGATTCTTGTGTTCATAAGTCTCATTGACAGATTCCTTTAAAGATTTCACATATGTGATTATTAAAACAAGGCAAGAATGAAGTCAACCACATAATAGAAATGAATGACTCTATCCTCATTTTATCTAAAATAGTTTTAAGAATCATTATAACTAAATCTATTAATTTAGAACTTTAAAATATATTGCTACTGAATTTAGAAATAATTGTCAGAAATGTCTAACATCAACGACATTTATTGATAGAAAAAGAGCAGAGCTTCTTGTTGATAAAGGCACTCAAACTTTAGAATCATTTGTAGACATTACTCTAGCATGAGGCTAGCAAGAGATAGAATAATCAGTAATATGTATGGCAATAAGGGACTTTGCTAAACCACTAAGGTACTGACAATTAGAAGATTTGTCATTGGTAACATGCCACCAAGGTATTCACAGTGAATAGTTGGATTCTTCTGATAGTTTACAGTGTCCACTACTCATGTTATGTCTTTATTTATTTATTGTTCTTTCTTCAGTTGTTTATTAAGCACATATTATGTGAATAGCATTCTACCAGATATATAGTTCCTGCTATCCACAGTATTAATAATGAGCTGGAAAGACAAGACATAGTTACATGGAATGACTGACATCACCAGGAAACTTATTACTGCATGACAATTCCTTAGCAAATGTGGAGGGTTATCTGTGTGGGAGTTACTGATCACATCATAATGCTATATTAAAAAGTGTTGTCTACCTAATTGTTTTTAATTATCTCAGCAATGAATTTGGACTTGAGTTGTGGAATTCAGAGGCATCTTGATCCTAGAACAATGTCAGGGGTTGGGATGGAAGGTGCTTGTCTTGCCTAGTAGACTGTAAATTTAATAAAGAGATAAGCTCTTTTAAATACATTTGTTCACTTTATAGTAATTATTATGACTTTTAAGAAACAGTTTTATTGAGATATAACTCTATGCCATAGAGTTCATATAAATATATCATTCATTAATTTTTATTTATTCACAGGGTTGTACAACCATCACCAAAATCAGTTTTAGAGTATTTTCGTTAATCCCAAAGAAATCTTGTACACTTTATTGATTATACCCTTTTCTTCATTCCCAGTAGCCCTAGGATACCACCAATATATTTTTGCCCCTTTAGATTTGCCTATTCTAGATATTTCATATAAATGAATCACAAAATATGTAGTCTTTTCTGACTGGCTTCCTTCACTTAGCATGATGTTTTTAAGGTTATTGTTGCATTCAGTAATCCATTACATCTTATTGACAAATAATTCCTCATTGAGTGAAAATACTACATTTTATTTATTTATTTATTTTAATTTAATTTTTTAAATTATAGTTGATTTACAATGTTGTGCCAATCTCTCCTGTACAGCAAAGTGACTCAGTTTTACACATAGAGACATTCTTTTTAAAATATTTTTTCCATTATGGTTTATCACAGGATATTAAATATAGTTACCCATGCTATACAGTAGGACCTTGCTGTTTATCCATCCTATATAAATAGTTTATATCAGCTAATCCCAAACTCCCAGTTCATCCCTCCCCCACCCTCCTCCCCCTTGGAAACCACAAGTCTGTTCTCTATGAACAGACTCTGTGAGTCTGTTTCTGTTTTGTAGATAGGTTCATTTGTGCCATATTTTAGATTCCACATATAAGTGATATCATATGGTATTTTTCTTTCTCTTTCTGACTTACTTTACTTAGTATGATAATCTCTAGTTGCATCCATGTTGCTGCAAATGACATTATTTCATTCTTTTTTGTGGCTGAGTAGTATTCCATTGTATATATGTACCACATCTTTATCCATTCATCCATTGATGGACAGATGCAAATCAAAACTGTAATGAGGTACCACATCACACTTGTCAGAATGGCCATCATTAAAAAGTCTACAAATAACAAATTCTGGAGAGGGTGTGGAGAAAATGGAACTCTCCTACACTGTTGGTAGGAATGTAAGTTGGTACAGCCACTATGGAAAACGGTGTGATGATTCCTCAGAAAACTAAAAATAGAATTACCATATGATCCAACAATCCTACTCCTGGGCATTTTGCTTATACATCCATCAGTTGATAGTAATTTGAATTATTTCCACTTTTTGGGTGCTATGAATAATGATACCATATTTATGTACAAATATTTTTGTGGATATCTATTTTCATTTCTTTTGAATATATACCTAAATGTGGAATTGCTGGTCACATGGTAACTGTGTTTAAACTTCTGTGGAACTGCCAAACTACTTTCCAAAGTGGCTACACTATTTCACATGTTCACCAGAAGTATAAAAGGATTCCAATTTTTCCATATCCTTGCAGAACTCATTACTGTCTTTTAAAATTATAACCATTCTAATGGGTGTAGAGTGGTATTTCACTGTAGTTTTGACTTGGATTTTCCTGATACGTAATGATGTTGAGCACCTTTTCATTTGCCTAGTGACTACTGGTATATCTTCTTTGAATAAATATCTGTTTAGATCCTTTTTCTGTTTTTAATTGGGTTATTTGTTTCTTTATTGATGAACTATCAGTTATTTATACATTATAGATACAAGTCCCTTATCAGATACTTGATTTGTAAATGTCTTCTCCTGTCTGTGAGCTATCTTTTCACTTTCTTTACAGTGTCATTTAAAGCACATACTTTTAATTTTGAGAAAGTCCAGTTCATCTATTATTTTCCTGCTGCTTACGCTTTTGGTGTCATATCTAAGAAGACATTGCCTAATCTAAAATCACAAAGATTCACACCTATATTCTCTAAGAATTTTATAATATGAGCTGTTACATTTAGGTTTTTGAACCATATTGAGTTATTTTTTTGTGTATGGTATGAGGTAACTGTCCAACTTTATTCATTTGCATGTGGCTTTCTAGTTGTTCCAGAACCATTTTCTGAAAAGACTATTATTTCCCCATTTATTTGTTTTGGTACCCTTATCTAAAGTCAACTGACCATAAATGTGAGGTTTTGTTTCTGGACTCTCAAATATAATCTATTCTATTAGTACTACACTGTCTTTATCACTCTACTTTTGTAGTAAGTTTTGAAATCAGGAAGCATGAATCCTCCAACTTTTCTTTTTCAAGATTGTTTTAGCTTTTCTGGATTTGTTGAACTTCCATATACATGTTTGGATCAACTTGTCAATTTCTGCAAATATGCCATCTGGGATTTTGAGAGGGTTTACTTTGAAAATATGTAAATAAATTTGGAAAGTATTGCAATCTTAATGATATTACCACTTTATTCATGGTTCTGGGTTGTCTTTCCATTTATTTAGATCTTCCATAGTTTTCTTCAACAACTTTTAGTAGTTTTTAAAATACACATTTTGCCCTTCTCTCATTAAATTTAAAAGTATTTTAATTTTTGAGTCAATAATGAATAGAATTTTTAAAACTTTATTGTTGAATTGTTCAAGGGTATATCAAACAACTGATTTTTTTTTTTTTTTTTTTTTTTTAGTAAATTTATTTATTTATTTATTTTTAGCTGTGTTGGGTCTTCGTTGCTGCACGCAGTCTTTCTCCATTTGCGGCGAGCCGGGGTTACTCTTCATTGCGGTGTGCAGGCTTCTCATTGCCATGGCTTCTCTTGTTGCGGAACACAGGCATGCGGGCTCAGTCATTGTAGCTCTCGGGCTCTAGAGCGCAGGCTCAGTAGTTGTGGCGCAGGGGCTTGGTTGCTCCGAGGCATGTGGGATCTTCCTGGCCCAGGGCTCAAACCCATGTCGCCTGAATTGGCAGGCAGACTCCTAACCACTGCACCACCAGGGAAGCCCCAAACAATTGATTTTTCTATATTAATCTTGTGTCTGACAATCTTGGTGAACTTTCTTAATTCTAATAGTTTTTTAAGTGGATTATTTAATATTTTTCCTTTATAAAAGACCACATATTCTGCAAATAGAGAAAGTATTACTTCTTTCTTTCTAATCTGGATGGAGTACAGTGGGTTGGGAGTACTTCTTCCCCTGACTTTCTCTGCTAAGTCCACTTATTGATTGTATTCATCCTCTGAAGTTCACAGCTCATGTTAGGCAGAACTGACCCATGACTATTTTCTATAGGTATTAATAATCAGTATCCCTCTTTTTTCCCTTAGGCCCATAGGTGGTAATGGCTTCTTGCTATTCCCAGTCCTAGGGGACCACATCAATCCTTGTTCATTTCTTCTATTCTTACCCATGTAACTTAATATCTTACAATCTTCTTTTGAATTATATTTTAATGTATTAAAATGTGTAAGAATCTGGAACATAGTATAAAATAATAATTTCTATTGGTTGATATTATACTACTGCTTCCAGTGCTAAATATCTGAGGTCCTAAATCCTAAATTATTGCTAATATACCTTTCTTTTAAGGATTCAGAAAGCACAATAAAATAATGTGTAAGGCTTCCCTGGTGGCACAATGGTTAAGAATCTGCCTGCCAATGCAGGGGACACGAGTTCAAGCCCTGGTCCAGGAAGATCCCACAACTAAGGCTGTGTGCCACAACTACTGAGCCTGCACTCTGCAGCCGGTGAGCCACAACTCTGTGTGCCTAGAGCCCGTGCTCCACAACATGAGAAACCACTGCAATGAGAAGCCTGAACACCGCAATGAAGTGTAGCCTTGCTCGCCACAACTAGACAAAGCCTATGCGCAGCAACGAAGACCCAACGCAGCCAAAAATAAATAAATAAATAAACAAAACAAAGCAAAACGAAAAAACAATGTGTAGCATTACTGTATTGTATTGGGAATTACTATTTTGAGAAATGTTTTAGCATTAGTATAGTTGGGAATTTAGAGCCCATTAGAATATCATGAGTAATTATGCATTCATCTTTCAATAGTCGGTTATATGTGTAAGGCAAATACAGTAATTGACTTTGGAGTAGTAACAAACTGTTTTTCAAAATTACATTAGCTGTTATCTAAATTAATTCATATGACAATTTCACTTAAGAGAAGAAAATGTTAGTTTTGAGTAATTACCAATGAGTGAAATGTAAAAGTAGTTTATATTAAAATATTAGTTATGCTTCAAAATCCCCAACATATCAGTCAATTTTACAATAGCTTGTGTTGAAAGTCATCCTAACTTTCAAAGAAAATCAGGTGTAGAACAATTATTATTTTCTTATCATTGTGTTTAGGGTCTCAGATATAAGCCAGTCATTGAGGGGGACAGATTTTATAGAAGAAGAAGAAAAAAATGAAGTCATTGAAGAGCAATCTTTTATCAGGAAGAACTATAGATTGTAATTTGAAAATACTGTGCTTACACTTCAATTGACAGTATTTTCTACTTGTATTTAAAAGTCTAAGAACATTGGATATTAAGGAGAAAGTATTTGAGAATATATAGATTTTTTCCTTTGAAAAGTATCCAAATTTTATTAGAATCTCAAACCTAGCATAAAGATACTTTTCCATACAAGGTATATATTCTCTTCTGTTTTCTGCAGTGCTATCCCATGCAAGAAACTCAGGCCCTCCAGCCCTTGTCTGCTTTACGGAATTCATTGTATTTTTTCCACTATTCAACTTATGGTCAGTTTCGTTCTCTCTTCCCCACCTCTTCCCCATAATTCAACCTGCAGAGATGTGTTACTGGCCTGTGGAACGTAATCCTTCAACATATGCAGTGGTTGTACAGGGTTCTGTATCCCTGTTGCTTTGATCTTCCCAAGCTAAAAGAATGCAAATGTCATTGTTGGGGATCTCTTCAGAAAGACCTTAAATCATGGGTAATTCCATCTCTTTGCAGGAGGAATGATTATCTACAGAAGCCAGGAAGGTGAGGAGAACACATAAAATCCCTGGGCCCACGTATGTTTATCATAAGAAGGTTGCAGGATCTGAATACCTATATGCATTTATGTCCATAGATAATGATAATGAACATAGAGCACATTATAACTTCCAAAATATATTCCAGTTATGTCATTTTATATAGTATCCACCCTCCCCTTTTAAGGAACAAAACTACAGTTGAAAAACTTACCCCCAGACACACACAAACCCTCACTCTCATCAGTCTAAAAGCAATTGCTAGACCATTGATTCTGACTTGCCAAAGGATGGTGAAAACCTATTTTGCTGTTATTAGTGCTTTACCCATTATATAAGACAAAGAAAGGAAGAGAGTGAGAGTTTGTTCTGAGGTAATATCATTGTGACTGGCATTCCATTCATCCATCACCATTCATAGGGAAAGGAAGAGGATATTTCCCTTTTAACATAACTCAAAGGACAAGGGGAATTTCAGGAAAACAAAACAAAACACAAAACTCTGAGAACTCGATTTGACCTCTGGACTTCAGGAGACACTGGGAATGTTATAGCTTACAAGGATAAAGTGAAGTATATTTTTTTATGATGGCAAAGCACAAGAATGGATTTCCCAAGCACTAGATGCAAAAATATGCTTCAATCCTGTTATTGTATCAGGAATTTTGATCAGGATAAGCATCAAGAGAGGAAACGTAACCTCAACAATAGGGAGAGAGGATCTGAAGTCTAATGACCTGCTTCAAGGAATAGTAATTGAAAGATCTCAGAAAGGATCTCTGAGGAACCATCACAACATCCCGTTGGAGGACAAGTCCACTTTCAACATTGACCAAGTCCAGGGAACATCAACGCCATGTTGCAATTGTACTTTACACATAAGCCTATGTTCATCACTTCAGTATCACCTTACTTGGGCCCTATCCAGCAACCTAGGCAGCAGAGGGCAAGGTAAGGTAAAGAGAAGGAAAGGAAGCCATTGGACTCTCTCCTTACACTACAGGCTCCTAGGGCTATAGGCTCAAGTTAGGGGAGTCAAGAAACATTCAATAGATAGTTGTTTGAAATTTGGATTTCTACACTGGGCTAGACTATAGTTATTTGATGGGTTGGACCTTGCTTTATACCAAATCATAGGTCTTAGTTACTGACCATCTACGTGTCGGAGTGGTATATTCTGCTGGAGATTTTCTTTAGTAAACTTTTATTTAAGGCAGAGTGAAAAAGAATAAAATTGATTTCTCTTACATACTAAAGAATCTAGAATATTTTATTTGTATCTATAGAAATACTATTTTTATATCCAAGCCTTCAGGCAGACTCACATGAACCCCTCTCTCACAGTATGTGTCTTGGCATTTATAAACACTAGGAGCAGAAATTTCTTATTTTTGTTCTCCATCAGATTTTTATGGCCTTATCAATCTATCCCAAATCCATTGATCTATGCCAAATATAAGTGCTAGCTCAGTCCAGGTATGTTGCAACCAGGTGGTTCCATAAGTCAAACACACTGAGAGATGGATATTTATTAAAATCTGGGAGTTTTTTATGAAAAACTACTTTTGGTAATTTTAAAAGTAAATGTTACTAAAATGTAAGGAATTTAAATTTTTGTTTTATATAAAATATTTTAAAATTAAAATTTCTTTGTAAATAGAGAAAGGGAAACAGATATATGAAAACTTGTCAATGAAAAGACATTTTATATGTTATCAAGATATGACACATTTTAATAAAGTACTGAATATATCTAAAATATTTAATCTTACTAATATGTTATAGCTTGTCTTCAAAGAGTCAAGAAGCTCAAACTGCTGATTTTATATCCAGCAGGTGGCAGGTACTGGATATTTATAAATCTGATCCTAGTTTTTTAATAGAAGAAAAAAAAAAAAACAAAACAGTTAACAGAAATTAACAGGACAAGGCAGCTAAAAAGAGAAGCAGTACAGAGTTTTAGCATTTTAGTATTATTATTTGATTCAGAATTGAAATTATACTACATATTCCTTTTAAGTCTGTTAGCCCCCAAAAAGTAAACATTCTCAGCCATTTTAGGCTTATCAATCAAAAATATTTATTGAGAAACTATCATAGGCCAGGCACTCTATTCAGGCTATAATTCTTTTGCTATTTGAAATGAGGTTTAACCAGAAAGTTTACATGGAGTTAAAAAATGACCAGATATTTAAAATGACTCAAACTGAATAAGCTTTTGTTTAGTTCAGGTCTGTTAAATATCAAGGGTGGAGATGCCAGCCTTGCATAAGGTCAACACTTAAATTGGTCAGCTATCTCCTACAGATAAATAACAAAAAGGCAAAGATAACATTTTTAAACAAAATGGTCCTGAAAAGGTAAAGGCTGGGTTTTCTGGAAGCAGATCTGTCTCTCTCTCTCTCTCTCTCTCTCATGTGCGTGCATGTGTGTTCACACACACTCACCCCTCACTTCTCAGGAAATAATTGCTTCAACTAACAATACACATATTTGGGGAAAATAAACATGGAGGTAGATGAGAGAGTAAGTTTTAGTGGTAACAAAAAAAAGCTTATACTACTTGGCTCTTCTTAAATAGGATACTTTAGTTAGAAACAAAGATCATGCTGGAAAAGGAGTTTAATTATCCCCAACCTTCTCAAAGCAAGACACAAAACAACCACTGTGGGATTCCAGATCCATCAGCAATCTGTCTTTCAGTTCACTCATCGCAAGGCCCCAGGATTTAAGTAGCCCGCAGCCTCTCCCACTTCAAAGACCACGGGAAAACCTACCTCTTCAACAAAAGTCTCCTTTGAACCTATGTGGAGTGTTGGTTTTTTGTTTTTGTTTTTTCCTTAACTCTTCATCCTGGAGGTTAATTTCAGGGTTTGCTGATACAATAATCTTCAACGATAGACTCTGCAAACCTAAACACTTTCTGGCTGACCTTCTCTCATTTAAAATAAATAGAGAAAGTTATTGTGATTCAAGTTATGTATTAAATGTTGATTTTTGTAAAAGTCTATGATTCAGGAGTTGTAACTGTTTAATTTGGTTCCTATTGTGGCTAAAAGAGTAACCTGCAGCAATAGAAAATGGAAAAGCAGTATTTGTTAGTAATTGCTTGGGTTTCAGAGACTTCTGCTTCAACTGCATGACATATATCCTAAGAATCCATGTCATGGGCCTTCTAAGTAGATTGCCAAAAAATATTTATAGTCACTTTTTACGTTCTCTCATTACATGTCTTGGTGTCAGGATTATAATATTTATTTATTCCTACTTACTTTTCTCTTGGCCTATGTTCCTTTGTATATTCTCAGGAAAAACATTGGATTTGAAGACTCTCTTTTTAAATTTATGTATGATAAAAGGGTTGATGATTCACCACATACAGGCACTGTGCTAATTAATCTTCACCACATAAAACAGATGCTAAGTTTTACTCTGTTGTACAGATGAAGAAACCAAAATGTAGAGCTGTTAGGTAGCTTGCCCAAGGTCTCACCACAGGAAAGAAGGGAAGCCAGGATTCTTGCTCAGCTGCTTGTTCTCTTAACAATGACTTATGCTGGGCAGCTACCAACAAACTCATCTTCCTCCAGGATACCTTCTCTGACCTCTTGGATGCCAAATTCTTTGCTGCATCCCCGAGGCACTAGCTGTGTCCTTTATTAGAAACAGATCATGTACCATTTTCCATAACCAGTTATCTTAGTGGAATAAGAGCTTGTAGTAGGCAAATCACAAATCTTGTATCATCAAAGACCAAAAGCTACTGTCATCCGTATGACTCAAAGCTTAGGACCAAAACTGGTGAAGAGATTTTTAAAACATAGTTTTGGATAACACAGTCATATATTTTAATAACATTACTTTGTGTTGAGTGCTTGTGTATATACACTGTTTATTGTCACACAGAGTATGAGGAAGAAAATTGAAAGGGTTTATTAATTTTTGCATCTAATAATGGTTCCTCAAGTCACTATCCATAAAAAGTAGGCACTGATAACAGGCAAATAAGGTTTCATAAGCCCCAGGGTGCACAGATCACTGAACACAGAGGCAGATTCTGTTTCCTTGATATGTACAAGGAGAAACAAAAATAAAGACAGGGCTTTTAAAAAAAGTTCTAAGTGAATGAGCTCTGTATCACCACTCTTCCTTTGATATTAGGAATAAAGAATCCAGAACAAGATAAGTTTTCCCCCCACCCCGCATTAATTATATTTTCCTCAAAATTTCCAATTCCAACCACTAGATGTCATTCAGAGACCACAAAGTAGAATATCTTGGACTTTTCTGCATTACTCATTACCAATTTTGTAAGCTTTGAAATTTAAGGTGGTTTGGGAAAATTTAGGCACCAGGCATTAAAGATGCAGGTCAGTGCAATTTCTTTCATGGGATGCATGCACATACGTCAAAATCATCCAGAATGAAAAGTGCTACCTCATTCACTGCAAAGATTCTTTTAGGAATCTGGAAGATTAATGAAGTGGGTTCATGAGAAAGATTCCACAGCCTTCTTCAAGCGGTAGTCATGTACTGTACCCTGGTAGGGGAAACGTGGAATTCAAACAACTGGAAAGAAAACATCATCTACTAGAAAAAAAAAAAAAAATCAAAGGATTTGGACTCAGGAAGATTTTGGAT
Organism: Balaenoptera physalus; assembly: GCF_965194825.1. NCBI lineage: Eukaryota > Metazoa > Chordata > Mammalia > Artiodactyla > Balaenopteridae > Balaenoptera > Balaenoptera physalus. The sequence goes on along the minus strand of NC_138891.1, from coordinate 129,344,566 downwards.
TAAATACTAGCTTGGCAGTGGGCTAATTGAGTAAATCTGGTACAATACTTAACTTCTGTGAGTATCTGTTTTCTGGTCTGTACAGTGAAAATAATACCTAACAAGCAGTGATTGTGAAGACCTAATAAAATATTGTATATCTATCATTTGGAAGAGTTCTCGGCATATTGTTAGTGCTCAATAAATCTTACCAATAGTTTATATTTAGTGTCATCTTCAAAATTTAAAAATGATGTAAAAACATTTTAATAGAATTGTAAAAACCTATATAGGAAACATAATTTAGAAGAGGAAAGGCAAAGATGGTTTACAGATGAGGTCAGGAGTGAATTCAGTCCCAGAGGATAGATGGGAGATACTTGGGAAGAGGAAGGAGTTTCCAGGCAATAAGAATGATAAAGCTTTGCTTGAGAAGGAGAAGTGTGCATGGTTCTTTTGGTAAATAGCAAGGGGTTTGCTATGCCTGAAATGAGAGTAGATGGTGAGTGAGTAGTGTATGTATGACTATGAGAATAGGATTTTTTTAATCAGATAGGAGGAAAAATTATAAAGTTTCATGTAAGCCATTTGAAGGAATCTAGATTCTTTTTTTTTTTTCTGGTATATTCAACAGTGTGTTTTGGAAGAATTGAAAATAAGATGAGTCACAGCATTAGATGTTTGTTTAATAAAGATATCCCTTTTTTCAGTGTGTAAGTTGTATTTGAGGGGTCTAACATGAATTGGTTACAGCAATGGTTTAGGGTCTACAATGAAGCAGTGTCAATGTGATAGAGATGGAGTGAATTCGGAAGATTCACATGGATCAAAGGTTATGGAAAGTGAAGAAGAAGATTTGATGTGGAGTTCAATGTTTGCGCTTGGGAGTAAGTGAGAGAAATATTAACTGAGATGGTAAAGGAAAGGAGCTACCTGTTTAAAGGTGAGCAGGATGGGATCTTTGCTCCATGAGGTAATTGTCAATATGGTCTGGATCGCAGAGGAGAGTTATAGATTTGGGAGTGAACAGCTGATAAGTGAGAGCTGAAGCCACTGGAAGAAGATTAGTTTGCTCAAAAAGATGGCTTTAGATGGAAAATAGCATTTGGCTTTAAGCACTGGAACAGTTTAGAAATAAGGGAGTGAGAGGAGGAGAAAGCATCTGCAAAGAAAACAGTATATAAGGGAAAAGAGAATTTCAAGATTATTTCATGCTTGTTTAGAATTGAAAAAGCTCGCATTAGTGGGAAGGGAGAGTAAGAAGATAGGATAAAGGGGAAATTGACAAATAAAAATTCTCAAAGAGGTGAAAGGAGATGAGATCCAAACCCAGACAGGGCTGATTGGCAAGATAAAGGATCCCTCCTATCATATAATTTAAAATATAAATAATAATAAACCAAAATAAGTGTAGGGAAGGCCAACAAAGTTTGTGGAAAAAAATAAATAAAACATCCTACCCACCACCTACAAAACAAATTTTGAATCAAGAGAAATTTTATAAAATAGAAATCATGGCCTTCCTTACTAAGAATCATACTAGACATAAAAAGTTCTCTGTATTGCCTTTTTATACTATGTACTCACACTCATTTATTAAAATAAAATATAATTAAAAATAAAGGTCTGTGTAGTACATGCGATATATATATATGTATATACTTATATCTATCTCACATATGTATAACATATCACATATATAAATATATTATATACACACATATATAATATATATTATATATGTAAATGATATATATATAACTTTTTTGAAAAATAAAATCATAAAGAATTTCTCCTTTTATATATTCTTTGCTTACTTCCATAAATCCTGCAGTCAAGTTATGAGGAAAAGACCAGTTTTTCTCAAACACTGTACCACTCTGCCTACATAGTTTACTTGAAAAGTTGGATTAACTTTTTTTATAAAGAAAATTAAAAGTAATTTTTATGTTAAAATTATGTTGAATTCTTGATTTAAAAATAATATTGAGATAATGGATCTAGAAAACTACATTAAATGCTAAGAATGTATTTAAATAACACACTCTTGTAATTCAATAGTGCACTAAAATATGAAGCACTTAAATACATTTTGTATTTTAATGCATTTAATGTAAATAACTTGTAATTTATGATATACCATATGAGGAAGGATAAGGAATTTTTAAGTATAAAAAAGAAAACTATGAAGAAAATTAATATGTTAGTAATAAAGGGGGTTATTGAGGTATGCCAGTTACTTTTTAAGTCTTCAAACTTTCTTGGTTTTCAAGACACTTTCCAAATCATAAACACAATTGATGGGTTTTGCGATTCATTGAAGTAACTGCACTATTTGATAGAACTGTTTACAATGAGCACATTGACCACACATTTCTTAGCAATCTCTACTTCCCCAAAAGTATATGCTTGCACCTTAAATTCCTGTTAATAAGGATTTTGGTGACCACTTCTTAAAAAGTAAGAGGAAAGGAAGGCAGAGAAAACTGATTTTATTTCTACTCAGAGCTTGATTGCAAATATGCACACCCCAACTACGTAATCCTGTACACAAGGATCTCATTGTTTATTTTCATAGTTGCTGCTTTATTTAAAATTTTGTCTCTAAAGTTTATATTTGGCAAGACCAATAATGAAAATAAGCTGGTTTATATTTTTCTTATTCTAAGGTGTGCTTGTGTATGTGTGTGTGTATGTTTTAATTTCTTGTGGTTTATCCAGATGAGGGTATCAGTCTTAGAGACATGGCAACCCATGTAGGAGTGTTTATATACAGTGGGGTGGAGAAGATCAACCAAGTCCAAATTCTAATTTAGATCACTTTCACCTTGGTAATGTTAAAACTGTATGACTCTTCTCAATTTCTCTATTCCCCCTTCTCTCCTGCACTCTTGCTCAGAAAAGCATTAAGTTCAACTCAGGTGTATTTATTAATAAAATCCTTCAATTTCAGGTTTTTAAAAGTCATTGGAAGCAGAGCCCATGTCCTTATAAATTTCCACAGTAAAACATTCACTTTCATGAGCTATGTGTATCTAGATGGTGATGTTATTATTAGGGGGAAAAAAAGAGAGGCCATTGGTAACTATGGCAACAGAGATGTTTCAAAAGAAATATGAACTATTTTTCCTTGAAGAAATTAGATATTTTCCTTGACTGGTACGTAGGGATCCAAGTCTAGAGAATGAATAGGATTTTTTTAAGGTTCACTGTTGTAGTTTCTTTTTTTTTCTTTCTTTTGGAAGTTGTTCCACAGTCACATCTGACAAAATAAAGGATTTAATTTGAGGCTGCAGAAATAAAATTGCTGTTAAATTTGCCAGCATCTAGTCCATGTGAGGTAAGCAATAACAGTAGATTCCCATTTATTCTAAAATTTAAGCAATGATACTGCTCAAAAACTAATTTTTTATTATTCTTTTTTCTTTAAAAGATACACAAAAAGTAAATGTTCTTATTACTGAGACTTATTGCAAAAGTCATTTCTAGTGTAAGTCATTACATAATGATTCAACCTAAGTCCAAAGTCAATAGTTTTGAACAATTTATTTTCACTACAAAGATTCTGAGATACTATATGACTATGAATTACCACCTAAATCACACACTTTTGTTTGACATATTTTTAGGGTTGAATGTGCATTATTCACATACAAAGTCTTTTAAAATGATGATAATAAGTATGATATGCTTCTAGCCATCACCATATAAGAAAAGATCTCATTGTGAGCTCAGGCAGGAGGTGAACACACTGATGTCTATGTGCAGGGCAGTGCTAGTGGAAAGGGAGAGCTTAAATAGGACAACAGAATAAAACTTAATTGTATAAAAAGGAGTCAGAGAAAGGACAAAAATATTCCATCCATGTACAATAAGGCATCAAATTTTAATGTGCCTGTGAATAAGATCCAGAGTTAGTGAACACATCCATGTACAGTCTGACAGCAGTGAATATAGAGGTAAGATGAGGAAACTGGGGTGGTTATGCCAGTAAGTTTGGGGGATTTCTGTGATCTTTTTGAAAGGTTTGATCTTTTAAACATTTCACAGAATGTGTAAACATTGAATTCATCAAAATATTCAGTTGACACAAAACATCCATTTTCTACTCATTCTAGTTAAACTAAATTTTATATTATCTGTATGTAAGTATAAATCCTTGAACACACTCACACACATACACAAAAATAAACCACTCTCTAAGTATAACTTCTGCTTGCAAGAAAGTAAGGACAAGTGTTTGCCTTCATGTCTCTTCTCCATTTGGATTAAAGCTGATGAAACTCAATGCTATTTGATACCAATATAGCTTTTGTGTAACAGTCTGTTCACATTTTGTGGGGGAAGATAACCCAGAATGTTAGATATAAAGGTAGTTTACCCTTCTCTCCAATGGGTAGAATAATATATTTTGATGTATTCACTATCTTCCTCTGAATCCTCTTTGTAAGATAGCTTATTTTCTCCTCCATGGAGGGGAATAGACAGGTAGAGGAACGGATGGTTAGATGGATAGATAGATAGATAGATAGATAGATAGATAGATAGATAGATAGATAGACAGACAGATAGTTAGATTTTCTTCAAGACAGACATAGAAGAATGCTATAGCAATAGAAAATCCTAAACAAGATTGGACTGCCCCACTGAGTGTTTTACTTGAAATTGGTTAATAGCCAATTGATTTTTTCAAAGGGGATCAAATCCAGCAGATTGATCTATCTATCTACCTATCTATCTATCTATCTATCTATCTATCTATCTATCTATCTATCTACCTATCTATCTATCAATCTATCTATCTATCCATCTATCTATTGATCTCTCATCTATCTATATTTGAAACTGATTAGGATTGTTTACACTGTTCATGACTGTTCCTTTTTAGTTTTCCTTTCTTATTTTGTATTTCTTCTAATCTATTTCTTCTACCACTTTTTGAGTCATCTTGATGTGATGGCTACCTAGAAAGCTCCTAACCATTTTCTAAATATTTGCCTTAAACCATTCTAAGTATTGCTTCTTTCTGCAATAAAGTAATGACAAGCTCTGTCTTCATGCCTTTTCTCCAAGTAAATTAAAGTTGTGGAACTCTAATGCTTTTGCTCTTATGATAGCTTTTGTGTAACATTCTATTCCTTATGAAAACAAACAATGAAGTATTTACAAAGTGGAGAACCATTCCCTTCAATAGGTATAAAGGTATAAGATGGTTTTGATATTTATATTTTCTTCCAATTCTTCTTTATAACATACCTTGCTCTTCCCTCCTCTGAATCCTGGGCTCTCTCTCTCTTTCTTTTTGTTTTTTCCATTTTTATTTTTTATTTTATTTTTTAATTTTTGATCTGCATAATTCAATGTATAATAAGAAAAGCAATGAGTGGCAAGACAGTTCAAAATACTAATAAGCTGCATTGCTGAACAACTTTATAAAAATATGACTGATTACATTCTAGTCAGTAATATTCTAACTTCCATGTGGCCCCTACATTTTATAATTGATTGGTTATTTTTTTTCACACACACACACTGTATTTTATTTTTATAAGACATAAATAAACTGACACCAAACACTGTACATGGATGACCACAACAAAAGCAACAATGATTGCAATTACCAAACATGAAACACACTCATACTATGTCATAATATTGACATTCAGTCCAGTAATCCTCCACTGTAACAGCTCCTTTACTTTGCAGTGAAAATTGATTTGTATATTTTTTGCCTCTGAGTCCTTGCGGGATTTTTTTTTTTATTCAAACAGAAAGTCACAAAAATTATAATCATCCTCATCAGTTCACTCAGTCCCATGTAATTCACTTTTTTTTTTATCTTGATCTTTTGTTAGCACTTTTATGAATTCATCAGTTTTCCATTAGAATTCTGAAAATGCTTATTCAATCAGTTCAGCAGTATAGTCAGTTACCAGAAACCTGTACTTGTCAGTCTTTTCCGTGAATTCCTTGAAGATGAAACCCTTTTATAGGAACATTTTTGCAAAAGCATCAGAGTACACCCAGAACTGTCTGTAAATGACAAAAGATTTAAAAATGACCACGATTAAAGATTTGATGAAAGTTCATAATAATGCAATTGACAAGGAAATTTAGTTATTTCTGAGATACACATTTTAAAGTAATAACTAGAATTATGACTTATAACATTATACCAGAACATATAAGATTTTTAGAAATTTCATTAAATGTCTGAAACATTTATAACATATTTCCATACAAATAACCCAAAGAAAGTTTCGTATTAGTTGTTTTGTTTGTTTTTTTATACCACAGGTTCTTAATAGTCATCAATTTTATACACATCAGTGTATACATGTCAATCCCAATCGCTCAATTCAGCACACCACCATCCCTACCCCACCGCAGTTTTCCCCCCTTGGTGTCCATATGTTTGTTCTCTACATCTGTGTCTCAACTTCTGCCCTGCAAACCGGTTCATCTGTACCATTTTTCTAGGTTCCACATACATGCATTAATATACGATATTTGTTTTTCTCTTTCTGACTTACTTCACTCTGTATGACAGTCTCTAGATCCATCCACGTCTCAACAAATGACTCAGTTTCGTTCCTTTTTATGGCTGAGTAATATTCCATTGTATATATGTGCCACATCTTCTTTATCCATTCGTCTGTCGATGGGCATTTAGGTTGCTTCCATGACCTGGCTATTGTAAATAGTGCTGCAATGAATATTGGGGTACATGTGTCCTTTTGAATTATGGTTTTCTCTGGGTATATGCCCAGTAGTGGGATTGCTGGATCATATGGTAATTCTCTTTTTAGTTTTTTAAGGAACTTCCATACTGTTCTCCATAGTGACTGTATCAATTTACATTCCCACCAACAGTGCAAGAGGGTTCCCTTTTCTCTACACTCTCTCCAGCATTTGTTGTTTGTAGATTTTCTGATGATGTCCATTCTAACTGGTGTGAGGTGATACCTCACTGTATGTTTGATTTGCATTTCTCTAATAATTAGTGATGCTGAGCAGCTTTTCATGTGCTTTTTGGCCATCTGTATGTCTTCTTTGGAGAAATGTCTATTTAGGTCTTCTGCCCATTTTTGGATTGGGTTATTTGTTTCTTTAATATAGAGCTGCATGAGCTGTTTATATATTTTGGAGATTAATCCTTTGTCTGTTGATTCATTTGCAAATATTAGCCCCCTTTCTGAAGGTTGTCTTTTCATCTTGTTTATGGTTTCCTTTGCTGTGCAAAAGCTTTGAAGTTTCATTAGGTCCCATTTGTTTATTTTTGTTTTTATTTCCATTACTCTAGGAGGTGGATCAAAAAAGATCTTGCTGTGATTTATGTCAAAGAGTGTTCTTCCTATGTTTTCCTCTAAGAGTTTTATAGTGTCCAGTCTTACATTTAGGTCTCGAATCCATTTTGAGTTTATTTTTGTGTATGGTGTTAGGGAGTGTTCTAATTTCATTCTTTTACATGTAGCTGTCCAGTTGCCCAGCACCACTTATTGAAGAGACTGTCCTTTCTCCATTGTATATCTTTGCCTCCTTTGTCATAGATTAATTGACCATAGGTGCGTGGGTTTATCTCTGGGCTTTCTATCTTGTTCCATTGGTCTATGTTTCTGTTTTTGTGCCAGTGCCATATTGTCTTCGTTACTGTAGCTTTGTAGTATAGTCTGAAGTCAGGGAGTCTGATTTCTCCAGTTCCGTTTTTTTCCCTCAAGACTGCTTTGGCTATTTGGGATCTTTTTTGTCTCCATACAAATTTTAAGATGATTTGTTCTAGTTCTGTAAAAAATGCCATTGGTAATTTGATAGGGATTGCATTGAATCTGTAGATTGCTTTGGGTAGTATAGTCATTTTCACAATATTGATTCTTTCAATCCAAGAACATGGTATATCTCTCCACCTGTTGGTATCATCTTTAATTTATTTCATCAGTGTCTTATAGTTTTTTGCATACAGGTCTTTTGTCTCCCTGGGTAGGTTTATTCCTAAGTATTTTATTATTTTTGTTGCACTGGTATATGGGAGTGCTTCCATAATTTCTCTTTCAGATTTTTCATCATTAGTGTATAGGAATGCAAGAGACTTCTGTGCATTAATTTTGTATCCTGCAACTTTACCAAATTCATTGATTAGCTCTAGTAGTTTTCTGGTGACATTTTTACGATTCTCTATGTATAGTATCATGTCATCTGCAAACAGTGACAGTTTTAATTCTACTTTTCCAATTTGTATTCCTTTTATTTCTTTTTCTTCTCTGAATGCCGTGGCTAGGAATTCCAAAACTATGTTGAATAATAGTGGTGAGAGTGGACATCTTTGTCTCGTTCGTGATCTTAGATGAAATGCTTTCAGTATTTCACCATCGAGAATGATGTTTGCTGTGGCTTTGTCATATATGGCCTTTATTATGTTGAGGTTGGTTCCCTCTATGCCCACTTTCTGGAAAGTTTTTATCATAAATAGGTGTTGAATTTTGTCAAAAGTTTTTTCTGCATTTATTGAGATGATCATATGGCTTTTATTCTTCAATCTTTTAATATGGTGTATCACATTGATTGATTTGCATATATTGAAGTATCCTTGCATCCCTGGGATAAATCCCACTTGATCATGGTGTATGATCCTTTAATGTGTTGTTGGATTCTGATTGCTAGTATTTTGTTTAGGATTTTTGCATCTATATTCATCAAATATAGATATTGGTCTGTAATTTTATTTTTTTGTAGTATCTTTGTCTGGTTTTGGTGTCAGGGTGATGGTGGCCTCATAGAATGAGTTTGGGAGTGTTCCTTCCTCTGCAATATTTTGGAAGAGTTTGAGAAGGATGGGTGTTAGCTCTTCTCTAAATGTTTGATAGAATTCACCTAGGAAGCCATCTGGTCCTGGACTTTTGTTTGTTGGAAGATTTTTAATCACAGTTTCAATTTCATTACTTGTGATTGGTCTATTCATATTTTCTGTTTCTTCCTGGTTCAGTCTTGGAAGGTTATACCTTTCTAAGAATTGGTCCATTTCTTCCACGTTGTCCATTTTATTGGCATAGAGTTGCTTTTAGTAGTCTCTTAGGATGCATTGTATTTCTGCGGTGTCTGTTGTATCTCTCTTTCTTCTTCTCTCTCTCTCTTTCTACAATAACAGTTATATCAACAATCCTCATTTAGCTGGAGCTTATTTTTGTTGGAGGAGGTAATCAAGAGGATGTGACCACTGGCTGACCCGTGAGATGGAGCCAGGCAATCAGAGGTTCTTCACTCTCTCCCCTAGTCCTTGGACTATATCAGTATGCTCCAGTAGCTGTTTCAAGGACACAGCCTTGAGAGAGTAATGTGTTGTTGAAACCATCTGGACTGAATACCTGACTCAACCCAGTTAAGGCCTCCATATAAACTTTAAGATTCTAGCAGGTGGGTACAGAGATCTACTGCTTATGAAACTTGCCATCTACCAATCTGGAGTGGTCTGCCTTTCCTTTAGTCTGTCTTTGCCCTCCGTGTATGGAGGCCAGTTTTGAATTTCACCTGAGGAACTCCCAAGATCTCAAGTCAACACTTTTTACAAGTCCAAGTAATAATTTCTAATAATTATACTTTTAAGAATTTACTATGTGTCAGACAATGTTTTAAGGGCTTTCTTTCTATCTTCTCATTTAACTGCTCAATGATTCTGTGATGTATAATTATCTCCTTTTTAGAAAAAAGAAAATGATGAAAAGTAGTTTGTAGCAATTTCCCATCACATAGCTTGTAATTGGCAGAGCTAGAATTTTAGAATCTCAGCTGTCTAATTGCAGAGCTGGTGCTCTTACATACCTAAATTCTCACTGAAAGTGATGGAAGATTGTTCTAATATATTCAACTCTAGATATATAATTAATGTATAAAACTATATAAAAGCAAGTACGAGTGAATTTGACAATAATTATAATTTTTAACTGAAAATTAATTCAATTAAACTCATATATTCATATAAAGACACTTTTTTACCTTCTAATGAAATATTTAAATAAGACATTAATTCTCCTGTCCACTTGTGAGTTACTTAAGTAGGAAAAATATTTGAATAATTTGATAATCTAATTAAGAAATAAAACACAGATACATAATACTAAGTATTAATATAAGTGAACATTTGATCAGATTCAATATCTAAATATGGACATATTAAGAGCCTGAAGATAATTATGAAAGGAAATATAACAATTCCTTTTCTGTTTATGTACTTTGCTCAAGGAAAATAAATTATTTTAAGATAAACTTTATGTTTAGAATACATGTAAAGTTACAGAAAAATTGTGAAGATAGCTGTAGAGATTTCTCATAAACTCCACCCAGTTTCCTCTATTATTAACTGCTCTTTAAGGTCTTTTGTTTTTTCATATAAATGTTAGAATGTGTTTATTACTATCTACAAATGGCTTTCTGGAATTTTTATTCACATTGCATTGAATCTACACATCAAATAGGGAAGAATTAATATCTTAAAAATATTGAGCTTTCTAAAATATGAACACTGAATATCTTACCATTTATTTAGATCTTCTTTGATTTCTCTCTTCAGAATTTTGTAGTTTTCCACATATTGACCTTGTACATCTTTGTTAGATTTACACCCAAGTGTTTCTTCTTTTTCATACTATTATAAATAGTACTTTTAAAAATTTTAAATTGTCTCCAATTGTCCTTTTTTGATATTTATAAAAGAAATTAACTTTTGTGTATTAACTTTTTTTCCTGAGACTTTGCTATACTTACTATTAGGTCCAGGAGGTTTTGTTATTGTTGCTGTTTTTGATTCTCTGGGATTTGTTACATAGACAATCATGTCTGATAAAAACAAACAGTTTTATTTATTTCTTTTCTATTTATAAATCTTTAATTTATTTTCCTTGTCTTATTGCATTAGCTAAGATTTCCAGGATGATGTTGAATAGCAATGATGAGAAAGAATGTTCTTGACTTGTTCCCAATCTTAGAGGAAAAGCTTCTAGTTTCTCAGTGTTAAGTATGATGACACCTGTAGGATTTTTGTGAATGTTCTTTATCAGATTTAGGGAGCTCTTTCACCTCTATTTTAGTTTGTTGAAAGTTTTTTTTATTATGAATAGATGTTGAATTTGGTCGTATGCCTTTTCTGTGTCAATCAATATGATTATATGACTATCTTCTTTCTTAATCTGTCATGTGGTGGATTACATTGATTTTTGAATGTAGAACAGCTTTGCCTACCTGGAGTAAGTCCCACCTGACTGTGGTATAGAATTATTTTTATGTATTTTCAAATTTCATTTGATAATATTTTGTTGAGAAATTTTACATCTATGCTTGTAAGAGGTACTGATTTTCAGTTTTCCTTTCTGTAATATCTTTACCTGATTTTAGTGTTAGGGTAATGCAGGCTTCATAGAATTAGTTAGGAATGTTCCTTCTCTTTCTACTTTTTGAAAGAGATTGTGGATAAGTGGTACAATTGCTGTTTTTAAATGTTTGGTAGAATTCACTGTGGTGGTCTGAGAACATAATTTTTATTATTTATATTTAAAATTTTCAGGGTATAGGCCCAGTAGTGGGATTTCTGGGTCATATGGTAGTTCTATTTTTAGTTTTTTAAGGAACCTCCATACTGTTCTCCATAGTGGCTGTATCAATTTACATTCCCACCAACAGTGCAAGAGGGTTCCCTTTTCACCACACCTGCTCCAGCATTTATTGTTTCTAGATTTTTTGATAATGGCCATTCTGACTGGTGTGAGGTGTCTGTCATACAGAGTGAAGTAAGTCCGAAAGAGAAAAACAAATACCGTATGCTGATGCATATATATGGAACTAAAAAAAAAAAAAATGTTACTGATGAACCTAGAGGCAGGGCAGAAATAAAGACGTAGACATAGAGAATGGACTTGAAGACACGGGGGTGGGAGGGGGAAGCTGGGGTGAAGTGAGAGTAACATTGACATATGTACACTACCAAATGTAAAATAGATAGCTAGTGGGAAGAAGCAGCATAGCACAGGGAGATCAGCTTTGTGCTTTGCGATGACCTAGCGGGGAAGGATAGGGTGGGTGAGAGGGAGGCTCAAGAGGGAGGGGATATAGGGATATATGTGTGCATATGTCTGGCTCACTTTGTTGTACAGCAGAGACTAGCACAGCATTGTGAAACAATTATACTCCAATAAAGATGTGTAAAAACAAAAAATTAAGGTATGTCTTATGGCCTAGACTGTGGTCTATCTTGGTGAATGTCCCATGTGAACTTGAGAAGAACATGTATTATGCTGTTGTTAGATGGAGCATTCTATAAATGTCAGTTATTAAGTTGATTCATAGTGTATTCAGTTCAACTATACTCTTACTGATTTTCTGACTGCTTGATTTATAAATTGCTGAAAGAGTAGTCTTGAAGTCTCAGACTCTAATAGTTTATTTGGCTATGACTCCTTGCAGTCCTTCAGTTTTTGCACTAAATATTTTTTATACTCTTGTTGATACACAGAAAGAACACCCTATTATGTCTTCTTGGAGAATTGATCATTGTATTATTATGTTATGCCCTCCTTCATCCCTAAAAATATCTCTTATTCTAAAGTGTACATTGTTTGAAATTAATATAGCTACTCCAGCCTTCTTTTGATTGATGGTGTGGTATATCTTTCTCTATCCTTTTACATTTAACCTGAGTCTTTATGCTTAAAGTGGGTTTCTTGTGGACAACATATAGTTTGGTCTGCTTTATCCACTATGACTAAGTCTTTCTTTTAGTTGGTGTATTTAGTTCATTCCTATTTAAAGTGATTAATAAATCTGGATGAATATCTACTATTTGTGTAACTATTTTTTGTTACACTTTTTCCTTGTTTCTCTTTCTGCCTCATTATTCCTTCTTTGGTTTTACTTGAATATTTTGTATGATTCCATTTGATCTCCCTTTGCATATCAATTGCCCTAAAGTTTGCATTATGCATTTTTAACTATCTATGTCCACCTTCAAAAATACTCTGTAGGTTCATATGTAGTGCAAGTACCTTATAACAGAGTATTACAAATTCTTCTCTCATCCCTTATGACACTGCAATCATTCATTTGCTTATCTACATGTTAAAACCATCAAATATATCCTTACTAGTATCACTGTAAACATAGGTATCTTTCAGATTAAATAAGAATGAACAAAATTAAATATTTTTTTACCTTTATTAATTCTCTGACTCTTCCATTTTTTATGTAGATTAGAGTTTCTTATTATATTTGTTTTCTATTGATATTGCAATAAATTAACCCCAACTTAATGGCTTAAAACAACACAAACTATAGTCTTATAGTTCTAGAACTTCAAAGTCCAAAATGTGTCTTATGAGGCTAAAATCAAGGTGTAAGCAGAGCTGAATTTCTTCTATAAGTTTTATGTGAGAACATGCTACTAGAAGCTGTCTACATTCCTTGGCTCATGGACATGTCATTCCAAGCTATTTCCTTTATCATAGCTCCTTCTCTGACTCTTGTCTACATCTTTTCCTTATAAGGGCCCTTGTGATTAGATTTATCCCACAGGGTTAATCCAGAATAATGACCCCATTTAGAGATCCTTAATCCAACATGCAAAGTCTGTTTTGCATGTAAGATAACATATTCATTAGTTAAGAGAATCAGAACATATTCTCTTATCATAGTCCCTCTTCTGGGCCCCATATACTCACATCTATCACACATGTAAAATACACTCACTCCATCCAAATATTTTCCAAAGTTTCAACAAAATACATAATCAATTTAAGGCTCAAAAATTTCATCTAGAACTCATCAGCTCAAAATTTTCAAATTTCATCATCTAAATCATTTAAATCATGTGTGAATTAGACTCTGAATATGATTCAATTTGGGGCAAAATTTTTCTCCATTGGTGCATCTGTGAAATCAGAAAACATGTTATTTACTGCCAAAAGACAAAGATGGAACAGCCATCACGTACAGACTTCCCCTTTGAAAAAGGGAGAAAATAGAAAGAAAATGAAGTCAGTGCTCTCAAGACATTTAAAAATCCAGTTGGGAAAGTAACATTAGATTTCAAGACTTGAAATAAACCTCTGTGGGATCATAGCCACGACTCCTTCCCCTATGCTCAAACTCTGCCCTCTGGGCTCAGATTTCCACCCTCAGAATCATCTTTATTTTTTTCTGAAAATAAAGCATGCGTGCAGAATTATCTTATCAACCCGTTTTCTACATATAGAATTTGGGGATTCCAAAGCCTTCTCTAATTTCATATTTTTTCTGTCTCTTTTAGGTCAAGGTGTCAGTGTTTCTGGTGGTATAAAATTATCAAGAACCTTATGGATGTCCTGCATATGTAATGGGGATTTATTGGACAAGAAGCTTCTTTAAAGAACTTTTCTGGATAATCTCATTTCTATTTCTAGTTTCTGCGAAGATGTCTGAATATATCTAGGAGTCACATGTTAAATCTTTCCAAAGTACCTTTTGTGTGACAGAATGCTCTGAACCTTTGGTTCTTCTAAGGTATTTGAAAAATACAGTACAGCTACATTCTCAGTTTTTTCTTTAGATCATGCTTTCCTGACAATGAAATGTTTAAATATTACCTTTTATTCTTCTATAAAAACTTCTCAAATCATCAAGTTCTGGCTTGTTTTTGTTTATCAATTCTTCCTTCAATTTATCGCTTTCTTTTTTGCATCTACTATAAGCTGTAAGGAGAAATAAGGCCATACTTTAAACACTTTCTTAGAAGTATAATCAGCTCAATATTCAATTTCATCACTTTCTGCATAATTCAGGATGTAATTATTTCATGCTTTCTACCACTGTATAATAAGGATCTCCTTTCCTACAGCTTCTATTGAAATGTTCCTCACTTCTTCCTGAGCCTTCACCAGCAGCTCTTAGTATCCATATTCCTATCACCAGCTTATTTATGCTGATATAGATATTCTCTTAGACAATATATGCTTTCTTTAGCATGTTTCTCACTTTCTTCTAAGTTCTCACTAGCAAAATCATTAACATTCATATTTATACTAACAATGTTCAAGGCAATCTAGGTTTTCCTGTTATGCTCCTTAAAATGCTTTCTACATTTACCCATTGCTCAATTCCAAAGTCAGTATGTTAAGTACTTTTCCTATCTATCTATCTATCTATCTATCTATCTATCTATCTATCTATCTATCAATCTATCTATCATCTATCTATCTTACTTTCCAGATACCAAAAATCTGTATTATTTTCCTATTGCTACTGTAACAAATTATCTCAAGCTTAGTGGCTAGTGATTATTTATTATCTTGCTCTTTCTTATCTTTAAAGTAGTAAGATATATTTAGTAAGATAATATAAAATATACTATCTTACTTCTCTGACAAACAGAAGTCAGAAAAGTATCTTATATGGCTAAAATCAAGGTTCTCTCAAAGCTACATCCCTACTGAAGGCTCTAGGGGAGAATTTATTTCTTCTCTTTTCCAGTTTCTAGAGCCTGTTCTCATTCTTTGGCTCATAGCCATATCACTATGACCTCTGCCTCTGTTACATCTTCTTTTCCAACTCCTCCACCTCCTTCTTTTCCTTATATTGACCTTTGTGATTACATTGGGTCCACTTGGATAAGCTGGGAAAATTTCTCTATCTCAAAGTTCTTATTTTAATCATATGTGCAAAGTCCTTATTTGTGTGTAAGATAACATATTCACTGATTCAGGGGATTAGAATGCGGACCTCTTTAGAGGGTCATTATTTTGCTTGGCACACTGACTTATATCATTTTCCTTTTCCGTGAAGAATTTTTAAAAAATACTCTTGAAGGACAGGTCTGCTGGTGATGGGTTACTTCAGTTTTTATTTGTCTGAAAAAAGACTTATTTCCCCTTTACTTCTGAAGGATAATTTCACTGGACATAAAATTCTAAGTGGGTGGTTTTTTTTCTTTCAATACTTTAAATATTTTACTCCACTCTCCCCTTGTCTACATGGTTTCAGAGGAGAAGTCAGCTGTAATTCATATTCTTGTTCCTTTATAGGCAGGGTTTTATTTTTCTCTTTTTTTCAAAATTTTCTCTCTTTTTTTTTTTTTGATGTTTGAGTATAATACTTTTATATGTATATTTTTTGTTATTTGCTCTGCTTCGCATTCTCTGTGCTTCTTGAATCTGTGGTTTGATGTTTGTAATTAATTTTGGAAAATTCTTGGCAATTGTTACTTCAAATATTTCTTCTACTCCATTCTTTATTCTTTTTCTGGTATTTATCTCTGTGTATGCCACATTTTTCAAAATTGCCTCATAGTTCTTGAAGGTTCTGTTTTTTAAAAATTATTTTCCATTTTAATTTCTGAAGTTTCTATTGACATATCTTCAAACTTATTGACTAGTTCTTTCACCATGTCCAGACTAGTCTTGAGTTCACCAAAGACACTCTTCATTTATGTTATATAGTTTTTAATTTCTCTTATTTTCCTTTGATTCCTTCTTATAGTTCTCATCATTCTGCTTACATTATCCATCTTTTCTGCATACTGTTTACTTTCTCTGTGGCCTCTTAAAGTATTAATCATAGTTATTTAAAATTTCTTGTAAAATAATTCTAAAATCTGCGTAATATCTGAGTCTGGTCCTGATGCTTGCTTTTTCTCTTCAGACTGGGATTTTTCTTATATTTAGGATTTCTTGTGATTTTTTTTAAAGCCAGGATGATGTCTTGGATAATAGGAGCTGAGTTAAAAGAACTATGTCGTACAAAGTTTTACAATAATATGGTTAGGATTTAGTCTTTGTTTAATGCTTGCTCTGGCTATAGATACCAGAGGTTTCAAATTCACCTAGTGACTATTTTGTCTCATCCATTACCTTAGGTTTCCACTAAGAAATCTTCCTCAGGTAGAGTCTATGTCTTTTAGATCTTTTACCTGTAATTCTCTGTTATTACACTGGAACTTTATTTTCGTGGATATAAGGTGTAAGAGAGGGGAAACGTTCTATAATCTTTTGTTACATCTTAGTCTTTTAGTGGGTTGAGATTGTGTTGCTGAGCTGTAACATTTACTAGTGTTTTTAGTTGTTTTTCCTCTTAGGTGAGACAGGATGGGTAGAAGGGGTTGGAGATGGGAAAATGTCATTTTCCCGGATGGCATAAGTCTGTGGGTAAAGTACTTTTCTCTCTCCATGACTAATGACTAGAGCTACCAAGGACTCTTTCTTGACTCTTCAATGTGAGAACATAGTGAGGCTTTTTTTTTTTTTTTTAGCATCTTTATTGGAGTATAATTGCTTTACAATGGTGTGTTAGTTTCTGCTGTATAACAAACTGAATCAGCTATACATATACATATATTCCCATTTCTCCTCCATCTTGTGTCTCCCTCCCATGTCTCCCTCCCACCCTTCCATAGTGAGGTTTTTGATCAATCTACCTGACTCCCCCAGGAGTTTCTCATTCATCCCACACCCAAACTTCAACAATTCATCAAAATTATCATTTAGATATTCCTACCAGTTTATGGCTCCACTGGCTCCTGCTCCAAATAAGTAGATCTCTGCTGTTGATTCTCAACATTTGCCTCTCTCCTTAGATATCAGAGTGACAGTTTGTCCTGTAACTTATATTCTCTGATGAGTCCAAAAAAGTAATTTATTTTCAGTTTGTCCAGCTTTTTGTTGTTATAATTGTGGAAGTGAACAAAAATTAAATGTTTCAGAATATACACCAAACTGGCATTGATATAATATATTCAAACAATTAGAGTACAGGTTGTAATGACTTCAGTAATTTGAAAATGAACTTTAGGGGGAACTTTTTATTGTTTATATCTTCTGTAGTATAAAATAAATAATTCTTTGGCAGACTTTTGATCTAACTTCATTTATCAGGCAGTTCTACACTGGGAGGAGTTTTTTTAAAATGTGTTTTTATTTATTTGGTATATATTTTGATAAATATTCCTGAAGGAAGTGGAGAGAGAGAGATCTTAAATTAGTAGGAAAAAAAGTATCTCTCAGAAATGTCAATAATTAAAATAATTTGTAGGTGAGTTGTTATAGCGTCAATGACTAGGTATCCAGGAATTTTTTCTTCACCTTGACCATAGTCCAAATTTCTCAACCGAAGACACTCTACATCCAGTTGGGTTTTCCTCTTATTCTACGGATTTTTTGGCTACAGGAATGTGGCTAAAATACTCACTGTCCTTCCTTAAATGACGTATTAAGGAAAAGTCTAACATGTCTCAGATAAGTTGGAAAAAGTATGAACAAAAATGTGTCTACGCTATTCAGAGCAACTAAAATGCCTTAAAAGAGACCACATTAAACATGGACTAAGCATGGAAAGTATGCAAAAATACTAGAGCAAAAATAAAGACAGGCATAAAGTGTAGAAAGGGCAGAAGAATTCATTGTAGAAGAAAATACAAGTGAAAGAGAAAAAGAGAAGAAATTTTCCCGCAAATGTTTCATGCTATAGAAAAACTTAAAGGGAATATTATTTTAATGAGAGAAGACATCAAATATGAGATAATTAAAAATGTGAATGAGCTGAAAGGAGAGATTGTAAATTAAGTGTATAGAAGACCAAAGTGACACCATTACAGAACTAATTAAGTAGAAACTACAGGGAACAGATTAGACAGTGTAGGAAAATAAAAGTAGCAAAGAAGAAAGAGATGAAGTAGTCCCAGTAAAATGAAGGAGAATAGATAAAATAATCAAAAAGATGTTAATATCCATGGTATATAGGAAATGTTGATCCAAAATAAAGATGAATAGTGAGACCAAAGTGAAAACCCATCAGATTGAATTTAAAAATAATTATATAATAGTAGAAAACATTTCTGAAATTAAAAATAATACCCCAGATCAAAAGCACACTGTTTTCTAAAAATTCATTAGAAGAACAATTTCATGACATTCTGGTAAAGTGATTGGATTTCAAGGATAAAGAAAGAATTCATTAGGTATCCAAGAACTTACAAAGGGAATAAATCTGCTTGGGCTCAAATACATCCATGGAAAAATGAAATGCCAGAAGATAATAGAACAATATTTACAAAATTCTAAGGGCAAATTATGTCTTGAGAATATTTTAACCAGGCAAGTTATTATCCAGGTACAAAATAGGAACACTGGCATAATTAATTATGTAAAAACTCAGAGAGTATATTATCCCTCAGCCATCTTAGAATGAAACTATGTGAGAGATAAATTAAGAAAGCATTGTAAAAGAACGGAATGGTGAACATTGAATCCATGTATAAAAATAATAGAGCAAATATTGTGAAAAATATTTTCTAAAAGGTAATTTAAACAATCAAATAGCAAAAAAGTAATATATTAAAAAGAATAATAGTTGTTAATTTTTAGCTTAATATTCTATAATACAATTGTTAAGATTTCCTACTGCATATTTTGGAATATGACAAAATTTTAAAATAATTCAAGTTTTGTTAAAAATGCAAGGATTCTTTTATCTGAAGAAAGACTGTTTCATGATATGAACATCACTTTATTTTATGAAATATAGAACATTAATGAAATTCATTGGAACATCTTAGTTTTTAGAGAAAGTATCTGTTTGCATATACCAACCCGGTATAAAGACTGTAATGCTCTTAGATGGTTTAGAAAAAGACAGAAGCAAAGCTCTTAATACTTAAAACTGTTTGGCAAGCATCCTACCCACAGGGCTAGGCATTAATTTAGTGGTTATTTATTTAGAGCTCAAAGATGCAAGGTGCTATGCTAAGCATTTTGACACTCTGTCCTTAAATCCTGAAGTTCACAATGGACTATAGGACTTTTAATATAAATAGTTTGAATTTCTTAAAGTTCAATTTCTGTTCAATTTCTTAAAGTTAGCACAGGTATCAAGTACAGTGAAATATCTACGAAGTCTAAGATAACTTTTTGGTGTAGTGGTTTGGCCAAACACTGCAGAAAAGTGGAACTTGTGTTGCACTTGGATGGATTGTTGTGTTTGGAGAGGCAGAGAAGAGGGTGGAGCATTATAAATTTGGAAGACAGTATAGTAAAGGCACAATGGAAGAAAAAAAACTAGGTTCATTAAAAAGCTAGAGTGAGGAGTTCATAAAAGAAATATTAGAATATAACAGTGGAAAAGTAGGTGGAATTAGGTTCAACTGTCAAGAGCCTTGAGTGCCTGTGAAATAGTTTGGACTTTTTAGTACTGGAAGTGTAGTATTTGCAGAATTTGAATGTGTATAGAGGATCAAAGGAAGGTAAAGGTTTTGTAAAGATTAATCTACTGGCAATGGAGAAGGTTGCTAAATAAATAACTTTATTAATTTATAAATTAATTCACAGTCTGGTTGGAACTGTTTCTATGAAGCGAGGGTTGTTTTCCACCATTCACTGGGTTTCCTGTGAAAGAAATAGAGGCTTGACTTTTCTTTCTTTCTTTCTTTCTTTCTTTCTTTCTTTCTTTCTTTCTTTCTTTCTTTCTTTCTTTCTTTTTCTTTCTTTCTTTCTTTTTCTTTCTTTCTTTCTTTTTCTTTCTCTTTCTTTCTTTCTCTCTTTCTCTCTTTCTTTCTTTCTTTCTTTCTTTCTTTCTTTCTTTCTTTCTTTCTTTCTTTCTTTCTTTCTTTCTTTTTGGTTTTCCACCATTCACTGGGTTTCCTGTGAAATAAACAGAGGCTTGACTTTTGTTTCTTTCTTTCTTTCTTTCTTTCTTTCTTTCTTTCTTTCTTTTTTCTTTCTTTTTTTCTTTCTCTCTCTTTCTTTCTTTCTTTCTTTCTAGTACATAAATGTTTAAATTTTATTGTCAAATTATTGAGTATTTTTCTTTTCAGATTTAGCCCCATTCCTTCCTTTTTTTTTTTTTTTTTTTGGCTGTACGGCTGGAGGGTGTCTCATTCCCCGACCAGGGACTGAACCCAGGCTACAACAGTGAAAGAACCAGTCCTAACCACTAGACCACTAGGGAACTCCCCCAATTCTTTTTATAACTCAAAAGTTCTTCTCCATCTCTGGATTAGTTGAGTATTCACTTATAATTTTTCTATGTTTCTGATTACTTCTAATTATGCTTAGTTCTCTAATCTATCAAGAATGTGTTTTGTTAAAAGTTTTTAAATGAGGATATATTTATATAGCTATTGTAGCATACTTAGTGAATATACCTACTTTTCCACATATATGTGAGATCTACCTTTATTATTTATTACATGTATTTACATGGAAAGATCTATTTCCAGAATATGTCTTTCTTTACATTTCTCTCGTTGACCTCTCTAGGTTGTGTATTCAATTTCCCCACCATGCACTAAAATATTATTACTGCTTTATTGTCTGTATGCTTGAATACCTTTCTACTCATGGTAGGATTCATGGACCAGTAACGTCAGCATCTCCTGGAAGCTTATTGGAAAATTGACTCTTAGATCCCAGACCAAATAACTGAATTAAAATCTACATTTTAAAAAAAGGTCCCCCAGTAATTTGAGTTAGCATTAAAATTTGAGAAGTCCTGCTTTACTAAACTACAGCTCTTTGAGAGCAACAATTGTTTATCTTCTTCACCATCATATCTTCCTCTCTTTGGATAGTGCCTGGCATATAGTATTTGCTCAGTAAATATTTGAGTGAATAAATGAATTAAGTATTTTAATAATATAAATAAAAAGGTACTTGTGAATTATTACTAAAGAACATAAACATGTCCATTTTAAGGAAGAGAACACAACTTTGAGGAGCTATATGAGTGTTTACTAATGCTTATAGTGCTGATGAAAAAAAGAGGTATAGATTGTGACTTGTCTTCATTTTTTTGAAATTTTGTATATCATAATCTGCAGAAATTTATTCTTACCACAGGACAAAATTCAACCAGCCTGCGCATAAAAGTTGAGTTTAAGACTTCCATTTTGCCCAAGGCATGAAAAACTATAGAAACCTTTCCTGAAGTTTCTTCTGGAAAGTTCCTTTTCTGATGAGGTATTCTTATAGTCATTGTCCTTATTCCTTCTGCCCCACTCGCAGCTTAGTTTATCTCTCTGTCTGTTCACTATATTATCCCTTCAAGGGCAGGGACCTTTTCTAATTATTTTTGAAACTTCAGACTGAGAATATCCATATATTGATTTATTTCATTCTTACCAGAAAAAAACTATTCATTTTATAAAGATCATAAGTGAATTTATAAATCTTTTTATTTTCCCAATTTGGTCTTTGTTATGCTGTTATCAGAACACAGTTTGATTATTCAGTTTCTCACTACACAAAAACATCAACTCTCACCACATTTATTTTATTGTTATGGTTATTGCAATAGTCATAAAAACTAAAGAATGTAAAAAAAACATGTGTTTACAGAACTTAAATAATTACAAAAACTTTACATATCTTTCATCACTTGATCTCCAAGCTAACTCTTTAGGGTAGACATCATTATCATGATTATCCTAAGCATATGCAAAACTGGAGACCTGAATGGCTAAGTAACTAGTAAGCTGTGGAGCTGAGACTGAATTTTCAGTTTCAGACTGTATATTTTAAAACGTTTCTATTTCATAATGAGATAAATTATATGGTGCCTAAACTAGAAGGTTAAATGGTTTCTTCATAGAAGGAGTTCTGGAAATAACATAAAACAGAAGAAAACAATGCCTGGTTTCTCTGGAAATTTTATTATGTGCTGTAAACAAAAGACAATAAATACCCTTTAAGATAACTCATCAACTTATTAATAAATCATCTTTCTGTGACTCCTTAATTTTCCTATGTGAACCCATGTATTCTTGTAAGGTAAGAAGAGCGTACAAAAGGTTTAATTTTAGCTTTACTTAAAGAATCATTAGAAATATTTATATATTTGCTTATTGTAAAATTCCAAACAAGCTCTTTATATTTGTTAGATTAGTGGATATAGAGCCAACATTGTCTAGTAGGTCTAAGGTGGGGCTCATGTATTTCATGGATTCAAAGATGCCATCATTTATAAAACTTAATTTAACATTAAATTTGGTGGCAATGCCACTTCATTGAATATATGACAAAATTTTAAGATGTCTTCCACTTTCAGAGGAATCTTGTGAAAGAAGAAATACAGTTTTTATTCTGCTACCAGCATGAAAGTGACTAAGCCAACCAGGGACTTTTGCTTTTTGCAAAGTATCTGCTGCCCATTTATCCATTTCAGTGTATCATTTAGAGAGCACAGCCAGTGCTCAATAGAGGCATCAACTGAAATCAGCATCATGGCAACACAAATTGATTCCTTATGTGAAAAAAAAAAAAAAATGCCCACACTGCTGATGGACAATTTAATATCGTAGTTTCCATGTTATTTCCCTGGAACCTAAAGTAGATTTAATTAGGTCCTGGTTCATTGTTCAACATGACTCAGATTTTTACTATATCATTTTGTCATTGAATGAATAAATTACTCAGAACCAATTAACACCAATGGCACGATTATAATGATTACCCCCTCAATTGAGAGGTTTTCAGCTTCAAGTTATTGAATACACAACCCAAAGTGGATATTAATTATATTAGAGAACACAAAGTACAGATGCAGGGTGGTTCCAGGGTTTGTTCAGCAGCTCAGTGGTACGATCCATGTGCTGGGTGTTTTACACCTCCACACTTTGCTGCACTCCTATCAGCCCTGTGCAAGTGCATATGTCCAAAATGGTCACAGGATTTTCAGGCACTGCAGGGACACGTGATCATGACCACACCCTCTGAAGGAGAAGAAGATAATTTTCACCCTGAGTTTGCTTTTATTAAAGCAGAAAATCTTTCTACATGCTCAGCCTTCACCCCGAGGACATTCACATTTCTTACTTTTTAGGAGCAATTAATTTTGTTGATTTGACAATAATTTATGATCATAAAGCTATGAAGTTCAGGAAATTACTAAAATTTGTTTAAAATAGCAGATATATTTCTTGCTTTCATATCTAATATCTCACAACAGACTGTTTTAACAAATAATTTGTGAAGTGCTAGTATAATCTCCAAAAATATGTCTAATTTCATCTATGAAGTGAAGAAACTATAAAATATAAAATACTCATTAAAGAGTTAATTGTTAGTGAAGGAATGTCGAACTACTTTTTCTCCCCATGAGTTTTATCATAGTGACATTAATCTATGAGCAGTTATATAGAACTGACATTGATAGGATACACATTTTTTATCTTTCTCTCTTTCTTTTCCTCCCTTCCTTCCTTATTTCCTCTCTCCTGCCCTCCTTCCATTTCTCTCTTTTTCTTTTTTTTGCCATATAAGGTAAAATTCACAAGTTTGAGGAATTAGGATATGGGATATTTTGTGAGATATTTTTTGGCCTACCTACACAATGATTCACTCATTCATTTATTTATTTATGCATTTAATGAGTAACTACATCGGTTCAGGCACAGATGGTGGAGTTATAACAGCGAACTAAATAGGCAAAGTCTTGCATTCTTGGAGTTTGCATACTAGTACAAGTGTTGGCAAAGTTTTTCCGTAAGGAACAGATAGTAAATATTATTTGCAGCCACACAGGTCTCTCTGTTGGAACTACTGAACTCTGTTATTATAAGCAGGAAAAGAACCCCCAAATTCAGAAATGAATGGTGTGTGCATATTCAAATAAAAATGTATATACAAAAAGACAAAGCATGCTAGATTTTTCCCATAGGCTGTCATTTGCTGACCCTCGTTCTAGACAGAAGACACAGGGGAAAAACAATATGTAAATACAGAGTATGTCAGATCATGATAAACGATATAAGTAAAACATATTCAGAGGAGTAAGAAGTTCTAATGGGAAGGACATTGCTAACTGCTATAACAGATAAATCACAAAATAGCAGCGGTTTTATAAATAGATGTTTCTCAGTGTTTACATGAAGTTCAGTACTGAGGTTTCTGATCAGCAGGAAGCCTTCCATACAGTCATTCAGGAAACCAATCTCTTGCTCCTGGCATCTTGCCCTCCTGAGAACTTTAGAATTATTGGTATAATGTTGGTAGTTGAAGGAAAGGAGTCAAGGGCAGCACATAGAAGTTTTAATGGGACAGGATTGGAAGGGTTGATCAATTGCACTCACATTATATACACTTCCATGCCTACAACTCAATCTCCTGACCTTACTTAAGTCTAAGAAATGCCAAAAAATGTAGTTGAGCTGGGTGTCCAGAAGCATTGAAAAAAAAAAAAAAAATGGATCGGTAACCAGTTAGCAATATTTGACTCAGGGGGTGTTGCTCTTTTAAATAGGGTACTCCGAAAACTTTGCTGACCTTCCTGAAGAAAGTACAGAGCTACTGTCGTGGAAATTTGAGATCACCCAAATATCTAGGCTATCTCCATTCTTCCGAATTGTGCACTGCACAATTCTCCTTAGTTTTTCTCTCTGCCTTTCTGTGTGACCAAAACTGAAGGACTCTATGATGGAATTACTTAAATCTCTGCTCAGAGAACAGCTGACCAAGGCTGCTTCCCAGCTCTCACTGGACTGTGACATTAGGAAAAAACTAAACTTTATTGTGTTAAACTACTTGGATGCATAGTATATCTAAGTGTTAATGACTTTGACCAATATTCTAGTTCTGTAGCTATCAGATAGAAGAATATTCCAGGTGGAGGACCTGAGGCTGAATCAAGTTTGGTGTGTTCAAGGATTCCAGGGTAACTGGAATGGAGAGTAGTAAGAAATAAAATGGAATTCATGTAGTGCCACTGTCAGATTTTTTTTTTTTTTTTTTTTACTGATGTACAGTTGTGTCAGTATCAGGTGTGCAGCACAGTTATTCATATATATATATACTTTTTCAAATTCTTTTTCCTTATAGGTTATTACAAAATATTGAGTATAGTTCCCTGTGCTATACAGTAGGTCCTTGTTGTTTATCTATTTTATATAGAGTAGTGTATATATGTTAATTCCAAACTCCTAATTTATCCCTGCTCCCCCCACTTTTGTAACTCTAAGTTTGTTTCTTAAAAGATACAAATGAACTTCTTTACAAAACAGAAATAGACCCACAGCCATTGTCAGATTTGACTTCTACTCTGAGTAAGAGAATTTATATCATAAGAAAGATAGGGTCTAACTTTCATTTAAAAATGATAGTCTTGGCTCTTTTGCTGAGAAATGATGTGAGGGGAAGTGAAAGCAGAGTAGCCTATTAGGAAGGTATTACAATAATGCAGGTAAAAGGTGATGATGGTTTCGAACAGATGGTGTTGGTGAGGGGATTAGATGTGCCCTGTGAGAGAAAAGCATAAATCAAGGATGAGCATTCAGTTTTCCACAACAGCTTGTGGGAGAAAGTGTTTGCCATTAACTGAGAGGAAGACTTCAAGATTTACCTGGAGGGAGGGAGACATGAGGAAGACCGAATGTGAACACGAGATGTTTTTAAGACATATTTAGAGTAAATATTTAGAGTAGATATTTCATCTTGGAAATATAACTTGGAAAGCCATCAGAAGATAGATGATACAAGACTGGATGATTTCAGTAGGGCAGTGAGTGTTTTAAAGAGAAGGTATCAAGGAACTGAGTTCTAGACACCCCAGAATTCAGAGGCTGGAGAGCTAAAGAAGATCAGACAAAGAAATCTGAGCAGCATCTCTGGAGAGTAGGAGAAGAATCAAGAAAATTGCATCCTAGGAATCAACTGTGAAACATGTTTCAAGAAAGAGACAGTGTTAGTTAATTCAAACACTGCTGTGAGATCAAGTAAGACAAGGACCATGGACTGGCCTGAATTTAGCGACTCAGGGTCAATGGTGGTCTTGGCAGGGAATCTTCTGGCAAAGCCATGGAATTGAGAGCCTTTTAGGACCAGATCAAGGAGGGAATGTGAACAGAATACAGTTTGAGGAGCTTTAAGGTAAAGAAAAGAAGATTAATGGGGGAGAAAAGGGAAGGGGATCTTGGATCAAGACAATTGTTTTTTTTTTTTTTTTTTTTGCTGTGAGCTAATACAGCTGTATATTTATAGAAATTCTTTAAAAAAAAAAAGGAAAAAGTTTGTGATGCATGAGAAAATGAGGGCAGATGCTAGAATAGTATAAGTGGAATCTAGTGAGGAGAGGTTCTCTTTGGATAGAAGCATAGAAAAAAATCTTTCACAGTGGCAAGAAGGAAAGCCAAGTGTTTGGACAGATACAGGTAGAGTGATGGTTTTCATGGTGGAAATTTGTACAGTTCCTGTCTGTCTTTAGTATTTTCTTTGTAACATATAGGAACCAAGTCATTCGATGAGATAGATACTAGTAGGTAGGGGGAAGAGGTAGGAAAAAGATTGAAAATCATCTAGGGAAATAAAAAATCAAGGGAGAAGGTAACTGTAGTATTAGTGGGGATAGATAACAGCCTGCTTGAAATTCTTGTTTAGCAATTAATAGTGAAGTCAGGTGGCATGGTTGTGGGTTTTACCATATGTGGGTGACAAGTATGAAAGTAGGCACAGAGTTAGATTTAACCAGGGTGGGGATTCTGCCAGACATATATGACAAAGGGAGAGCAAGGAAAGGGAATTAGGATTCAATGTTAGGAAATGAGTGTAGCTTGATGAAGACAAAGGCCATGTTTATTTTGCTCACTGACATGTTTCAAGCACCTAGATGAGTGCCAAGTATGGGTAAACATAATGTTTGTTGAATGAATGAATGAAATCTAATGCCTTGCAATATCATTTGGGGGACACAGGAGAGCAGGAGGGGATTTCAAGAGAAAGGATGAATAATGGTAGGATTCATGGATTGTGAGTGTCAGCAACTTAAAGGAGATATTTAAATGTGGATGAGCTACTTATCATTCTTGAAGGCTTTTGTCCTCAAAAGTAAAATTGCATTATATAATTACGTGGAATCACTTCAATAACTTATGAAAAATGTTTAGCACAGTGCCTCGTACATAATAAGCACTCACTACACTTCTCTGTTATTGTTGTATAGAGAGGAATATGCATTATTTTTACTTTAATTCCTTGGCTTAAAAAATGCTTGTTGGCATCATATATGCCTGGATATTTCTTATATTATTACCAAAATCATACTTTTATGGCTAAAACAAAAGGTATCTTATTGAATTGAGAGGAAATATTAAATACACTATTCAGGGACTTCCAGAAAAATCAGAGTTCTTTTATTATTTAAAGTCAAATTTGCATAAAACCATCCTCTAAGATATTAGCATCCTATAGCATGTAAAACCTTCCTAAAAGTTTCTCTTCTAGGTTATATATTTTATCAACCTGTGTCTACAAATACTATGAACTAGAGCCAACCATAGTGGTTGACAACATCAGCTTTAGTAGAATGGATTAGATTCCATGTAATTAATACAGATCTCTCTAGAGATGTGCAGACTGATTAGGGTTGAACAAATATATAAGGAAGCTGTGTTCTTCAGCTTCTCCTGCTCACTTGCCATTTCCCCATCATTCACTTTTAATTAAAAGATTAGTGGATAGTTTCGGGGGGAAAAAAAAAAAACAAGGGAAGAAGTTCCTGTCTCCTTCTATGGTTTCAGGTAGTGGAGTTATTAAAAGCAAGAACTTCTTGCCAGAGAGACTTGGATAAAATACAGATTTCGTCTTTTCATACATGTGGCTTTTTTCTTGACCCCTGTATTGAAGATATAAATCAGTAAGAAACACGATGAGAATTACTCTATGCAATTAGGGTTTTAAGGTAGGTTGTGTGTGTGTGTGTGTGTGTGTGTGTGTGTGTGTTTTCCTGTTAGGTTTATATTTTGAATCTCTGCATTAAAGTAGGTCAGTCTTGCTCACTCCACTTACCAGCCATTTCTAGGAATATTCAGCAGTCTCTTGATTTTCTTTATTCAGGTTAGCTAACTACTAAACTCAATTGAATAGATAAGCCAAAAATACTTAGGTTCTAAGGACAGGAATGTATGAAAATTTTACAATGACTTGGAAAGAGCATTGAATTAGACATGAGACTTGGGTCTTTATTGTGTTTCAGCAGAAACATGTTGAGAATTTGTTTCCTTATGCTTTAAGTGAGAAGTTAATATTGAAGGTCTCCAATGGTCCTTCTAAAGTGAATATTCTACAGGGGTTACACGAATGTGGATTGATTACTGGAATTGATCTAAGAATGTATGCAGGTGTGTCACAGGTCTGAAAGAGAGTGGAAAAGAAAGGCTAAGGCTAGGTGTGTCATGTCTGTGTGTGTGTGTTTCTGGGCGTGTCTTTATATTTGGGAAGGGGACAGAGGGAAAGTCTAAAGTCAACCCTGGGGCATTAGCTACGTTCTCGGCAAGAGGTAAATCCTAGATGATTTAAGACTCATCTTTGTCAGAAGGCAGCTTGAGGAAACTGAAGAAGTACTTTCTTCCCTCATGAATAAGCTGAAGCAATGCCATTAGTGGTCCCTACTCTTGCCTCAATCTCACTTTACATCCACAGAGCCTTGAAGACAAAGGCAAGACGTAGGCATGTCTCAGCTATACCTCAAGAGATATTCAGCTCAAGTCACACAAAAAGGAAATAATTTAGTGAAAACTAAGTAAATTTCCAATTCTTTTTCATTTTGCATGATAAGCCTGCATCTGTTTTGAGTAGTCCTAAATTAAAGAAGCCATTTCAAGAATTCTAAGAAAAATATCTATATTATTATTTTACAAGCATTCATGTAAAAATATTTGTTATGTTTGATAATTCATATCTTAAAGAAGACAAAATAATAATGACTTATTAGGATATATTTGAACACTAAGTATATCTTAGGGTCACCATTTTTATTCTAATGCTAAATACTGGAATAAAGAGAGCAAAACATATATAGTAGCTTAATGAAGAGAAAGGTATCTCTTGCTCATGTAATAATGCCAAGGGCAAAGGGATCAGTGTTAGAAGGGCTGGACAACCTTCCTCCACACAGGGTTCCAGGCTGACTAAGACTCTGCCAACTTCAACAGACAGCTTCCTAAGTCATCCTGGTTGTCATCTTGGACCCTGCAAGCGAGAAGGGGAAAAAGCACGGAGGAGTATTAGTGGGAGGTTTTATGGGCCAGGATCAGAAGTGATTAATATTATTTCTGCTTGACATTCCACTGGCTAGAAATTAACCCTGTGGATACCCCTAACTGCAAAGAAGCCTAAGAAATATGATTAAGTCATGTGCCCAGGAGTAAGAATGTGGATTTGGGTGAATTATTAACAACCTCTGCCATGAGTGTTATACATGATAAGTCTGATTATCACAGGAAGACCAATCTCAATGATTTATTAGGACAATTTTGATTACTAACAATATTTTAAGGTCACGGATATTCAATATTCCAAGCAGGCCAGTGATTTGGAATAGTTATTGTTAAAAACAAAATATAGTAGATCATGTAAATAACTTAGTACAGTGGAATTTTTGTTGTAAATACTGACTAATTGCTACGGTTTATCATTATTATAGTTGCCATAATAATACTAATGAGGTTTAAACTTAATTCAGGTTCTTATCAAACTGGAATACAATACAACAGGAAAAGGAGACAATAGCTAATATATCTGCACTGACAGGTAAGAACAAATCTTAAACTCATACTTGTATGGTATCTGATATTTTTTACTTCCATAATACAACCTGATGATGGAAAAAGACATACTAGTAAAATGTTATATGCATTTTTGGAATGTTAATAAATATTAACATTGTTAATTTATTAGCTCCTTTTGATTTTATATCATCTTGGTTTCTTCTGATATGACGTCATTTCAAAAGATGGTGAAAAAATAAATTTATCAGTAAATAAAATTTATCATAATGCTAGTGTTCAAGGAAAATTTTATTTACATTATATTAGTATTATTAAATTAGGCACCAAATATATATTTCTAATATATTGGAGAAAATAATTTTTACATAAAGATAATGGGCACTGCTTAAAAGAATTATAGCATCAACAAGGAAAACATTGTATAAAAGTTAAATTGCCATTTAAAGTCTGTAAAGCAGATTTATAACATTCCTTATTTGCCATTTAAGTAATGAAGGCACTAGAGTTTTAATTAAATTTTACCGAGACATTAATTTGAATGAGAAACCTTGATATTCTTGTAAGAAGTTAAAGGAAATAGCTCAATATGTATTGCATAGGAACTGCCAACCTTCTACATCTTGACTTGATTTTGTGGTACTCTGTTATGTCTTGTCTATATTTTATGGAGAAAATTATATGCTCTCTGAATTTGAAATTTAATAAAGTTCTCTGGATTGCTCCTGACTGGCCAAAGCCTACTTTATTATAGGTTTTGATATTCTGGGTAATTTTATAAATTGTGATATATTTAATCTTTAATAGAAGTTGAAATGATAGGAAAAATTGTGGCAGTGAAGATATATTCCTAAGTTTTCTTTGTTTGTTTGTTTGCGGCAGTGAAGATATATATTCCTAAGTTGTTTTTCTGTTTTGTTTTGGTTTTTGTGTGTGTATTTTCTGTAAGGGGATAGCTAGTGCAGAAAGATATAACTAGAAAACAATGTATGTGGGAGGGTGTTTATGACTGAATGTATTATATAGCATCCATAGTGTCAAATTTTACTATCATTAAGTAGACTTAAATGTGGCAGATATATAGAAGTTCCACCAAGATTCATAAGTATAATCTTTTCTTTCTTAAGAATGAAAAAGACTCACTGTTTTCTATTTTCCACAAAATATGTTGCACTAATATTATTCCTGTCTAGGATAACAGAATCTCTTAAAGGATTGTAACTTAAAATAATCAAGAAACAAATGAAAGGCAAATATATCTGGGGAAGAGAACCAATTTCTACCCGTATAAAATATTTACGATAGTGTTATTTTATAGTTGAAAACATCTTCCAAGTAAATTTTAAACATCATGTGAAGCCAAGATTTTCTACAAGTCACCTTTACAAGAAATCACCGACTGACGTCACTGAACCTTGAATACTTCAAACTTAAGTCCTGGCCACCATATTTCCTACCACCTTGTTTCTTGCCTCTTGATTGCTGAGTTATTTTACTCAGATCTCCAGGCTTAGTTAGCGACCATCTTCTGGGACATTTCTTTTTTCAGAAGTCATACAAAGCATAATTAACTGAACTCTGGTAAATGTATATATATATATATATATATATATTTTTTTTTTTTTGGTAAATGTATATTTGACCTTACTCTTCAGTCATAGTAATCTGGCTTCTGTCTTGCTCGAAACAATTTAACATCTACGGCTTATTTTTAAGAAGAGTGCCTACTTCCACCTGTTTCCTCTGTGCCTGAATTCCTGACTTGGTGTTTTGACTCCTGTCCTCCAGCTGTGGAATTGGCTAGAACTCTGCTCCTGGACTCAGGACTTCATTTTTTCCCCTTGTTTGGATTGTGACCAGTGCCATTTTCTCTATTCCTCTAATTTCCTGCTTACCTATTGGGAAAATACTTGTTCTTCCTGGACTTCCTGGATGTTACTATTTTGGGGGACCTTTATTATCGCCATTGCGTTTTTGAATCAACATTTATTCCTAGCATGTAAAGCAGGGTATTACCACTTTTCTACCTAACATCAAATCTTGAGGTGTCCCTGAAATGAGTCAATATGTGACAAAAAGCAAACATGGGAAAATTTAACCTCCTTATTTAGCCTCCTTATTACTGATTTTATCATCATTTTTCCCAAGGGACAGAGGATTCTGGGAAAGAGTATTTATTCCTAGGAGACAAAACCTTAATGTATTTCTATGTAATGGATTTTAAGAAATATTTTAAGAAAGCCAGAGAAATGGAAACTTGATGGGACTTTGTCTTGGGGTTCTAGGTAGTAGTTGTATGAAAGGCTTAAAAATAAGAAGAGTCATTGAATTAAAGTTATTACTGTCTGTTGGAAATTTACAGTAAGAGAAAATATGCTAGACTGCTGTTAGGGTTTTTTTGGTTCAGTTTGTTTTCCTTCAAATCATTCGTTGTACATGTTATCCGGTCTTCCTCTAACAAGTCTTCAGTAATGTCATTGGATATAAAACCACTTCCTCATCTGGTACAGTAAAATAAACCCACCATTGGGCACCGTGGACACCCCTGCCCACCACTGTCACCTGTAGGTCTTAACTTGAGCTGAGGGACCACAGTTAGGTAAAAGAAAGCTTTGTTGTTAATGACTGGGGACAGCTGACCTAGGTGATCAGCTCTGCTTCATGATATTGGAGGCATCTGAGCATAATGGCAATAAAGATTCATATTCTGCCCCAAATCCAAATCCAGCATCACTTTTGCGTTTTGTTGTTGCTGCTGCTTCAAGAGAATATACATGTAGCTTCTTTAATTCTCTAGTCATTGTCCCAGATCACTACCAAGACACAGATTCAGATAATCAGGGTTTCAAATTCATTACCTACTAGACATCATTTCCTCCTATTCAACACACCAAAAAATCTGAAGGAAGAGAGAATAAGAATGAAGTAAGAGACAATAATCAGTAGTAGTGATGCTTCATTTATCATGTCCGTCAGACGAGGGTACCAGAGTTGCCAGGACTGATTTCCTACAGATACTATCAGAGAACTAATGTTAGACTTTGTTAAAATATAGATATTTTCTGGAGACTTCTCTGAGGCCCTATCTCTATTCTATCACTCTTAACAGCAGTTAGGTAGTTCTAATTGTTTTACAAATTGAAAAATTAAGCCAAAAATATTATCTGGAAACTTCCCACACCTTTTCTCAGATTTCAGTCTCCTTGATATCAGTTAAGTCTATCATACCTTTTACTTAGTCAATCAAGCTATCAAGGTCCCCATACAATAATAAAATGTTTCCAAAAACACTTTTTTTGTAAAATAGAAATAAATAAATAAATACATAAAAAGAACGAGAACAAAGTTGTGTAAGGGAGACTCAATCATGTTGTGAGCTGACTGAAGGACGAGCACTATAATGTTTTCTTAGGTATCATAAATGGGGAAAGAGAGCATTAGTGGCATTATGGTATCACCTAAGAAACTAGAGACCAGGTACTGATTGGAATTTTCCTCACATTTTATTGTACTCTGATTTCTTACCTAGAATGAGTTCAAAGGCACACATTTACTGATGCTGGAAATTTGCCTCTGAAATTCAGATTTATGGTTCACTAGGAATAAATTATAATGTTGCCTTCCAAATTTCACAAAACAGAACCCATCAGTATATACTTGAGTTACTGATCCATAGGCCCCTGGATTCTTTTCTTTTTTTTTCAACATCTTTATTGGAGTATAACTGCTTTACAATGGTGTGTTAGTTTCTGTTGTATAACAAAGTTAATCAGCTATACATATACATACATCCCCATATCTCTTCCCTCTCATGTCTCCCTCCCACCCTCCCAACCCCACCTCTCTAGGTGGTCACAAAGTACCGAGCTGATCTCCCTGTGCTATGCAGCTGCTTCCCACTAGCTATCTGTTTTACATTTGGTAGTGTGTATATGTCCATGCTACTCTCTCACTTCGTCCCAGCTTACACTTCCCCCTCTCCGTGTCCTCAAGTCCATTCTTTATATCTGCGTCTTTATTCCTGTCTTGTCCCTAGGTTCTTCAGAAACCTTTTTTTTTTTTTTTTAAGATTTCATATATATGTGTTAGCATACAGTATTTGTTTTTCTCTTTCTGACTTACTTCACTCTGTATGACAGACTCTAGGTCCATCCACCTCAG
This sequence comes from Balaenoptera physalus, assembly GCF_965194825.1. Classification (NCBI taxonomy): domain Eukaryota; kingdom Metazoa; phylum Chordata; class Mammalia; order Artiodactyla; family Balaenopteridae; genus Balaenoptera; species Balaenoptera physalus. Next base: position 129,309,936 of record NC_138891.1, on the reverse strand, counting down.
TACAAATAACTCAATTTTGTTTCTTTTTATGGCTAAGTAATATTCCATTGTATATATGTGCCATATCTTCTTTATCCATTCATCTGTCAATGGACACTTAGGTTGCTTCCATGTCCTGGCTATTGTAAATAGAACTGCAATGAACATTGTGGTACATGACTCTTTTTGAATTATGGTTTTCTCAGGGTATATGCCCAGTAGTGGGATTGCTGGGTCATATGGTAGTTCTAGTTTTAGTGTTTTAAGGAACTTCCATACTGTTCTCCATAGTGGTTGTATCAATTTACATTCCCACCAACAGTGCAAGAGGGTTCCCTTTTCTCCACACCCTCTCCAGCATTTATTGTTTGTAGATTTTTTGATGATAGGCCCCTGGACTTCTTGATTGTGAAGTTGTATTATGATAGGAACAATGCTCTCTCTTTCCAAAATTAGCATAATTCTATGTGCTTTCATGTTCTCTGCAGTCCTGTTTTATTGGAGTCCCTTTCCATGTTAAAGTAGCTCAAGGATATATTGCCTTAATAATAAGCTTTGTGATTTACAAAATGGTTTTCCCTTACCTATTACCAGTTATGATGGTTAAAGTAGGCTACAGTACCAAAATATTTGGTCAAGCATTATTTTGGATGTTTCTTGAAGGTATTTTTAGATAAAATTAACATAATAAGTCAACTTTGAGTGAATCAGTTTACCCTTCATGATGTCAGTAGACCCCATCCAATCAGCTGAAGGCCTTAATAGAAAAAGACAGGCCTCCTTCAAAGAAGAGAGAACTCTGCCATCAGAGTGCTTTCAAACTCAAACTGCAGCATCAGTTCTTCCCTGGTTCGAGCCTGCCAGTCTAGCCTGCAGATTTTGGACTTGCCAGCATCCACAATTTTGTGAGCCAATTCCTTAAAATAAATCTCTTTGTCTTCTTTCCTTCTTTCTCTCCCATATATATATAGTTTATTGGTTTTGTTTCTCTGGAGAACCCTGATTAATACAATATACCAGGCAAAAGGTTTAGCTCTTTTATAAATATAAATGGTTCTAAATGGTTCTTCTAGACAAAATTATCACCACTCAATGGGCACAATTTCTCCGTCTCTCATAAGTGCACTAAATTTTCATATTTTCTTGGCAAGAACAATGGTACTCTAATTCCTTTGCACTCATTATCAGCTTAGCAGAAATCAATCTGTCATAACATTTTGACTCAAGAGGTTTTTTAGGAGGATTGGTTTAATTACCCCAATTGGCTAGAAAAATTTGGATCTACAAAGCAGAAGGAAGAGGACCTCTTGTGAGTTTGGTAACGAGGTAACAGACTGAGGATGAGAAGGAAACAAGACAGATTTCCTACTGTGTTCAAGTGAGCCTCATTGGGGAATTAACCAAAAAAAAAAAAAAAAAAAGCAGATAAAAACCTGACCAAAATATCAGGAGAAAATGGAAGTGTTGGATAGGTTTAGTGTAGTAATCCATAGTCTAGAACAATGTTGAGAAAGTGATAAACAGAGAATCAACCAGAGAACTATTTCCATAAAAGGCAATTGCAGTGTAATGAAAAGCAGTATCAATCCCAAGGTCGAGACATGAATTCTGATTCAATAAACTTAGGCAATTAGACAAGTTAGTTACTTTCTCAGTTTCAGTTTTCTCAATTTGTTTCACGCTAATATTAAGATCTCAAGATTTTAGTAAATTTGACACATAAAATATTCATTAGTTCCCAAACCTGACTGTGCAACAGGCCTTAAAAAAGACTGCAGAGTTCTTTAAAAGTGTAGTCTCATGGACTCTACCCCAGATATACTGAATTATAATTTCTGAGGGGTGAAACTCCAAACCTATTCCTGGAAAAATGACTTCAGGTGACAGCGATGCAGTTGGTGAATGGCTCTGCCTTTGGGATTCATTGAGCTCTAGTGTCTCATCCACTATCTGGTCTAGAGAAAATGCCCTCAGGAAGATGAACCTGAATGAGTAGTACAAATGAATGGGTTTAATGCCTTCCTCATAGTCTTGTTCTCATTCCCATTGGCTGGAATCCAGAGGGGGTAATTGTTCCCTCAGCTGAGTCAGTACTGGCCTATACAGACCAGCACTGAAAGGTCAGTGGGTTTCTGTTGTGTGTGAAAATCTGTCCAGTACTCCACAGTTGTAGAATTCAGCTGGAGGATATGACTAGACGTAGTCAGAAGATTTCTTAAGTCAGTTATCAAAAGTGGTAGCCAATTCTCCCGGTGCTAGTTCTTCCCACCCACCCCTTCCCTGCAATGGGTTTCTTTAAGCCCTACTGGCTAAACTGAACACCTGCACATTACATGTAACGATACTCTAAATTAAGACGGAATTCGGAGGTGAGATTAAAAGCAGAACCCATATTGCTTAATACATGGATTTTTCAGACCATGAATGGAGGACTAAAATATATTAAGTTTTTCCATATACAACCAGTTTTATTTTTCATATTATGCCATATATAATCTAGATTTGTATATAAAACTACTTCATTTTATTGATTGGCCCTCTAGAGAAGAATATTTCATGTAAGAAGTCACACATTTAAAAAAAAGAAAGGACAAAGGAAAATATGTTATTATTTTTTAATAGCATAAGATAACAATGCTACCATTGAACTGAAATAGTCCTTCTTGGGCTTGGCAGCGATCACCTTCTTGCTAATATCAAGCTGTTCACCATTTTTGATCATTCTTCCAATCTGGTTTGTTTATTATTGATCACTTACTCCTTCTGAAAATATATCACTGTTCTTATATAATAATTGGACTCCGCTTGTGGCTCTGCCAGCTTCTCCCCTGGGTCCTGTGCTTCTCCTCCTATGCCTCTTCCATCTGGTCTCCTTTCAGTCCACACTCCATCCATCATTGACCCAGTTACTATGATGGCATATGGTTACCTGCCCTGACTCATTAGCTCTCTTGTCTAATTCTCAGATTTATTCATTGTGGCACAATTTAACCAGTCTCCCTCTTTTCTAATAGGGGAAATATTGTAAACTTACAGTTTTCTTTCAACTTTCACATCTCCATTATTAAGTCAAATCTATATCAATTTGTTCCTGAGTCGCTATAGAGTTCCTTCCCAATTTTTCTTCAATCCAGGTAACCCCAGAAACACAATCCAATTTGCCAGTTTTTCCAAATTAATTTTCAGACATCAATTACATTATCCAGTCAACATGTGCTAAATGCCCACTAGTCACAGAATTCTATATTTGACATTATATGACATACAAAGCCAAAGAGTGAAGCAAGTGACCCAACCTTTAAAGAAAGTACCACTTATTAGTAGAACAATACAAATTCATTAGATAGCTAGAAAACAAAATGGAATACATAAAATTACATAATAGATAATATTCACAGATTTCTGAGAAAGTTACAATATCAAGGAAGGGGAGGAAATGTCAATTTCCATGGATTTTTAAAATATATGTTGCATTTAATGGACAATTCTTAGAATAAATATTTAGCATATGAAGTTCAAGTAAAGCAAATGTAGAAATTGTGTACAGTATTTTAAAAGTCCTTTAATAAGTTCTGAGATAAAAGTAGGGTACAAATAGAGGATCAAAGATTGAAACTGATGGTTGAGGCTAGACCATTGACATATTGAACCTAGATATATTAATGCATATGTAGATAGATAAATATATAACTATATAGGTACAAACAAAAAAGATGTACATGTATTAGATAAATGAAATAATAGACAAATAGATGAATAGATGAGTGGATAGAATGATAGATATATAGATATAGAAAGAATATTATGCATAAAGGTGCAGAAATTTAAAGGTGTCAAGGAGAGATATTCAAGGAAATTACTTTGGATAACTTTTTAACTTTTAATTATATTAGGATGGAGTGTCACTTGCTGATGTTTAAGTGAAAGGATAAGGACTGAGGATTGGCCCAGACATTAAACTCAGAGCGAAATTTCCAGGGACTGTTTTTTTTTTCTTGTTGTTGTTGTTGTTTTAAGTAATAGGAACAAGGTACAGGTGACTCTAGAGATATTTTTATTTGTAGGGGAGCTCTTGAGAAGTTGAGAGAGTTCTCTATAGGGAAACTGTATTTCATGAATAGAAGGCATTTCACTGAGGACAATATCACAAAGTTGATTAATTTATTTTTCTGTACTTTAGGTTTATTTTCTTAAATAAATTATAGTATGGTTATATTCCACACTTTTAAAATCTCTCACAATACACAAAGTACAGAACGCTTTTTTTTCATTAGGTGTTTGAGTGCAGTGATTGTATGACTTCTTAAGTGTCTATTTGAAAATAAGAAGATCTATTCCTGCTTTAGTAATAACTTCTAGATAAAAAGAAAGAGTAAACATTTTTCATTCGTTTTATCCATTCAAACCCTGACAAAGGTTCATATGGAGCGATCCAGAGTGGATACCAACCTTCAAATGTAAGTAAGGCATTTTGCATTTTTTAAGTCTTGTATAGACTGGTAAAAAGAACTTTTTATTCTTTCAACCCTTTTATTCATTAGTTGATATAAAAATCTAGTCTCATTTGTGTGTTTTCAGCCATGATATTTATGGTCAAAATCATTTTTTTTTATTTTAGTGAACAAAAATTCTAAATTCAGTAATGTTAAATTTCATTGCTAAAAACAAGACACCAGGCCCCCCAGTGGAGTCACTTGTGCTAAGCCCCACATCACCAAACCAAGACTTAATTATAGTTTTAGCAGTCCTGGAAATGGAATCTTAGATCAAAGAGGAATCTCCTGGTCAGTACCAGTTAGGTCATCTGCCTGACAGACCCCTGCCATTGCCTAAAGGAAAGTGACCTTGCAATAACCAATCTGAGTTTTTTGGCTAATATAACTTCCTTGTTCCTGTTCCCTTCCAGCTATAAAAGTCTTTCATCTTGTATAACTCCTTGGAATTCCTTTCTATATGTTAGATTGCATTCTGCCTGATTCAAATCAATTTTTGCCCAAATAAACTTAAAAATTTTAATATCCTCAGTTAATCTCTTACCACCATCAAGCTGAAAGTTAGACTCAAACTTTCTAAGTGATATGGTTTATGAACAATATTCATGGTGATAGTTGTCTGACTAGTCAACATCTAATACTTTTTACCCAATGTGATCCTATATTGGCCTCAAAATAAATAATACATTCTTTCCCAGTCTCTCAAGAGTAGCCAACATATAGGGAAAGGAAAGATTGTAGTAGGAATAATTCAAATAAAGCAATAAATAACACTTCTTGAGCCTCTGTATTGTACTTACAATAATTTAGAACAATGCTTAGGGCTAGGTGGCATTGTGGGTTTTTAGCCTTGGTTTAACTTTTATACTTCATTTAACTGGTATTGCTAGAAAATACTTTTATTATCTTTGGCTACTTTATAATCTCAAAAATATAAGTTCCATTTGACCTCCCAAATAATTTTCTACTTCTCTGTCTATATCAGGTCTCCAGAAACAAAATCAGCAGTGCAGTTCCTCCCAAATATCACGTTAATATTGCTTATACAGAAAAATTCCTTGAAATGATTTATTCTTGCCATTAATTTTAAGAGTTTAATAGATCTAGCAAATGATTAACGTGCTAACCTTCTGACCATTTTAGGGCAATGTTTGCACATGGCTAAACAAATAGATCTTTGCAGAGCATAATAAGATATGCGTCGGCTCTCTGCTTTCTTGATTGATTTGGCTCGCTGTACAATCATTAAGCTGAAGTCTCTCTTAAAGGGTAGAAAGGACTGCTGGCAGGGAGCCACTTTGGCTGGCTCTTCTATGTTGTGGTCTGTTTGGTTCATCCGCAGAGACATGGATTAAGATAGAATTATAGGAAATCCTATTGAGGTAAAGGCCTACTGGATAAGAACAGGGATAATTAATTTAAGCCTCCCTACTCCTTCAACATAACCTTTTAAAATACCAGGTTACAGTGTGTTCATTTCACTTGTAATTCTGATATGAGATACTAATGGAAATGACATTTGAAAAGGGACTGACTTTTGTGTATAAACTATCACTGGTATGTCCTAATAGTACCTTTCCATGTAGGCCTTAAATACGATAATATCTTCCAGGTTGTGAGCACAGATGAGAAGCTATTAAATTCTAAACCTCTGTAGATAAGCATATATAATCTCTATCCCTTAGAGAGTAAAGAGTTCTGAAATGTTGATTTATAGATTAACCCAGCACTGTTAGGGATATCATAATTTTGTTGTTGTTTTTCTAATGGGGATGGAGTCTTCAAAAGGCATTATTGTTCTTACTTGGCCTTTAAAACGTCCATTGTAATGGCACCAACTGATGCTTTAAAGAGAGAAGAGGACAGTTTAGCTGAAAGATAGCCTTGAAATAGTTAATTGAATCCCTTCAGCTCATGGCCCTGAATCAGCAATAGGTCAGGGGCCATCTGACCTAATAGTAATAATAATACATATAGCAGTTACTTGCTCCTCCCACAATCCTATAATAGGGCTCCTTTTGTAGATAAGTTTACAGGACCTGAGAGAATTTAAATGACTTCTCCAAACTCATAGAGTCAGTTAGTGATTGGGCTAGGAGTTGAGTTAAAATCAACTTGAAATTAACTCTTGTTGCTGTATTTCAGATAGTGTCACTGTAGGTGTAGCTCATCTTGTTCTTGGGAATTAAAAAAAGAAAAAGGAAAAAGAGGAGAAAGAAAAGAACAGAAATGAAAGAAACAACTCTTGGAATTTTGGCAGAATTGTCCCTGATGCCCTGACATAAAGGCGAGGCCTCACATTCCAAGGGCACAGATGTGTGGCCTTCAATAAAATGGTCACAGGCCAGACAGCCAGATATCCATCCAGGGAAGGCTCCGTTCTGGTGCTAAGAGAATAAAGTGGGGGAGGGGAAGTAAATGACCCATGTGCCCAATAAAACGAAAAGGCCAGAATGTTGCTTGCTCAGCTCGCTTACTATTTTAACCAAACTTTTGGACACCATAGCTAATGAAAGTATCCAAAAAACGTTTGAATAGTTGCTGTATGAAACAACTGGAAAATGAGAATGGAAAGGCAAACAGAATAAATGATGCCACAGATCTGTGTATCCTTCATGTTGCAGTGAGAATATCTCAGCAAACTGGAAACTTCCAGGGAAGATGGCAACTTCTTAGGAGCAATTGTCCTAGGGCTCTTTATCCAAGTGTTTCTATATCTTGATAAGCCTTACTATTTTAGCCTTTAATGAGGAAATGAGCGACAGAAATATTAAGTAGAAAAATAATTCAGCATTCGTGTACTTAAAGACTAAACATGTCCTCTTTGCTTTAGAAATAGCCTGTGTTTAATTAACTCAAAATGACTTCAGACTTGGCCAGGATGAAGCTGTCTCTTTTCCACTTAATGCTCATTCTTAAAGCAATTAAGATTTGATTTATAGATAATTGATTTATCTTTCTTTGTCTTTTCTTTACTGATGTGTATGGTTGGGGGTGGTAAGGGCAGGAAGGGAAAAAAGGAGACTGCAATTTTCAAATGTCAGCCTACTTTCCATTTATTCTTTTTATTATGAACAAAGCAGGTAAATCAAAAATTGCAATCAAAACCTGTTATGTGACATAAATATTCAATAATAGAAAACGTTCCTCAAGTCATTAGGACAAAAATATCTTTAGTTGACATAGTGTTAAAACATAGTATGTGTGTATGATGTGTTTGTGTGTGATGTGTGGTATGTGTGTGTGTGTGTGAATTATGTTTATGATTAAAATGGACTTTATACAGAGGTACTAGAATATGCTAGATTTGTCAAGAGTGTGTAAATACTGCTTTCTTGAGAATAATTATCTGCCCAACAGAAAGTGGGAAAAAAGACATGGATGCTTTTTACTCTCTAATCCAAGTCTGGTAAGAAAACCATGTGAGAAGATGCTTTGAAGACTGTAGTGAGAAGATGCTTTGGAGAACAGACTGTGGGTCCTTATGGTGACCTGTGGGTGACTTGGAGACTAACCCTACGGATCCCATAGAGATTAGTGCCTGCTTTATCAGGTAACATCTGAACAGACCTTTCAATTCAAGCAGGGCATAGGCTACTGAATGTGTGGAAGTGGTCAGGGGTGAGCTTTCACTAATGAACCAGCTCGAGGAAGATGATGGGCAGGACCAAGCAAATCCAGGTGAGGGGCTACACTGGGAGGACGAGTTGGAAGTTGTGGCTGCTAAGGGCATTGCTTGCTTCAGAGAATTGCACGATGACAGTACTCAGTGGGGAAGTTGCCAATGAGCCTTCAAAGGCACCCACAGGGGATAAATAGCCAATATTTGAAATTGATGCCCCACAGAGCAGTGACACTGGATTACAAATGCACCAGTGAGGTAGGATGTGCCCTTTTCCTCTCAACATGCCTCTCCTTTAGCATAATGAGTGGGCAGGAAGAGAAGAGCAGAGAGAAAAATAGTAATAAACACACACACATACATGCACACACACACAAACACATACGTGCATGCATACACAAATTTACACACATATTCCAGCCCTCTTGATCACTGCAAGATTTCAAGCTTAGGTCAAGAGGCCTGGGCTGGATCTCTGTGTGTGTCCTTGTGTGTGCACAGAATCTTTGTAATGGATGTGAGATTAAAGTTTAAGTTTGATGTTTGACCTTGGTTAACTTTAATTTGAGAAAAATCAGAAAACATTTCCAGCCATATAATTTACACTGTGACACACACATACCATATGCTTGTACATAAGCCATTTAGGTACTTGTTTGCTTGTGCTCTAAATATACATCAGAAGAAACATGTTTGTGTTATAACACATGCATACAATAAGTTTTCATACAATAAAAATTGTTTTGGGGTAATTCGTTGATATTTATAGTTAATCCTTACCTGTAAATAACTAATTTTAAAATTTAATGAGAAATTTCAGATTGTCTTGCTTTTTTTGAATTGGAAGGAAATTATTCTTGTGAGGTTTGCTGTATAATCATCAATTTTTTTTTAATTTATTTATTTAGTTATTTATTTTTGGCTGTTTTGGGTCTTCATTTCTGTGCGAGGGCTTTCTCTAGTTGCGGCGAGCGGGGGCCACTCTTCATCGCGGTGCGCGGGCCTCTCACTATCGCGGCCTCTCTTGTTGCGGAGCACAGGCTCCAGACGCGCAGGCTCAGTAGTTGTGGGCACACGGGCTTAGTTGCTCCGCGGCATGTGGGATCTTCCCAGACCAGGGCTCGAATCCGTGTCCCCTGCATTGGCAGGCAGTTTCTCAACCACTGCGCCACCAGGGAAGCCCACATCAAAAATTTTTTTCCAAATCTAATGAGAAAGCTGACTTGTAAATAAGCTTTTGCTGCTTGGCATTTGTACTTTCATGATAAATATTACATTTAAACAGTTATCTCATTTAGGCCACGTCTGATTTTATCTTGAACTATTTCCTACTATAGTAACATAATTTTCATATTATTCAAACATAATTTTTAGTGGATTTATCCTTTGACCATAAAGGCTATTAGATTTTTTAAAAATCTATGAGGATAATTCTTTAATCATCTTTCACTAAACTGAATGAACAATTGAGATCTGAATTTTAGAGCTAGTTGGATAATGGGCATTACTACTTGGGAAAGATGAAAGAAAGTGAAAGGCTTCAAAATACACACGTGTAATCTCATAGGTGGTCCTTCCGTGAATTATGAGGCATGAATAATTCTGGAATGAGGAGAAAAAATGTATGACAAGACCACCAACTAAAGTTATGACATATTTTCCTCATTAATCAAAGTGTTATTATGTTCAAAACTCACTTATTTATTGATTATTCCTTCTTAGGGAAAAAACATTGAATAGCAATTTGATTTTCACCTATATTTGGTTAATATTCCCTAGTATAAAACCGATTTGGTTCAATTCAGAATGCATTATTTGAAATTTCTTGGTTTTCCTTTATCTAACCCAATAGGTTTGGGTTACTATATTTTTACATGAATATTTTTTACAAGTTAAATGTTTTCTTCTCATATAGGGGAGCACATGTATTTAAGCCCTGAGGTAAAGATGATCCTTATTATGCCCCCCACCCCCATTCCTTTATTTTCAGTCTGTGTAGTTTGGGTTCTTATTTCTACTGACAGTGTGTGGACAATACCTCTAGAATTTCATTTTAGTCAACCTATCCCCCATCTAAGCAATAGGACAGATTGAAGTGTTGCACTCCAAGCAGGCAGAAGTGATATCACAGTGGCACTGGCTGTGGATTGCCAGAATCACCAGTGGCAGGTGATGAGACAGTTTGGGACTGACATGTAGTGAGAGATTGTTGCTGTCCTGAAAAGCAAGACGTCAAGAAGCCTTCCCAGATGTTTGCCAGATGACAGACTGGTTGCGAATATTCTCATTCACACACAAACATTTCAGCAATGACTTCAGCATTTACTCTAGAGATAAAGAAAGAAAAGCACAAGCAGACGCAGGCATACAGTCTATATTTGTAGAAGTTTTCTTATTTTCTAGCTACATATATTTCCTTTTAATGGTTGTTTTACATGATTTGGGGAGTTTTATTTCATTATAAGTAATACCTGGCCTAAAAACCCTTAGTTGGACTGCTATGAGATGGATTTTGGAGTTCCACCTCGTTGGCTTCTAAAAACAAAACTACCCTTTTTTAAGGAATATTTTATAAACATTCCTTAAAAATGTTTGAGGAATGGAATAAGTCCTATCTGGATTTTCCACATGCCCGTTTCTTATTTTTTTCATCTTTAGGGCAATGCTGACATCATTGCTTAAGAGTTTGGGTGTGAATGCACAAAAAGGGACTCTCAGATAGACTTGTGCTAGCAGTTTACCCTAGGAAAGAGCTGTTCAACTGCCAGTGGTCCTTTCTTACATGGCCAACTCAAGATAATTGACTGAGAAAGCAATTAGGAGTATATTTCAAGAATCTATAGAAAGGTTCCTGGTGTTACCTGGAAGGTAACTGAAAATTTCTCAGTACACAGAAACGGAAGACTAACATAGTCTTCCAAGATAAAGTACTGAAGGACCAAAGACTTTTATACGGAAAGTTGAGAATGGATTAGTACATTTAGGCAGAAACCTGCTGGAAAATTAAAATCACATCTTGGATGAAAAAATTATTTCTAACTGCAACATAAGAAGTCCCATTAAATATTGTTCATCTTTTAGTTGCTATATAGATGTAATAGTATTCAAAGTTCTAAATGTAAATCATTCTTAGACTTTGGTTTACTTGGCACACACATGTAATATGACTGCTATTTCACAGGAAGGCAGAATGCACTGCTCAGATATTTAACTCCATTCTCACTTACAGACATCAATATCACCAGGTCCCTAATAATAACAATTCTGTCCTCTATGATTATTATAGATAACCATTACTTATTTAATTAACTAGGATACATAATAAAATTAATATTTGGTAGCATTAGATGTATATTACAATACCCTGGTAGACAAACCAAAAATACAAAGAATCCATTTGAGTATTGTAGGATTTTTTTCCCCCAAGGCTAAGACTGAAGATCTGTGTTTCATTTGTTGATACAAAAGCTATATCTGACTTGAAAAATGGCAAAATCTCGTGACGTAAAGCCCAAGTACGTCACTGGTTACACACTGCTTCTTTCTAACATTCAGGAGAAGCCAAATCATAATGTTTACATAAACCTGTTCTTTTACTTCAAAACACCCACCAAAAGAAATGTGACAAAATTTAAACAGCCATACTATTATTTTGATATTTTTTCCATGAAAATTAAACTAAGTTATTTTTCCTAAAATTATTCCCCAAAGAAAGCAGGGCTTTACCTTATTGTGTTAACTTAGGAATTTTCCATGAAAGATTATAAAGTACATGTAGAGTTTGAAAGGTATATTACAGTATATTACTATTCAAAAAATGCCTTTAAACTGTTTTAAAATTCCAGTGCTATACCTGAATGCTCCATGCGACACGCTTAATTGCCTTACATGTCTTCTGTATTTCTAGGTTGGAAAAGAGGGAAAAGTGTAACAGGAAATCTGAAAATTCATTCCTTCATGTTATGATTCACAAATATAAAATCACAGTGATGTTAGCACAAAGTGTTATTTGTTTTCATTAGGAAAAAATGGATTCAAAATGCTCTTATTATATGTCTTATCCTCAATATAGCAGTTTGTTACTAAGGAGAACATAGGAGAGGTTTCCATATGAGAAAATTACTTAGGTGTTAAATGACCCACTTTTAAGGTAATACCTACATTAAAGTGGTTCCAAGACTTGAATCCAAACACAACATAATAGCTAATGTCCCAGGCAAAACATCTCACCTGTAGTTTAATAGAAAATAATTGAGTCTACAACACACCCATGGTCTTCAGCCTAATTTGATTATTCTGAAATATTCACAAATAAAGGTTATTATACATTTTTTCAAATAATATTTACTGGAGTGTAACCATGTACTGGTGGAATTTGACTTCACAAATTATTTAAGGTCATGAGAAAATTGTAAGTGTTTGAACTGCAATCATTCTTATCTTCTTTTCCTCTTCGCTACATTTAAGAAAGCATGTGAGTGTGTATATCTGTATTTTGAGTTGTTAACAATAAAGGCAATTGGAATATACAGGTTCCCACGTGACTACAAGGAAGAGATTGAAGTCATGTCATGGCCTTAATTTTCCTACAGGTAATCTAAGCAATATTTTCAAGTGCAAGTAATAAATAATACCAGAAATATAAAATGCTTTGCTATTTCAACAAAAGAGATTAAAAAAGTGTGGGCCTATTATTATTATTATTATCATTATTATTATTATTATTATTATTATATAGTGGTTAAGTCTTTAGGCTTAACCCAACTTCCTCTTTTCTTTTCTGGCTTATTTCTTTGTTTTCCCCTTAAGGAGTATCATCCACTTTTTCCTCTTCTATTGCACTATTATCTGCTGGCTGGTCTTTCATATATGGCTCCGTTCTACAATCAGACTGTGGAGTGGAAGCAGTTATCTCCATACTCCCCACTTCTCAATTGCCCCTAATAAAAAACACATAGTCTCTTTGCATTTAAAATTTTACTGCTCAGCACCATGGGGAAACACATAAAGAAAAGAAATATTTCAAATAAAAAGGCTAAAAATATTCATAGCGTATATTCTCTAGTTAAGAGCAGAATCTTAGAGTCAGACTGCTAAGGTTAGGTGAGCAGTTCCACTACTTATTGCTTAGCTTTGTGACTGTGGTCAGGATACTTAACTGCTCCCTTTTCCCTTATTACAAAGAACATAATCATATGCCCACCTCACATCACATTGTATAGATTAAGTGAGAGCAGGCCTGTAATGTGTTTAATACAGTGTCTGACATGTAGAAATAAGGGATTCCATACTCATTAGCTATTCCACTGGATATCTATATCCATGAGATATCTATTCTCTCACTCTCCCCTCATTTTCCTCTCAACTTCTGTTTTCAGTCCTCAATTTATGTTTAAGCCAAATAAATCAATAAATCTCTTTTTGTCCTAATTTACCACCCTCTCCCATTTTTGTAGGGGAAGGTGAAGGCAATAACTATGAATGTCCCCTTCCTTAAAAGGAATATAATGGATCTTTAGAAATTTTCAGATTTGATGACATTTATTCTTCTAGGATTCAGTTCCTCCAAAGAATGATTCCTGTAATGAGATAGTGCAAGTAAAATACTTAGATCAGTGGCACATAGTAGTGATCATTTAATGTCATCTATAACTATTTGTTATTGTTATTACTATTTTCTGTTGTAATCATCATTAATATTATCATCAGGATTATTCTTTGAGGGTATTTTTTACACTGGTTGGAACTGCAGTAAACCTTACATTTTGCCTACTGTGTAATGGATTCTCTTGAAGTAATTCACAATTCTTCAGTATATGCACCTCCATAGATCATTCTCATCTTAGTGTACTCAACAGCTAAGAGAGCCCGTTATCATTTCTCTTCCCTAAGGATATAAGATGAAAAAAAAAAAAAATAGCAATACCAATAATTCCTCAATGTACAGACAATGTCTCCCCAGTGCTGAAAAGAGCCAAGAATGGGGGAACTTCTCAGCGGCACAGCCAATATTTAAATAAGTCTAGATTGGGAAAATCATTTTTACCTCTAAGAAGTGTGTTAGGAGAGAGGAGAAGATGGTGGAAGAGTAAGATGTGGAGATCACCTTCCTCCCCACAGATACATCAGAAATACATCTACATGTGGAACTGCTCCTATAGAACACCCACTGAACGCTGGCAGAAGACCTCAGACCTCCCAAAAGGCAAGAAACGAAACTCCCCACGTACCTGGGTAGGGCAAAAGAAAAAAGAAAAAACAGAGACAAAAGAATAGGGACGGGACCTGCACCAGTGGGAGGGAGCTGTGAAGGAGGAAAGGTTTCCACACACTCGGAAGCCCCTTCGTGGGCAGAGACTGCGGGCGGCAGAGGGGGGAAGATTCGGAGCCACGGAGGAGAGCGCAGCCACAGGGGTGCGGAGGGCAAAGCGGAGAGATTCCCGCACGGAGGCTCGGTGCCGACCAGCACTCACCAGCCCGAGAGGCTTGTCTGCTCACCCATTGGGGCGGGCGGGGCAGGGAGCTGAGTCTCGGGCTTCGGTCGGATCCCAGGGAGAGGACTGGGGTTGGCGGCGTGAACACAGCCTGAAGGGGTTAGTGCACCACAGCTAGCCGGGAGGGAGTCCAGGAAAAGGTCTGGAGCTGCCGAACAGCAGCCTCTTTGGTTCCTGGTGCGCGAGGAGAGGGAATTCAGAGCGCCGCCTAAACGAGCTCCAGAGATGGGCGCGAGCTGTGGCGATCAGCACGGACCCCAGAGACGGGCATGAGACACTAAGGCTGCTGCTGCCGCCACCAAGAAGCCTGTGTGCAAGCACAGGTCACTATCCAGACCTCCCCTCCCAGGAGCCTGTGCAGCCCGCGACTGCCAGGGTCCCGTGATCCAGGGACAACTTCCCCGGGAGAACACACGTGTGTCTCAGGCTGCTGCAACGTCACGCTGACCTCTGCCGCCGCAGGGTCGCCCCGCATCCGTACCCTTCCCTCCCCCGGCCTGAGTGAGCCAGAGCCCCCGAATCAGCTGCCTACTATAACCCCGTCCTGTCTGAGCGGGAACAGACGCCCTCAGGAGACCTGCACACAGAGGCGGGTCCAAATCCAAAGCTGAACCCCGGGAGCTGTACGAACAAAGAAGAGAAAGGGAAATCTCTCCCAGCAGCCTCAGACGCAGCAGATTAAAGCTCCACAAACAACTCGATGTACCTGCATCTGTGGAATACCTGAATAGAAAATGAATCATCCCAAATTGAGGAGATGGACTTTGGGAGCAATGATATATTATTTTTTCCCCTTTTCCTCTTTTTTGAATGTGTATCTGTATGCTTCTGTGTGAGATTTTGTCTGTACAGCTTTGCTTTCATCATTTGTCCTAGGGTTCTGTTCGTCTGTTTTTTGTTTTTTTTTTTTTACTTAAAAAAATATATTTTCCTTAATAATTATTTTTTGTTTTTTATGTTAATAACTATTTTTTTTTATCTTACTTTATTTTGTTTTATCCTCTTTCTTACTTTCTTTCTATTTTTTCTCCTTTTTATTCTGAGCCGTGTGGATGAAAGGCTCTTGGTGCTCCAGCCAGGCATCAGGGCTGTGCCTCTGAGGTGGGAGAGCCAACTTCAGGACCTGGTCCACAAGAGACCTCCCAGCTCCACGTAATACCAAACGATGAAAATCTCCCAGAGATCTCTATCTCAACACCAAAACCCAGCTTCACTCAATGACCAGCAAGCTACAGTGCTGGACACCCTATGCCAAACAACTAGCAAGACAGGAACACAACCCCAGCCATTAGCAGAGAGGCTGCCTAAAATCATAATAAGGCCACAGACACCCCAAAATACACCACCAGACGTGGACCTGCCCACCAGAAAGACAAGATCCAGCCTCATCCACCAGAACTCAGGCACTACTCCCCTCCACCAGGAAGCCTACACACCCATTGAACCAACCTTAGCCACTGGGGCCAGATACCAAAAACAACAGGAACTACAAACCTGCAGCCTGCGAAAAGGAGACCCCAAAAACAGTAACATAAGCAAAATGAGAAGACAGAAAAACACACAGTAGATGAAGGAGCAAGGTAAAACACACCAGACCTAACAAATGAAGAGGAAATAGGCAGTCTACCTGAAAAAGAATTCAGAATAATGATAGTAAAGATGATCCAAAATCTTGGAAATAGAATAGACAAAATGCAAGAAACATTTAACAAGGATGTGGAAGAACTAAAGAGGAACCAAGCAACGATGAAAAACACAATAAATGAAATTAAAAATACTCGAGAAGGGATCAATAGCAGAATAACTGAGGCAGAAGAATGGATAAGTGACCTGGAAGATAAAATAGTGGAAATAACTACTGCAGAGCAGAATAAAGAAAAAAGAATGAAAAGAACTGAGGACAGTCTAAGAGACCTCTGGGACAACATTAAACACACCAACATTCGAATTATAGGGGTCCCAGAAGAAGAAGAGAAAAAGAAAGGGATTGAGAAAATATTTGAAGAGATTATAGTTGAAAATTTCCCTAATATGGGAAAGAAAATAGTTATCCAAGTCCTGGAAGCACAGAGAGTCCCATACAGGATAAATCCAAGGAGAAACACACCAAGACACATAGTAATCAAACTATCAAAAATTAAATATAAAGAAAACATATTAAAAGCAGTAAGGGAAAAACAATAAATAACACACAAGGGAATCCCCATAAGGTTAACAGCTGATCTTTCAGCAGGAACTCTGCAACCCAGAAGGGAGTGGCAAGACATATTTACAGTGATGAAAGAGAAAAACCTACAACCAAGATTACTCTACCCAGCAAGGATCTCATTCAGATTAGATGGAGAAATTAAAACCTTTACAGACAAGCAAAAGCTGAGAGAGTTCAGCACCACCAAACCAGCTTTACAAAAAATACTAAAGGAACTTCTCTAGGCAAGAAACACAAGAGAAGGAGAACACCTACAATAACAAACCCAAAACATTTAAGAAAAGGGGAATAGGAACATACATATTGATAATTACCTTAAATGTAAATGGATTAAATCCTCCCCCAAAAGACACAGACTGGCTGAATGGATACAAAAACAAGACCCGTATATATACTGTCTACAAGAGATCCACTTCAGACCTAGGGGCACATACATACTGAAAGTGAGGGGATGGAAAAAGATATTCCATGCAAATGGAAATCAAAAGAAAGCTGGAGTAGCAATTCTCCTATCAGACAAAATAGACTTTAAAATAAAGACTATTACAAGAGACAAAGAGATAAAGAAGGACACTTCTTTGATCAAGGGATCGATCCAAGAAGAAGGTATAACAATTGTAAATATTTATGCACCCAACGTAGGAGCACCTCAATACATAAGGCAAATACTAAGAGCCATAAAAGGGGAAATTGACAGTAACACAATCATAGTAGGGGACTTTAACACCCCACTTTCACCAATAGACAGATCATCCAAAATGAAAATAAATAAGGAAACACAAGCTTTAAATGATACATTAAACAAGATGGACTTAATTGATATTTATAGGACATTCCACCCAAAAAAAACAGAATACACATTTTTCTCAAGTGCTCATGAAACATTATCCAGGATAGATCATATCTTCGGTCACAAATCAAGCCTTGGTAAATTTAAGAAAATTGAAATCGTATCAAGTATCTATTCCGACCACAACACTATGAGACTAGATATCAATTACAGGAAAAGATCTGTAAAAAATACAAACACATGGAGGCTACACAATACACTACTTAATAACGAAGTGATCACTGAAGAAATCAAAGGGGAAATCAAAACATAACTAGAAACAAATGACAATGGAGACACGACGACCCAAAACCTATGGGATGCAGCAAAAGCAGTGCTAAGAGGGAAGTTTATAGCAATACAAGCCTACCTCAAGAAACAGGAAACATCTCAAATAAACAACCTAACCTTGCACCTAAAGCAATTAGAGAAAGAAAAACAAAAAAACCCCAAAGCTAGCAGAAGGAAAGAAATCATAAAGATCAGATCAGAAATAAATGAAAAACAAATGAAGGAGACAATAGCAAAGATCAATAAAACGAAAAGCTGGTTCTTTGAGAAGATAAACAAAATTGATAAACCATTAGCCAGACTCATCAAGAAAAAAAGAGAGAAGACTCAAATCAAGAGAATTAGAAATGAAAAAGGAGAAGTAACCACTGACACTGCAGAAATACAAAGGATCATGAGAGATTACTACAAGCAACTCTAAGCCAATAAAATGGACAACCTGGAAGAAATGGACAGATTCTTAGAAATACACAACCTGCTGAGACTGAACCAGGAAGAAATAGAAAATATGAACATACCAATGACAAGCAATGAAATTGAAAATGTGATTAAAAATCTTCCAAGAACAAAAGCCCAGGACCAGATGGCTTCACAGGCGAATTCTATCAAACATTTAGAGAAGAGCTAACACCTATCCTTCTCAAACTCTTCCAAAATATTACAGAGGGAGGAACACTCCCCAACTCATTCTACGAGGCCACCATCACCCTGATACCAAAACCAGACAAAGATGTCACAAAGAAAGAAATCTACAGGCCAATATCACTGATGAACATAGTTGCAAAAATCCTCAACAAAATACTAGCAAACGGAATCCAACAGCACATTAAAAGGATTATACACCATTATCAAGTGGTGTTTATTCCAGGAATGCAAGGATTCTTCAATATACGCAAATCAATCAACGTGATACACCACATTAACAAACTGAAGGAGAAAAACCGTATGATCATCTCAATAGATGTAGAGAAAGCTTTTGACAAAATTCAACACCTGTTTATGATAAAAGCCCTGCAGAAAGTAGGCATAGAGGGAACTTTCCTCAACATAATAAAGGCCATATATGACAATCCCACAGCCAACATCATCCTCAACGGTGAAAAACTGAAACCATTTCCACTAGGATCAGGAACAAGACAAGGTTGCCCACTCTCACCACTATTATTCAACATAGTTTTGGAAGTGTTAGCCACAGCAATCAGAGAATAAAAAGAAATAAAAGGAATCCAAATCAGAAAAGAAGAAGTAAAGCTATCACTGTTTGCAGATGACATGATACTATACATAGACAATCCTAAAGATGCTACCAGAAAACTACTAGAGCTAATCAATGAATTTGGTAAAGTAGCAGGATACAAAATTAATGCACAGAAGTCTCTTGCATCCCTATACACTAATGATGAAAAATCTGAACGTGAAATTAAGAAAACACTCCCATTTACCATTGCAACACAAAGAATAAAATATCTAGGAATAAACCTACCTAAGGAGACAAAAGACCTGTAAGCAGAAAATTATAAGACACTGATGAAAGAAATTAAAGATGATACAAACAGATTGAGAGATATACCATGTTCTTGGATTGGAAGAATCAACATTGTGAAAATGACTCTACTACCCAAAGCAATCTACAGTTTCAATGCAATCCCTATCAAACTACCTCTGGCATTTTTCACAGAACTAGAACAAAAAATTTCACAAGTTGTATAGAAACACAAAAGACCCCGAATAACAAAAGCAATCTTGAGAATGAAAAATGGAGCTGGAGGAATCAGGCTCTCTGACTTCAGACTATACTACAAAGCTACAGTAATCAAGATAGTATTGTACTGGTACGAAAACAGAAACATAGATCAATGGAACAGGATAGAAAGCCCAGAGATAAACCCACACACATATGGTCACCTTATCTTTGATAAAAGCGGCAAGCATATACAGTGGAGAAAAGACAGCCTCTTCAATAAGTGATGCTGGGAAAACTGGACAGGTACATGTAAAAGTATGAAATTAGAACACTCCCTAACACCATACACAAAAATAAACTCAAAATGGATTAAAGACCTAAATGTAAGGCCAGACACTATCAAACTCTTAGAGGAAAACATAGGCAGAACACTCTATGACATAAATCACAGCACGATTCTTTTTGACCCAGCTCCTAGAGGAATGGAAATAAAAACAAAAATAAACAAATGGGACCTAATGAAACTTAAAAGCTTTTGCACAGCAAAGGAAACCATAAACAAGAACAAAAGGCAACCCTCAGAATGGGAGAAAATATTTGCAAATGAAGCAACTGACAAAGGATTAATGTCCAAAATTTACAAGCAGCTCATGAAGCTCAATAACAAAAAAGCAAACAACCCAATCCAAAAATGGGCAGACTACCTAAATAGACATTTCTCCAAAGAAGTTATACAGATTGCCAACAAACACATGAAGGAATACTCAACATCATTAATCATTAGAGAAATGCAAATCAAAACTACAATGAGATATCATCTCACACTGGTCAGAATGACCATCATCAAAAAGTCTAGAAACAATAAATGCTGGAGAGGGTGTGGAGAAAAGGGAACCCTCTTGCACTGTTGGTGGGAGTGTAAATTGATACAGCCACTATGGAGAACAGTACAGAGGTTCCTTAAAAAACTGAAAATAGAACTACCATATGACCTAGCAATCCTAGTACTGGGCATATAGCCTGAGAAAACTATAATTCAAAAAGAGTCATGTACCAAAATGTTCATTGCAGCTCTATTTACAATAGTCAGGACATGGAAGCAACCTAAGTGTCCATCAACAGATGAATGGATAAAGAAGATATGGCACATGTATACAATTGAATATTACTCAGCCATAAAAAGAAACGAAATGGAGTTATTTGTAGTGAGGTGGATGGAGTTAGAGTCTGTCATACAGAGTGAAGCAAGTCAGAAAGAGAAAAACAAATATAGTATGCTAACACATGTATATGAAATCTAAGGAAAAAAGGTCATGAAGAACCTAGTGGCAAGACGGGAATAAAGACACAGACCTACTAGAGAATGGACTTGAAGATATGGGGAAGGGGAAGGGGAAGATGTGACAAAGTGAGACAGTGGCATGGACATATATACACTACCAAACGTAAAATAGATAGCCAGTGGGAAGCAACCACATAGCACAGGGAGATCCGCTCTGTGCTTTGTGACCACCTAGAGGGGTGGGATAGGGACGGTGGGAGGGAGGGAGATGCAAGAAGGAAGAAATATGGGAACATATATATATATATATATATATATATATATATATATATATAAACTGATTCACTTTGTTATAAAGCAGCAACTAACACACCATTGTAAAGCAATTATACTCCAATAAAGATGTTAAAAAGAAACAAAAAAAAACAAACTAAAAATAACAAACAAAAATTATGTATGTTCCTCATATATTACAGCAAAGTAAAATTCCAAAACATTTAAAAGTAGTAGAAGAACGCAAAATAAAAATAAAAAAGAAGTGTGTTACACACTAAGAGATATAGTACACCAGGGATATGATGTGGTGGGCAGTATAACTAAATCCATGCCATAATGAAGCACCAAAACAGGCGTTTAGTATGTTATTCTTTTGTTTAAACATACTAAAACAAGTTATGGAAACTATGTGTGGTAGAAATTACTCAGCAAACAAATAAGCTTTTCTGATTGTCCAATGTGTTTGTCTCTTCTTTCATCTTTTCTTTTTCAAATGGCTACAGAATCTAGCCATTCATATGTACTCCCAAGAAGAAGATGTCCATACAGAAGATGACTTTTTGGATACTTAGTGTAAATATTTCATTAAAATGTAGTTTGAAAGAAATATACTGCAATACAAGTGAAGTTCCAGAATAGTAGAAGACACTAGCTACCTGGAAAATTTTGACTTAGTTTTGTGGTCCTTATATTGGATAGAATTTAAACAAGTCATTTCATTAGGAGGAAAGAGAGGGAAGAGGAGGGAAAAAGAGACAGAGTGAGGAGACAGGAGGAAATGCTAAGAAAAGGATTTTGTGAGTCAGTCTGGAATCCTTCAGTGCTTCCCTGGGAAGAGGTATCAGGCTTGTTGAAGCTTTTTTGGGTAAACCAAAGGCATTATTATTGCTTTATATGTAGCAATGAAATGAGCAATAGCACTTTCTTGATGTTCATTCATTCAGCTTACAAATATTCATTGAGCACCTGTATGTGATAGGCCTTGTTCTAGGATCTGGGGCTATAGTAGTTAACAAAATCAACAAATATCCCTGACCTTATGTAGTTTGTTTTCTATGGCGGGTGGGGATGGAGAGAGATACATATTAATATATGTAAGTAATATAAATATATATATATGTTATGATAGATGGTGATAAGTATGATAGAAAAAAATAAAGCAGTAATAAAGGAGGATAAGGAAGCTAGAAATGGGGAAAGCTTAAATAGTTAAGTAAGTGAAGTCCTCTCTAAAATGTAACATCTGAGTCAAGTTCTGAAAGAAATGAAGGAATGAGCCATGTGGATAATCATAGGGAGGATATTGCAGGCAAAAGGAAATAGAAAACTCAAAGGCCCAGGTTGGAAATAAACTGGCATGGATAAGACGTGGTGCACAAGCCAGCACGTCTTCAGAAGAGTGAGCAGGGTGGGAGTAGTAGGAGATAGAGCAGAAAGAGAAAAGAAATCCAAGTTAACAAAGTATAATTTTCCCTTTTTTAATCAAAATCTAATTATATCAAGAGCAGTTGAGTTACAGAGCACCCTGCCTTTTTTTCATTTCTCTCATCTTAACTTCCCTTGATGGAAATTTGATAATGCCATTCAGTCTTCTAGCTCAAGAGTAAATCATTTAGGGGATAGAAAGCCATTGTAAGGTAGCCAAAGATGGCTTAGAAGAGAGGAAAGTCATGATCTGACTTGGATATTTTGAAGATCACTCTGGATGGCTATGCTAAGAGTAGGTGGCATAGGGTGAAAGCAGAAGCCAATCAAGAAACCACAACAATAATTTAAGTGAGAGATAATGGAGACTCAGACCAAGGTGGTAACAATGGAGGTGATGAAAATTATTGGGTCCAGAAATATATTTTTTGAAAGTAGAGGAATTGGAAGGATAAAGTTGTTGATGACAGAGCCGGGAAGAGCTGCAAGAGGATATTATGGTTAAAAAATTGGAATCAGTTTTGGACCTGTGGAATTTGAAATACCTATTATTAGGTTACCAGTTCTAATAAAAGTGAATATGCTATTGACTGATATGTAATTGACACAAAATTGCAATTAATTTGTACTGCTCAGTTTTTCATTCCACAAATATTTGTTGAAGGCTTACTATGTGACCAACACCCTGGTTGGCACAAGGTTCATTTTCAAGAGCAATGAAAATGTATTTGGAGAAATTGATATTAAAGACAAAATTAAGAGAACAATCAAAGATACATTCACAGTGCCATTCATTATAGCTTGATGTATAGTAGGTTTGCATGACATATATTATCCTATCTGATTGACATATATTATAATAGGTGAATAACAAGTAGGAAGGGATCACCTACCACTCCTACATCTATTTCTCACCTACTGCATTTATACCTATCTTGTTTAGTTTACAGGTTGATCTGGCATCAAGAATGAGAATTTATTTGGCCCCTATAACTTCTGGCCACAGTGTCTCCCTAACACTTATGAGCAAATTGTGAAAAATTTTTCAAAATAAATTCCTACTAAAGATCTAAGAGAAAGGAAAGGAACGCCAAACTAATACAGTACAGTTTTCTTATTATAGTTTAATCAGTTGAGAGATGAGTTACACACATTCTCTGTCTTTTTATTTCTCTTTTCTTAATTTTGCCTACTGGATACTTGATCATTTCATTCCAGCTTGTAGCTCAAGAGTCATTTAAAATTCACTTCTTTGTTTTAGAGGGATTTCAGTTGCTAAAAGATCTGACTGTTAGTCTTCTCTGTAGGTATGAACCAACTCTGGGAAACATGTTGCACCAATTCAGACCCATTTTATTTTTTTACATAATGAATATTCTGTTTCATTTGTCGAGAGCACACTCAATAGCCAAAGTGGACTTATCAACTTTGGTGAAACTTGGCTTTGTTGTGGAACCTGTTTTCTAAACTTATGTCTATACTATGTTTATTTTTTTTGGCCAAATATGAAGGCTGATGCTATCTTGTTCTGGAATAAACCTGCTCAAGTCTTTGCCAACAGTCATGCCAGAAGCTTTTGGTTTTAAATGCTTTCCTCTTTCACCTACAGGCCTTTGCATGTCCCCCCCAAGATCCTCTGAGGAACACCTACGATTCTCAGGTCATTTGCAGCCTTGCCCTATTCAATTTAGTGTCTCCACCTGCTTTTCCATCTTTACTCTCCATTTCCCTCTGATCCACAGTTCCACTTTGCTTAATATCTTTCAGAAGTCTAATATTTTAAACTTGAAGCATGTGAAATAAATTCTTCTAGAAATAATAGACATTACTTTTTAGAAATAATAAATACTATTGTTTGTAGACATGAACTAATCACTATTTGTATTAATCTAAAATTATAAAATAGATGTACCAGTTTATACAACTTACAAAACTACAGGTAAAAAAAGTGTTGCTATGTCAGCAGGTACTTCTGTTTTGACAAGTTGTTTCTGATGGTAAAGTCACTAAATGAAATGGAAAGAATTTGGGAACAATCATAAAAAAATGATTTACTTTACTGTCTCTGACAAGGGTCACCTGACTGAGGTATACTTTTGGATCACTATTTGAAAGATCTAAGCAATGATCCATTAGGGCTCTGCAGACACCCTGTTAACACCAAAATCTTATTAATGTGTTAATGGCTATATATAATTCTTATACTTTCTTTAAGAGGAAATCACTATACCACTATATAAACTACATGTTTATAATAATTTTGGATAGTTTATGAAAGGATAATTTATGGAAAAATTTTAAAAAGGATAATTAGAAAGGATAGAAAGGATAATTTATGGAAAAATTTTAAAAACATGTGAACTCATGAAAAGAAATTTTGCATGCTTTATGCAGAAGAACAGAATTCAGAAGTTTATACAATTCTACAAAAATCCATTTTGAGATGTTTCAATTTAAGATAAAAACTAGCTATAGTAATAATATTAATATGATAAAATAAGTATTCTTTGATATTAAAGTTGTATTTCTTTTGTTTTAATACATATATCAATGTAGATGCACAAAAATAATCATTCATTCACATATTTGTCCATTGCAGACTTTTTGTTGTCCACTCCATCCAGGGGGTCCTGGGATCACTAAGGATGGTGAAAAAATTACTCTACTAGGACTTAGATGTTTAGGATGCCCCCCAAATTAAATAGTAGCATTGAGGGTTGTTGTAGAGTTGTCTATAGTTTCTACGGAATTAAATAGAAAGACTACAGAGTCAATATTAAGAGGGAGGAGTATAGGAAGACTATTGCAATAGCTGTTTTTGTGGAGAGAAAGGGGGAATTTGGAAGGTGAAACAGTATGAGGAAAGACAAAGAGATTCAGTTAGTTCAACAGAGCAGAGAAACTCATGAAAGAAACCTTTGCAGAGATCTGGAAAAGAGAGTGCAGATATTAAGTTTGAGGAGCTATGAGTGTTTCTCAGCATTAGGACCCCAGCCGAGTTTAGGGTAGCGGTAAGAAAGTAAGACTGGAAAGAAATCCGAGACAAATTCTTTAAGTACTACATAGAATATTTTAAAGAATTTAGGTTATTTTCTTAAAGAACACTCGTGTGTGTGTGTGTGTGTGTGTGTGTGTGTACAGGAGGTGGCAGTGGATGATGCGTGAAGAGGAGATTGGGAAGGAGGTAAGTTAGTGATGGGATTTATATTTCAGGGACTTCCCTGGTGGTCCAGTGGTTAAGACTCTGCTCTTACACTGCTGAGGGCATGGGTTCCATCCCTGGTCAGAGAACTAAGATCCCGCACGCCTGGTGTCCCGACCAAAAAAAAAAAAAAAGAGGATATATTTCAGAAAGATTCCTGGATACAGTGTAGAGAATGGCATGGGTAAAGACAGGATAAAACAAAGTAATTTAGAAGTAATGTAGTTCAGACCTGAAATAGAGATGGAAAGAAAATATTTGTGGAATGGAGGAATTCATCCTAAAAGAAATAACCAAGTAGGAATTACCAGTCGCAACTACAAATGGATCAAAAATAGATAAATTTAAGGCTACATTCCCTGAGTGCAGGACTTATTTGAAAAAGTCAAGGAGAAGCAGTGCATGTGGAGCATTAGGTCCTGTTAAACTGCAGAGTAGGTAGAAAATGTCCTAGGTGGAGAATATATACATTGGCTTTTGAGAAGGGAGACATAAAAATCAAGTTTTACCATGTCTCTAGTTATATTATTACATAGACAGGATAGATGGGAAAATGGGATAAAGAAACCCTCCAACAACTTTCATGATTTCAAACTTGCATAATCGACAGTCGATAACAGAAAATGTTCCATTTATCCATTACTGCGCGACATTCACTCTCCTAGAAATAAAACCTCAATGAGCTGAAATAACAACAATCATTGATTTTGCTTATGAATCTACAATTTGTGCAAGATTAAGTAAAGACAATTCATATCTGATCCTCAGCTAGGCTGACTCACATCCCTAAGGGCTGGAACAGCTGGGGCTATTTGGACATCTCTCTCTCTCTCCCTCCAGGTCATCTCAGGATTCTCCATGTGGTTTCTTCAGCAGCAGATCTCAATCCAACTTCTTACACAGCATCTCAGAAATCTGGGAACCATCATTTTAAGAAATCTAGTAGGAGTTTGAGGCACCTTCTGAGCTAGCCTGCTGCGTTCTATTGGTCAAACAAGTCACTAAGGCCAGCCCAGATTCAAGAGGAGACGAATTAGACTCCACCTCTTAAGATAAAGGATAGAGAAATATTTTTGGCCAACATTTCACTAGGGTAAGGCACTTGAAGTTCATGTTTTTTTTAACTCTTTCCCATAAAGAAGAATGGTTTACTAGCGTCAACTTCAAAAGATAATAAGATTCATTATAACACAATTACAATGTCATTTATTTATTATATGTTAATTATGGACCAGAAATTGACCTGGGCTGATTATACTAAAGGAACAGTGGGGTTTTTTTTATAAGCAACAACCAATTCCTTCCCTTTAAAAGTTTGAGAATATGAGGAGCTGTAACTATTAATACTTGTTATAGGTAAATTATCATTTACACTGCAATAAATTTAAACATTCTGTTAGTTACTTTAACATGACTCATAGAGATAGGCATCCAAGATGGGAGGAGAAATATGCAAAAAAGCTAAGATCCAAGAGGCTGGAGGGCTAAGCGGTGTTAATCTGGAACTTGTACCTGATAGAATGAGGAACCAAAGGACAAGAGGTAATTGTCCTGTAATGGACAAATGGTGGTGATAAGGGAAAGAGTGATTACCTAGAGTCAGAGATGTTCTTTAGTGACAGAATGCAGTTAGTCAGGACCATGTGGTTTTAAAGAGCATGGCAGAGGCCAAGTTCCAAGGGAGCACCTAAAGTTTTCAGGAGTCCTGGGCCAAGGAATTAGCAGGGGTTTGGATCGTTATGAAACCTGGATGTCTTTGCCATGCATGTGTCAGGGCTGAAGGCTTGCTGCATTAGAAAAGAAGGAATTTTCCCAACAGTAAGCAGTATTCATTGTTGGAATATTCTACCAGCAGCCTTTAAATAGAAAAAAAGTCAACTGTTAGTTGTAATCCTATTGGAAATTAGAATGAGAGACACTGATTTTTGTTATTTTATCACAATTTTCATTTACAAAAAAAAAATATATTTAGACTTTAGCCTCTTGGTTTGGACATTTTCAAGTTTATTCACACAAAGTAGACACTTTCTAAATATTTGCTGAAGAGAAATGCAATTGCTCTAATCTTTGTATAACTTTGAAGACCTCTGTAATTCTATTCAAAAAAGAATATTAATGAGATGTATATACTCTTTTTAATGTTTTCAAGAAAGTGAAATTTAATGGAGTCTGTTTCCAGTATCACTACAAGAGAAAGGAATAATGATTTTGTTTTTATTTCTAAGAAAATAATTTTATTGACATTTCTAAGATAATTTTATTGAAACTATAACTTAAGTTGTTCTATACAAAAAATGCTTTAGAAATTTGTAAAACTTAGGTTGGATATTAAAATACTTTCTTCAGATAATCAGGAACATAGTAGATATAGAATTAGAGAATTGTTTCAGTTCCTGTGTTAAATTATTGAAATGGGTACAATGCTGAACTGCCCTGAGGTCATATCTAAGCAGTTCACTAAATCAACATTATCTAAATCTTTGTTTATTTTTTTCCTGATTCTTGAAGATTAAGCAAAGAACATGCCTCAAGTCTAGGCTTAATGTCAACATTACAAATTAGCAAGAAGAATATATCCAAAATGTAGAGGAGTGTTTAGAAGTGGGAGAGCTAAGAGTATACAGGAAGGGAAATGCAAGTTGTAATGTTTACATTTTGAATTTTACTCTTTCCTGGACTCATACTTAAGTGCAGACTTATTAGATATTCATTAACCTCTAGTGAACCTGTAAGAATGTCCTTTAGTGAATTTTAAAGTTTGAGTATCAGGTATAGTTACAACTTTAAAGAAAAAGCAAAGACCAGACTCTTCACCCAGACATAAATTAATGTAATTTCAACCTTTTGGGTTAATATACAATAGCAATTTAATGACTAGAAAATAGATTAAATGAGAAATACAGTAGACCCTGCATGAATCTAAATTCAGTTTCTTCTGGTTCATGGAAAGACTGTGTAATTTATTTTGACTCACCTAAATCTTTAAAAAATATTCTGGTTTATATGTACACAATTATGTTCAATCAGTTATCCTAATTGTTATTATTTTCCACAATGTTTGCACACTTTCAATGGCAACAGAAAGGAATATATAATTAGAAATATTTTCAGTTCACCAATTGGTAAAATATCTCCTTAGATGATAGAAAGTCCAGACAACATCTAATGCACATTCCCAACCCATGTAATATTTTAATTATTAAGAAAACGTATAGCTTGTGTTTTATTAACTAAGCTGCAAGGGACTTGAAACTAGAAATTGAGTCTTAGCAAGATCTGTATCCCTTGATATCTATCTGCCTGACTCAGAGCAGATGCTGATCACTATTTATTGAATTGGATGAAGTCTTGATAAGTTCAGCCTTATGAAAGCATCATTATCTTATTAAATTCATAACCTGGTAGAACATTTACTTTCATAAAAAATTAACTGAAGTAATTAGAACTTGTAGAATAGTAATCTTATACTATCGACACATTCAGGTACAGAAAATGAAAGATTAGAAAGGGTATAACCATTTGGAATGACTGCTCTGGAATTTTAAAGGGTATGTTTAAGCTTCAGAATCGGCTTGAAAACATAGATAGAGCCCCAGAAATGATTGATTTCTCAAATGTGATTAGAATCAACCCTGTTTCATTAAGAGAATCTCAACTGAATTATGAGTATCATTGTTTGGTGATTTTAAGATGTTTTATACAATGGAGTTACTTTTGCCAGATTCTATGGGATGGAAGAGAAGGAGCGGGCGTTGTAAGTATGTTTGCGTCATGGATCTCCCAAATCCTGGCTAAAGAAAAAATCTGTCTACCCAACTTCCTTTTATTTCTGGCAAAAACTTGTTTTTTTTCTTACTAATTATCCCCAGCTGTACCAGATTCTGCATTTCTTATTTTTAACTTTACATGTTCTTACATCTGTGTACTTCTTGTATGAAATATTGGGTCTTAAAATGGGAAATCCTTTGGGAGGGGTATGTACAATTATGATTGTCTAAAAAGAAAAAAATTATAAAAAGTTGAAGCTGAATAATAGTCCTTTCTATTTTTCCTATCTGTTGCCAGTCAACTACTTAATGCCACTGTATTGGTATTTACCTACAATAGCAATGGAGAATACTCTTTTCAGTTATTGAGAATTTTGATATAATTCAATTTTTTAAAAATCTCATGTTTCCCTGTCCCTTAGTTTTCTTTCAGAGGAAATCAATGTGCCAATCTATCACTTTAAATGCACCAACTGCAGATTTTGCCTGCAATATTTAAATTTCGTCAGAAGATTCTTCACATTCCCTGGTGAAGGATGGCAGTAAAATTGTAATAACTAAGCTTTGGGCTTATTATTTTACACTGAGTGATGAGGATTAAAACCCAAAAGAGGTATATAGCACAGTTAAGGTTAAATTGCAGAGACTCTGCCAGAGAAAAGCAACTACTTTATATAAATATGGAAGCACGGAATACTTTGAAAGCACAGGGTAGACTCTGGAGAGTTTTAACATGTTGTATACCTGCTCGGTTTGTGTTTGCCTTAGTTGACATTATTCTTTTCTTGCTTTTGCAACAACTTCATCATTTATACTTAAGTAAAAATAATGAAGAAAAACTAACAGTAATCCCTTTGACTTTTAGCTGGTGCATTTCCTGGTAATTTCAAAAGTTCAAAAATAGCAATTTGGGTAAATGTTAAAACAATATGCATTTTCATAAACTGTAATATAATTCTTTGTAAATGGCAAAAACACATTGACCTTTTAATCAGGAAAACCTGCTAATTTGAAAACCATGGAACCCAGGCAACATTACCTTTTCCAAGATGCTCAATATGAAGAGTAATAATAAAAGTGTCATATTTGATATTTTGCAGATGTTCTTAGTGCAAAAATGATAGCTTTATTTTTGTAAATTTATCTTGAATGAAACCACTTTGTTGAATTCTCTTATTTGTTTTAAGTGGTCTGTCTATAGATTCTGTGGGCTTTCTATGTAGATGAAAATATCTTTGGCCAAAGTGACCATTTTTACAAGCCTTACACTTCTATTTTTCTCCCTTTGCTTTCTTTATTGCATTGACTGTATTACATTTTATGTTAAAGAGTGACCAGTGATTGAGGAATGCTGTTTGTTTGTTTTTTATATTACTAAATTTTCTCTATTGTATAAGGTGCTTGTTGCAGGTATACTGATTGGTATATTACATTGGTAAAATGTTACATTGTTGATCAATTTTTGTATTATTGGAATAAATTTTACCTTAGCTTGACTTTTTAAACAAATGCCACCACATTTAATTATCTAATATTCCATTTGGGATTTTTCATTTACACTCTTAAATGAATTTTACCTTATATATCATTTGTCAGTTTTGGAAACAGTTACACTATCACTTTTGAAAATAGAAAGCTGAGCAGAATTTATGATTTGTACAATATAAGAATTTTTTTTTAATTTAATTTATTTTTATTTATTTACTTTTTGGCTGCATTGAGTCTTCGTTGCTGCACATGGGCTTTCTCTAATTGCGGCGAGTGGAGGCTACTCTTCTTTTTGGTGTGCGGGCTTCTCACTGCAGTGGCTTCTCTTGTTGCAGACCAGGGGCATACGGGCTTCAGTAGTTGTGGCACATGGCCTCAGTAGTTGTGGCTCGTGGGCTCTAGAGTGCAGGCTCAGCAGTTGTGGCACACGGGCTTAAGTTGCTCCACGGCATGTGGGATCTTCCTGGACCAGGGCTTAAACCCGTGTCCCCTGCATTGGCAGGCAGATTATAACCACTGCACCACCAGGTAAGTCCAAGAATTAATTACTGTTTGAACTTTTGAAGAACTCAGGAGTAAAGCCATATAATCCTGGGGCACCCAAGGAAGGGGAAATTAATTTGTTTTTTAATTGCCATTTAAAATTCATTAATTCTATTTGCTCACTCAAGTTTTCAATTTTTTGGTGCCGTTTTCTCATTTTATAACCTAGAAATGTATTTATTTCTTCTAGGCTTTCAAATATATATGTGAATTGTTTAACACTATGTCTTTTTTATTATATTTTAAAATTTCTGTTGTTTAGTAAATTACCTCTTTCATTCTATATTTTTATTTGCATATCCTCTCGTTTTTTTCTTAGGTTGCTGGAATCTATTTTATTAATTTCTTTAAATATTTTGGTTTATCATTTTTTTCTTTGCTGTTATTTTCTTAAAAATTCAGTTTGAATGGTTAGCTCATTTTTATTACATTGACTTTTAAGTGACAATTTGGCTACACATAAAATTTGTATTCCACATTCTTTTTCTTCAGCATGTGAAAAATATTACCTTATTGACTGTGTACATTTTGGTTTCTTGTAAGACTTGTGTTGTCTATCTGATTCTTCTACCTTTACTGGTGAAGGTAAAGGGAAGCTGTAAAAAGCTGTTATTTTGGGAAGCTGTAAATTTTCCTTTTAATTTATGTTCTTAAATTTCTTTATATGTCTAAGTATGGGCTTTTCCTACCCACTTGGCAATCTATGATGCCTTTCAACCTGAAGTCTTCTTTTTTCCTTTAATTCTAGGAAATGTGGTATTATTTCCTAAAACAATTTCTTCTTTCCAGTAACTTTCCCCTCATCTCTCTGGTACTCTATTACCAAAATATTGGCATATCTACTACTATCTGCAACATCTGCTATTTTTTCTTTGTATAGCTTATTTTTCTTTATCCTTTGTCTTTTGGGGAGAGCGTCACTATCTGATATTCCAGTGAACTAGTTTATTCTATGACTGTATACATCCCGCTACTTATACCATTTATTGAGTCTTTATTTAAACACTTATTTAACTCAGGTCTAATATGTCAACTTTTATTTTTTATTAGTCCTTGTTCTTGATTCATTATTGCCAGCATTTTTCATTATCTCTTGAGAATAGAGTACATATTGTAGAAAAATTTTGGACCACCTGTTCCAATAGTTCTGCTTTAGATGGTGTGTGGTGTCTGATTTTGTATACTTTTACAATAATCAGGAGTTGGCAAATTATACTTCAAAGTCCAAAACTGGACCACCACTTGTATTTATAAAAAAAAAAAAAAGCATTATTGGAACACACTAACACCTATTTGTTAATGTATTGTCTGTGGCTGATTTCACACACAACAGAGTTGAGTAGTTGGGACAGAAACTGTATGGCCTACAAGGTCTAAAATATTTACTATCTGCTCCTTTAAGGAAAGAGTTTGCTGACCATCAGTCTAGTTAATCTCACCTTTGAGTTCATATCTCCTGTGGGGATCAACTCCCCTGTGTGTTAATGTGTATTGGGGAAGATTGGAAGCCTAGCCCCAATTTGCAGCATCTTTAAACATAGAGACAGAGAGAGAGAGAGAGAAAGGGAGAGAATATGAATGAAGTAGTCCCAGGGTGGAAAGTTCATCCATTGAGAACAGCTCTTTTGTTGCTTCTTTATCACTAGGCAAATATTCTGGCTAAACATTTACCTTGAATTTCTTTGAAAGGAGTGGCCTGGAAGAAACTATAGTAGTTATTAATGGGATGCTACTCATGTTCCACCTCAGTTTTATGGCACTTATTCTTCTAGCTACTGGCAGCGTTTCCTACATCCCTCTCTAGAAATTGTGTCATCCTAAGGAAGCTGCCTAACCTTTTCCCCTGTCCCTAGTGATCGACATCCAGTGACTGGTCACTGCAGTGTTCAAAGGCCTGACTCCCTGGTCTCAATTAGAGACATCTCTGAAGGGCCATCCCAACTCTAGAACTCCCTGTAGGACTGGATGATGTTGCTGAAGCCGTTGAAAAGCAGTTCATGTTCTTTACCTAATTCTGTTTCCCTTGCTCTTTCCTAGGTGGCGTTCCAGAGAACACTCCCCACATAGAGATTTCAAAACCCAGTCAGCTTCCTGTGCTACCTCGAGAGGAGGAAGTCTTCTTCATTTTTTTTTTTTTTTTCTGTTATCCTTGAGATGCAAGGAGTGAGGGGATTGAGAGGAAAAATCACAGAAGCAGGACTTCCCTGGTGGTCCAGTGGTAAAGAATCCACCTTACAATGCAGGGGACGTTGGTTCGATCCCTGGTCAGGGAACTAAGATCCCACATGCCACGGGGCAACTAAGACCACGCACCACAACTACTGAGCTCTCGCACCTCAACTAGAGAGCCTGCGTGCCACGAACTACAGACCCCACATGCCCTGGAGCCCACACGCCACAACTACAGACAGAAAACCCGCACGCCACAACTAGAGAGAAGCCTGTGCCTCAACTAGAGAGAAGGCTGCACTCTGCAATAAAAGATCCCGCATGCCTCAATGAAAATCTCGTGTGCCGCAACTAAGACCCGATGCAGCAGAAAATAAATTCAATAAATAAATAAATCTTTTTAAAAAAATAATAAATAACAGAAGGGAAGCCCTTCAGTTTAGTGTGGTTTATATCAGTTCCTTACAACATTAATGTCCTTATGCATCCATAAATTTCACTCAATAACATTGGGGAGCCTGGTGTCTTGCACAGATTCCCATAATGTGAGATGGAAATTACCCTCTCAAGGCTACTTCAAGAGACAGGAATGGAACTCTGAAGCTCCTTTTCAATCATTCCTCCAACTGCTATGATTTCAAACCCTTTTACCCACATGGCTGACACCCCCTTTCCTACTTCCAGCTCCTGCCACTTCCCACACATATAAACAACCTTATGATCATTTCAGTTTCCCAGATGGTACCATCTTTTTTGTTTATTTTAATTCTAGGAACTCATGCTTCACTTTCGCTCACAAACATAAAGTTTATTATATTTTGGGGATGGAGGAATGCAATTCAGGTATAAACCCATATTGAGAATATTCAGGTATAAACCTTTACCTTCAATTAGCAAGCCTGAGTTAATAATGAGAAGATTTTTCTTTACTGTTAACTGTTTAACCACGGAGAACTCCTAGAATCTTAAAAATGCAACGCCAATTAATAATGCGAGCTCTCTATGTTCCCCAGGAATGGATGCCAGCCTCCATTAAAATATTTTGGTTTATAGCCTTCCTCTGAATGAAGGTTGAGAGTTGCCAATTACTCCTTACACACTGTTACCCTAGATAATGTGTTCACCCACACTACACAAAAACTATTCCCAAAGTTATCCACCTTCCTCTGACTCTCCACCTCAGACTCTTCCCCTTCACCCTCCACCATGCAGATGGCTGTGATTCTTACCCCAGAGAAAGCAGAAACTGTTAGAGCATTCTACTAGAAATGATTTTCACATCAGCATATATAGCATCAGAATATCTTGTGTGAACTGCAGACTGATACAGCCAGTTGCTATCTTACATACACTTCCATGTCCCAAAGCCTGGCTTGACTCAGTCTATCCAAAACCATAATTTTGATCTTCACTGTTAAATCTGATTTTCCCTCACCATTTCCACTCTTGCTATATAGCACAGTCACCCATCCAACTGTTAGGTCAGAAATCTAGGTGTCCCTACAACACTCTCATTTGCACTCATCAATAAACTATTACATTTGTACCTGTCAGTCGCTCTGGACTCTCTCTTCTTCTCTATTGCTACCATCCTAGTGCAAGCAGTAAAATTCTCTCGCTTGTACTGATGTGGCAACCTGTTAATTGGCCTTCCTATTGACATTTATTTCTACTCTTTCCAATCTCTTCGTCATACTGCAGTCAAATAGGCTGATGCTTTAAAGATTGTATATATGATTGTGTTACTATTTCAGTTGAAACATTCTTTAGGACAAAGCCCAAAATCCTTAATATGGTCCATCAGGCTCTACATTTTAAGACCTCTGCTGATACCCAGGCGCTCTGAGGGGGCACTACTATTGCATCCTATTTTACAAATGAAGACTGAAAACTCGTAGAAGTGAAGAAACCTACCTAAAGCTTGCTATAGATGTTGTGATGTTTAGATCTTCTGAGGACAAATTCTATCATCTTTGTCTTCAATACTGATCTTATATATGAAACTATGTTAATCCAATACTCAGGAATTAAATATCTGTATTCTTACCACTCATCTAAGATGTGGGACTGTAGACATGAAATATGAAAAAAAAAACCTTTCTGTGGACTCCCAGCCTGTACACAGATAATTAGTGGTATATAAGTGCTTCGAGACAGTGCTCTTCATTTTTTTGTTCAACTGTTTTTAAAAGAACTGTGAAAAACTAGGAACTCATTTATAAATTTTTCAGGTTGACATCTAAATTTTTATCTTAATAGTTGTAAATGGTGTATAATTTTTGACATATTTTAAATATGAACATTTTGAAATAAAATTATTACATCAGTTTTAAAATTGTTTTCTATGGACTAAAAAAACCCAAAATATCATGACAATTTGATTCCTACTATCATCCACATAAAAATATTCATAAACACTTTTGTCCCTAGCAGCTAGAAATCTTGCTCTCCTTTTTTTTTCTTTTTTCTTTTTTTTTACCTTGATCATGTAATTCCATTTCACTTCCACAAAGAACTTATCATAATGCTTGGAATTATTTATTGAACTTCATTATTTTCTGCAAAAAAATATGAATATAAATAAATATTAATTCTTTATTTTCTGAAATAAATTTCTTCTGGATTTCATTATTATTAGAATATTTAGTGTCATATTGTAAATCCAAACAACCTGAATTTATTAAATGTTTAATAAATTAACATATGTTATATGCAAATTTAATACAAGGGTAAAAATTGTGAAGAAATATCTTTTAATTAAATTAATAGTCCTGTGTTTCTCAACAAGTTCGTTCACAGATAAATATTTCTTATTGTTAGAATGGGAACCTGGTTCATCGTAAATTTTACTCCTATTTTTACTTTTTATAGTTATAAACAATTAATATTATTTATATAAATTAATGGGAATAGAAGTGTAAAATAGTAATGCCATATAATTATTTGATGTTTGTAAGAGTTGCATGCCAAAATCCACAAAGTTATTCATAAAAATATAAATATTTTAATTTTCAATTTTTTTTCACAAAGATTTGGAAGCTACTTGAGCTTGAGGAAATAAAAAAAAGTTTCCTGATCGTTCACTTTCTCAACATCTTCACCAGTCTTAAGATTGTCCCTTTGGTTGGCCCACCCAGAGTTTATGCACTTCTGGACTGCAGTTAGAGACACAATGGGCAAGAGAAATGCCTTTCTTTTGTAAATGGGAAAATAACCATTGAGAAAGGGCAGTTGGCAAAAGAGGACATGCACCTGTAACACAGGTGCCTTTGGAAAGGAGCCTTGTAAAAGTCGAGGATCTGAATATTGATCCTTTTTAACACCATCCTGGCAGTGTGGCCCTTAGAGAGTGGGATAGACACACCCACATCCCAGTTTGAATACTACTGACCTATAGAACATGGTATATTTAGAAACTGTACTAAAGCACAGTATTTGATATACAATGTGGCTAAGCAAAGTGTCTGAATGTTCTTTGAAAGTTTTTTTAAAGTAGTATGAATCTGTATAAAACACTCTCAGTCAATAAGTCTTTTAAAAAAAACCTCTAAAGGTAAATTGATCAAAATTTAAATATTAATGTTGTTATCTTAATTTGCTTTCTGAAGACTCATACTATCTTGTCAGTGCAACATTCAGAACTTGTTTGATTTAAGCCATAAATTTGCCTACTCTACATTATGCTATTTGCTTGCTTGAGTGAGGCATAGCTGGTAGTAGATATCTAGGAGACATCATATATATGGTGATGGTGTGGATTAAATAATCAAAAGGTAAGGATACAGCAAAACTATCATGTTCTGCCTCTGTTTTATATCAATCACTGTAAAATTTTACATTTTGTTTATCAATGTTCTGAATAATTTAAAATATACTTTCTTTAATCATTAAACTGTTATACTGTTTTATCAAATGAGATTGTTTTTACATTCATTTTAAGTAAATAATAAAATAGAAATTTTGGGACTTCTCTTATGGTCCACTGGTTAAGAATCAGCCTGCCAACACAGGGGAAACAGGTTCAAGCCCTGGTCCAGGAAGATCCCACATGCCGCAGAGCAACTAAGCCTGTGCTCCACAACTACTGAGCCCGTGCTCTAGAGCCTGCAAGCTGCAACTACTGAGCCCACGTGCCACAAATATGGAAGCCTGTGCACTCTGGGGCCCGTGTGCTGCAACTACTGAGCCCACATGCTGCGAGTACTGAAGCTTGCGTTCCTAGAGCCCGTGCTCCGCAACAGAGAAGCCACCACAATAAGAAGGCTGCACACTGCAACAAAGAGTAGCCCCCGCTCATCGCAACTAGAGAAAAGCCCACGCGCAGCAATGAAGATCCAGCACAACCAAAAAAATAAAAATAATAATAATAATAAAATAAAGGAACACTTCGAGAAACAAATCTTGTGTACTCTACATCAGTATTTGGGTAACTATTTATTACAATTTTTTGTTTAATTATTGAGACAATATATTTCTAACTAAAAAGATGAATAAAGAGTTTAAACTCTTTAGGTTTGAATAAAGTACAAGAAAAGTTTGGCATGTTAATTTCTTTTCCTTAAAACGATAAAGTCATTTACATTTCAACTTGTGCTTTTGTGTGTGTACTTAGTCTCTGAAAACATTACTTTTAAGAGTCAGGTTCATATGATCAAGACACTATGTCAAAGTGGCAATTTTGTTTTCTTGATCAGTACTAAGCCTTAGTTTAAATGAGTTCAAATTTCAAAGTCCATTAACATTTAGTCAAAGTTTCATCTTATATATTCTAACTGAAAGGGCACCTTGACTTTTACTTCCTATGTATAGCCATGATGTAAATATCATTAACAGGTATTGATACATGTATAAACGGAGGTATACATTTTATCTATAAACAATATTATTCATAATTGATAAGCACATTGTTTTACTTACAGATTCTGTATCCATAATTATTTTCATTAATAACATAAGATCTTGTCCCTCTCAATATTTAGCCCTGACCCAAACTCAATTCAGTACAATAAAATTAATGTTAACTGACATTTTAGCATAATGACACCATAAGCTACGAGTAAGCAGTTTATATTTATATATATATACTCACATTAATAAGTTGTATATTTTATATATTTAAAAATATATTGATGTAAGAATAAGACAAAGGAAGCCCACCAAAACTTTTAAAGGAGGAAGAAGACCAACATTGCCATTCCGAAACGAAGACCCTGTTTCCTTCTG
Source organism: Balaenoptera physalus (assembly GCF_965194825.1). NCBI lineage: Eukaryota > Metazoa > Chordata > Mammalia > Artiodactyla > Balaenopteridae > Balaenoptera > Balaenoptera physalus. Next base: position 129,270,960 of record NC_138891.1, on the reverse strand, counting down.
GTGTAGCTGGCTCTCACACAAGTGATTGGCACAGGAATACAAAGCAAGACCAGCTATGACTTTGGCACCTGCCACACTGCCTTCACTCCTAAGTGTTTGAAAAGCCATGAAGAGGGGTTTCCCCTTCCCTTGGTCTTCTTTCTCCAAGAACTCATAGTATCATCAGACAGAGAAATAGGATCAGAATGTGCTGGATATTGTGTTCCATTGGATTTTGTAAATGTCTGTTATGCTCCATATCCAATTGAGGATAAGTTGTTTTGTGAATTATCAACCAGCCAAAGAAGTCTCTGAGGTCTCTGTGTCCACTTCTCTCTCTCCCTTCCTCCCTTATTCTTCCTCCATCTCTCCATGCTCCCCTCTCTCTCTCTATCTGTCTCTCTTTCTCTCTCTCTCTCCCTTTCTCCCTCACACACTCTTAAATCCAAAGTTGTCACTACTTTGGGTTTCTTTCCCTATTGTGCTTTCCTTCCACAAAATAATAGCAGGATTTATTTCTTGATAGTAGAATATTTCCCTTTTGAAAAGCATTTGTATTTTTTGAAATTACTTAGATAAGTATATTTTATGATTTAACAAATATTACCAGACAATTTCTGGTGTTGATGAGGTTATAGTAAAATGTGCCCAGTCATACACTGCCGATGGAAATCATTCCAAAAGATCCTTAGGAATGAAAGTTGGTGCCACCATGTGAGACTCAAATTACCTGGTTGGTCAGGTCTCAGTCTCTGTGTTCATTTCAGTTTTAGAGTTAGAAATACAATGTGCCAATGTAAGAAAACGTGTTGGTGGGTACACAGATTTATTAAAAGAAAATTGATATATTAAATAAGAACATCAAAGAGAATATTTTAATAAAAGCACAGTAGGAACAGAGACTCAGGCTTATATACTTTGCAACTTAAGGAATAAGCTTGCTGATGCCACTCAGTTAATGAACTTTAAGAGCTTAGTTTTAGGCTGCATTAAAAATATATTCCCTATGTTCATAATACTTCTTTGACTCATTTTTACATGACTCTGTTTTCCCCCCAAATGTTGATACTTAGAAATAATATTTTAATATAGTAGAAAAAGAATTTTATTTTATAAGAAATGGCAAAATCTCTGGTAGCAAAAACAAAAAATATACATATAGCTCCACCCTTTAGATAGTATAACCTAAATATTTTGGTGTGTTTCTCACTAGTCTTTCTATAAATACATATACAATATGCATATACATTATTATGTAACTATACTTATATATTATCAATTGGTACATGTCATTATTTGTAAATACTACATTGTTATTCTTCACCTGTGTCATTAAATATTCTTCAAATGCATGACTTTTCATGTCTGTACACATCCTATTTTGTAAATATTCTGTGATTTATTTCACCATTTCTCTACTATTGAAAATTAAAATTAATGGAAAAAAATGAATTTGTAGATAGAAAGAACAGATTTGTGGTTGCTAGAGGTGGGTTTGGGGGGGATTGTGAAATGGGTGAAGGGGTTCAAAATGTACAAACTTCCAGCTATAAAAAAATAAGTCCTGGGAATATAATGTACAGCATGGTGACTATAGTTAATAGTCATGTATTGCATATATGAAAGTTCCTAAAAGAGTGGACCTTAAAACTTCTCATCACAAGACAAAAAAATTTGTAACTATGTGTGGGGACAGATGTTAACTAGACTTACTGTGGTGATCATTTTACAATAGATAAAAATATTGAATCATGTTGTACACCTGAAACTCACATAACGTCAATTATACCTAAATTAAAAAATTAAGATATGGTAATATTTTGCTATTATAAATAACCTGCCATGAACAGTATATTAATAAACATTCACATTTCTTTCTGATAATATCTTTAATATAATTTGGTAGAAATGAAAAGTTAGATTAAATGGTGTATTTTAAGGCTTTTGAAATGTGCTGTCAAACTATTCTCTATTATGATGAATACATATTATTCCAAATTCTAATAACATACATATATGTGTATAGTCATACAAACATATCTTTTTAACATCGATATATGTACACAATACCTTATTTTTTAACCTGTTTCTAAATCTGGACCAGAAGTGTACATCTGGCTCAGACATGTCCAGGCAAGCCAGTGGAGTTTCACATGGCTGCTTTGGCTCCCACCTTGACCCCTTCTCCAAAAATTCTCAAGGTCTAGTAATCCTCTGGTCATGAACTCCGTGGAAGATTATTACAAAGCTCTACAACTAAAAAAGAATTGAGGTTAATTAGCTTTCGTTTTTCTTCTACGTATTGTGTGATGCTTTAAAGAGTTTGCTGCTTTAATTTAAAATCTCTTACAAGAGCAACTGAGCATTTGCCATTTTTTTTATATCCTCCAACATTCTGATCCTTTAAACTCTGTCCAACAGCTTTACATAACACATGATTCTAGTTAAAAGCCTCCACTAATGCTTGATGGCATTACTTTCACCAGTGATTATATCAAAATAAATTGGATGCTCTGTACATTTACAAATGTATTAAGGCTTAAAAATATTGGCTTATTTGTCTCTCCACATCTTTTCAATGTCATGAGATATCTATCTTTGGAAGTAACCATGTGATTTATTCACGTATACCCTATAAACATTTAATGATGACTGAAGTAGTCACTTCATTACCAAAGAAAGTAAAATTTATAAGATTAATTTAGCCTCTCATAGTAAAGGGATCTAATTATACACTAGTTCAGTCCTTATCATTTCTTACCAGGACAATGTCAAATACCCAAATGCCTCCTCCTTCTTCCATGTAGTGTGTGTGCATGTGTGTGTGTGTGTGTGTGTGTGTGTGTGTGTGTGTGTGTGTGACCCTTCACTATTTTAAATGTTCACAGGACTTGTCATTTTTTTCTAAAATTTATTTACTTAATATAGTACAACATTTTGGGAATAACAAAGTTTAGTTTGGTAAAGTCCCTGCTCTTATTTGTTGGTTACACAAGCTTGGAAAAGTTATTTTGACCCTGTAAGCCTTAGTTTCTTCATCTGTGAAATAGGGATGATGATTTACTTAGCTTCTATAATTGTTATGGTAATTAAATCCGATACTAATATATTCAGGAAATTTGAAATAGACAAATGTTTCTTTGAATTTTCCATCACAATATAAAGAACAGAGAAGAATACCTGGTTATTCCCGGTGACTAGGAGGTGAATAGCTTCGCAGCCTGTTACAAATACCTGATCTAATTAACTTTTCAAGTTAATTTCTCATCTACTCCTCAGTATTTATTTTCATAGGAATGTGATGCATTTCCTACTCCCACACCCTTCACTCCCACATTCTAAACAAAAATTGATATCCCAGGAAAGGGCACTGAGTTTGTGTTATTTGAAAAGTATAGCAATTTGTGAATGCCAACCATTATTATTGGTTTATTTTGTACAAGATTTTTCAAGATATGGCTTTCAAAGCCTAATCCGTACTTGCCTTGCCTCATTCCTGTTCACACTTTATGTTTCAGTTAGATCAGAATGTCCCCCATTCTCACCATTCTTCATCCCATTTCACACTGTTGTCCACACTGTGCTCTGCAAGCTCATTACTTTGGGAAAATTCCTTTTCTTGGAATATTCCTAATCAGTCCTTGAATATCTTGGATTAACATTTATATTAACAATTTCTCTTTAAAAATTCAAATACACTTGTGGGATAAAATACATCAATACAACTTTTTACATCTCAGCATAAATTAAAAATTTAACCCCTATATGAGGCTGAGGTACATACATTTAAGAAGTAGTCTCCTTTAAGGAACTTGACATTTTCAACTACTGTGGTTTCTAAACCACAAAAGGAAAAGGAAAGCCCAAACAAGAAGGAACAAACATTTACTGGGTGTGTGTACTGCATGAGAGTCACTATTGAAGGCAATCACGTTCGTTCATATCTATGCTTTAAACTCTTTATCAAGTCAAGGAGATAAATATCAGTTAACAATCAAAACTTACAGATACTGTCTTTAAATATCAAAAGGACTAATTCATTTTGTCAAGGTCATAGGGCTAAAAAAGATTAGGGAAAAAAAAACCTCTTGAATGTCCTAAAGTTAACTTAATTCTTCTATCCTTCTTTTATCTTTGATGAAACTACACACTCTCTGATTGCTCTTGTTTATTACCAGTATCGGGTAGCATATAAGAGGTACACAGAGGTGATTAGGTAGTTACACATGAAGTTCTTACCAGAACATCTCCTATTTCAACTATGAATCTATCCTTAAAACTCTGAGATATTAATAAAGAGAAATATGAAAGTATAGCAGACAAAGGTATTATACGAAATAGTTTATTCATTGAAATTTAGCAACAGTGACACTTGAATGATTTCCATTTAATTACTCAGTTGAGTTAAACCAAGCTAAACTAACCCCAATCTTATTTTATTTTATTATTATTATTTTTTTGGCCACACTGCATGGCATGCGAGATCTTAGTTCCCTGACCAGGGACCCAATCTGTGCCCCCTGCAGTGGAAGTGCAGAGTCTTAAGCCACTGGGCCACCAGGGAGGTCCCTTCTCCAAAGTTATTTTAAAGAGGATGCCACTCTTAAATGAAGTATTACAGCATATGACTGAATAAACTCTATGTAATGGTGAACATATTGAGAAAAAAAGAACTGTACAGACCTTACCAAATTATAAATTTTATATATTTGCTTTTTTTCCCCTTGCTTTCACAAATATATTGATTGTACTTGATATGGCTTGGAACATCTTTTGGGTGTTCAGCTAAAATTGCCTGGAAAAACACAGGGAGTGAAAAATGGCATAGAAATGTTTGCAAGAGTTAACTTAAAATTCCTACAAATTACAAAACATTTTTGCAAAGGCTACTGTTAAAAAATTATGAAAAAAATGTTTTTTTGTGACTTTACTAAGATGGCTCTTTATATTTCTTAAATACAAACCAAGAACAAAGCCTTTGTTTCTTCCTTTCCTGCTTCCTACACTTCCTTGCTAGTTTCTCCTGGGAGAACTTCCTTATTAAATCACTGGCTCTCAAATCCTAGGCTCAGGGTCTACTTCTGAGAGACTTTGGCCTAAGATGGCCTCAGAAATGCTTATGAGCACATTCAGTATCTGTTATTTTTAAATATTAACCAATCATGTGACAGCAATGTTTATAATAGACCCAATTTGTCAAGACAAAGAAAGTTGATGCAGTTAAAAAATAATTTCTGCACAACTCAATTTCTTGATTCAAGACCTCCACAACTACTACTACTACTAAAGTCACAACTACTGTTTTTGTGACAAGAATATCTTTATGAGGCAAATATATTTCACTAATTTCCTGTCTTAATTAGTCCTTGGACATCATAAATCTTTGAAAAGGTCAAATACCTCAATGGAAATTTTAGCACTATAGCTACTTTTATATGATCATTGTGTTACCAAGTCCAAGCTCGCTCTGCTCACCATACAACAGGCCAATGAATCCGAGACGAGGTGTTGAAGCAAGGAATACGACTTTATTCGGAAAGCTGGCAGACCAAGAAGATGGCAGACTAAAGTTTCAAAATAACCGTCTTATTGGGGTTTGGATGACAGTTTCTTTTACAGCACAGAGAGGGGGAAGAGATGAGGAAGTAAAGTAAAAAGGCCATAAGTTTTACAAATATCACCTGGAATGGCCAGCCTCGGGGAGGGCATGTATTAATTTCTTCTTCCTTGCAGCCATCCACAGGTGGACAAGGTCCGGATGTTTCCCTAAACAACGGCACTTTGGTTTAACATTCAGGCAGAGGGGCAGGGTTCCCCGAGGCAGGCCATTATGTATGGACAGTATCCTTTTAGTGAACAAAAACAACAACCGGACGCAAAGGTTAAAGTAAAAGAAACAGATCCAATATGTAGTCAGATTTGGCTCGTCCTTGTTACAATTGTAAATTATCTTAAGATGTATATATATTTTTTCTAAAAATTTCAAATAAAGTGTTTTGTACACATAAATAGACTTATAGGAAATTAGTGTCTTATTTGAATTTGATGAAACCATGCAGTGAATAATATGGACATATTTTGTTTGACAGAATTTTTTTTTTCAGCTCAAATTTTATTTTGCTTTTATAACTTTAGGTTTCTAAAATAAATATAAACTTATCTTACAGGTGACAATCCTCAATCACCAAAGTATTAGGTTATGATATAAGCAATTAAGAAATGTTTTGAAATGCTAGAATTATATAGAGTTCAGTTCTATAGAGCAGAGCTATACTTTCATGAAACACCCAAGTGCTTTGAAATTCACTGGCAAGTGATTTCATTGGCAAATAGCTCTTGCTTACTTTTTCCCTTCAGAACAGGATCTAACAAGGTCGATACTCTGAAACTCCCTAAGATCTCTAAAGTCGGCAGTTACTCTTGAAATAAGACATTTCCTTTGGTGATGACCTCATTTGAAAGGTCAAGTAGTGAATAGGAAATTCTTAGAGATTGAAATGGCACTGCCAAGAGAAGGAAGAAAATCACTTATTTTCAAAGGACTTTTGTTGGTAGCTCAGATTAGGGCTTTCCATCCTGGAATTTTTCCCTCTTAGATCCCTGTGCCTCATGTACATTTTCTCCAAATAAATTTCAGAAAGAGTGGCAATAATTGGTATGTAATATAAAGAAACTGAAATAGAATTTTCTTAAATCGATAATAGCATAATTCATGTATATGTGATATCAAATATGCCTTTATTTTAAAACATTACTATATTTGATATCATGCATATAAAATCCATGTAATTAATTGTTTCTATATTTCTTATCCAGTTGTTTTCACAGTATTAAAAAAAAAAAAACAAGAAATATTTCATTGTAGAATTATTTTGTAAGCCAGAAAATGTATTTTACTTTCATTCATTAGTTATACCACATACATTTTTGAAGGCAATATGCACATCAACATTATTATCACATCAATATAAAGGAGATATACAAACATCTTCAATACAAAGAAGCATAATATACACATTAAATGAAGCACAGAGACTAAGGCAGTTGGTGGAGCAAGGTAGTTGCTTGGGGAAATCAGGAAGTTCTTGGCTGTGATGGGTTATTTAATCTAGAGGACAGTCTTCTGAGAGAATGTGGTCACTTCCCTAATCCAGAAAGGAACATATATTCAAACTCTGCTTAAAGAGCAAATAATAATCCAGTTCATCTGAAGTCTATAAATATGGTAAAATTGAGAGTTTTGTTCCAGACAGTAAATGTCCTGAATGCCAACCTACAGTGTGACCTTCATTCAGAAAGTGGAAGTTTGTGAGAAGGGAGATTACATTTCCAAAATTATGTTAAAAAGATAAAACTGATAGTAGTGGTATGTGCATTAGCTTGGAGAAGGAGAAACTAGAAGCATGGTGAAAAATCAGGTGGTAATTTTAAGAGGCTAAAAGCCCAGATCAGGCTGATGGAATTGGTAACAGAATCTACTGCAGGATGGGCAGACAGGCCGGAAACCTAGAAGAGGAAATATTCCAGTTCAAGTCTAAGAGACTGTCAGTTATAAATTTTCTTTTGCTCAGAGGTGACTGATCTCTTTGTTCTATTCAGGCCTTCAGCTGATTAAATGAGTCCCACCCACATAATGGAGGGCAATCTGTTTTACTTGAAGACCACTGATTTATATGATGATATCATCCAAAAACACCCTCACAGAATCACCCAGAATAATGTTTTAATAAATATCTGGGCACCTTGTGCCCAGCCAAGTTGACACATAACATAAGCTATCACAATAGATTATGCAGATATTTTTATACTATGTCTCCCTAAAGGGCATCAATTCAGGTATACATTTCTGGTATTGGACTTAACGACATAGATAATTCTATGTATTAGAATTTTATGAATGAGAAAAAAAGAGAGGGGAGAAAGTTCAAAGCTTTAAAACTACAGATATTTCAATACACAGCAAAAAGAACAAGCATTAAATTTTATAAGAGAATACATAGGTCCAAAATTAAGACAAAATCACATTTAAATTAGAAATCATTGTACACGTGAGGATTTGGTATAATAAAACCATTTACCTGTAACAGCAAGAGACTTTTTATTAATCTTATTGCAAAGAAGTCTATACAATATGTGTTTCCTGTTGCTCTTTACATGTAGAATATATCAGTCTTAATAAAAGGAATATGGTATTTCTAATCTAAGAAGGAAGAGTACTCATGTCATATGGGATCTGCAATCTTTCTATGTAGTGATAATAATAATAAATTTATTATCAAGAAAAATATTGTATGTAATGACATAAGATTTTACTGTTTCTCTTTTATTTTTCTTATAGTAGTCTGGGAAGAAAAAAATGCATTGGATAATAATACCTGAAGAAACTTCTCTCCAAGCTTTAAGCTATATAAGTCTGACCAAGTTCATTTAATAAATGAGAAAACTGAGCATTTGCACTATCAAATGATTTGCTCAGGACATGTGTGTAAAGGGCAACAGAGTGATGCATTGATTCTGCTGACCCTTGGTCTGTCCATTGTTACCAACTGTCCTACTCTCATTCAACCTGTTCATTTATCATCTTAAATGTTGAAATCACCAGTGCAAAATCCACTCAAATTATTAACCACACTTTAAAAAGTAAATACCAAAAAGGTATCAGGTCCTCAAAAGAAGAAAACTGCCTCTTCATGGTTTGTGTAAAACATTTCCCCTTAATTCCATCTTTAAAATTTTCTTAATTATCTATTTAAAGTGGGAAACATCAGTTTTATTTTACCTATAATGTCTATGTGCTGAGAATGTACTACAAGAAAAAAGAATAAACCAGAATAACAAATATACAGCTTTTAGGCCTCTTTCCTCCTGGGTTTGCTGCAGACACATCACTTACTGTATGTACTATATGACATCCTGATGGGCAGACATACATTGTAAATAGATCACCATTGACATGCAAGATAAGACTGATTTGTCTTCCCTGATATACAGTTACTTGGTCATTTTTAGCAAGAGTTTATTAAAATAATATAGTTTCCTGAGGAAAGTTTTTTTAAAAAGAGTTTATTCTTATCTCAAGAATCAGGCATCCCCCCAAACATTAGATCTTCTCCTATATATTTAGTTTCCAGAAAGTGATGGAGGTATAATAAACAGTGGTCTGGAGAATTAAACTTTTTTTTTAAATTCTATTTTATTATTCATATTGTCTTTTATATTATATGATTAAGTATTTAAAAAAACATTTAATATTATGTCTTAGTGGGAAAAATATAATCCAAATTACAGACATGTTAACAATATACATATTGTTTTCTATTAGTTTCTTTTATTATTTTAACCTAAGTTTTTTTTCTAACATCTTTATTGGAGTATGATTCCTTTGCAATGGTGCGTTAGTTTCTGCTTTATAAAAAAGTGAATCAGCTATACAAATACATATTTCCCCATATCTCCTCCCTCTTGCATCTCCCTCCCATCATCCTTATCCCACCTCTCTAGGTGGTCACAAAACGCTGAGCTGATCTCTCTGTGCTATGCCACTGCTTCCCACTAGCTATCTATTTTACATTTCATAGTGTATATATGTACATGCCACTCTCTCACTTCGTCCCAGCTTACCCTTCCCCCTACCCTGGTCCTCAAGTGCATTCTCTACGTCTGCATCTTTATACCTGTCTGGCCCCTAGATTCTTCAGAACTATTTTTCTGTTTTTGTGTCAGTACCATACTGTCTTGATTACTGTAGCTTTGTACTGTAGTGTGAAGTCAGGGAGCCTGATTCCTCCAGTTCCATTTTTCTTTCTTGAGATTGCTTTGACTATTCAGGGTCTTTTGTGTTTCCATACAAATTGGGAAATTTTTTGTTCTAGTTCTGTGAAAAATGACATTGGTGGTTTGATAGGGATTGCATTTAATCTATAGATTGCTTTGGATAGTATAGTCATTTTCACAATGTTGATTCTTCCAATCCAAGAACATGGTATATCTGTCCATCTGTTTGTATCACCTTTAATTTCTTTCATCAGTGTCTTATAGTTTTCTGCATACAGGTCTTTTGCTTCCTTAGGTAGGTTTATTCCTAGGTATTTTATTCTTTTTGTTAAAATAGTAAATGGGAGTGTTTCCTTAATTTCTCTTTCAGATTTTTCGTTGTTAGTGTTTAGGAATGCAAGAGATTTCTGTGCATTAATTTTATATCCTGCTATTTTACCAGATTCATTGATTGACTCTAGTAGTTTTATGGTAGCATCTTTAGGGTTCTCTATGTATAGTATCATGTCATCTGCAAACAGTGACAGCTTTACTTCTTCTTTTCTGATTTGGATTCCTTTTATTTATTTTTCTTCTCTGACTTCTGTGGCTGAAACTTCCAAAACTATGTTGAATAATAGAGGTGAGAGTGGACAACCTTGTCTTGTTCCTGATCTTAGAGGAAATGGTTTCAGTTTTTCACCATTGAGAACGATGTTGGCTGTGGGTTTATCATATATGGCCTTCATTATGTTGAAGTAAGTTCCCTCTATGCCTACTTTCTGGATGGTTTTATCATAAATGGGTGTTGAATTTTGTGGAAAGTTTTTCTGCATCTATTGAGATGATCATATGGTTTTTCTTCTTCAGTTTGTTAGTATGTTAGTCACATTGATTGATTTGTGTATACTGAAGAATCCTTGTATTCCTGGGATAAACCCCACTTGATCATGGTGTATGATCCTTTTAATGTGCTGTTGGATTCTGTTTGCTAGTATTTTAACAATATATTTTAAAAATTGTTGTATGGTTGTCTACGGAAGTAACTGTGTACATAATGAGGGATGTACCTCAGGCCTAAGCTGTGCACTCTCAACAATTCAGACATCTCTCAGCAAGTATAGAATAGGAGCTTGATGGGATAAGAAAAAAAAAAAAAAAAACTTTGGGAAACTGTGACCATCACTAAATCTCTTTCCCATATCTCACCATTTGGGGCAAGATGGGAAAAATGACATATTTTCATTAGCATTTGCTATGTGCTTAACAGTCAACATGCATAACTCCTGTGCTCCAGGGAGCTCAAAAGGAAAAACGTCCTGAGAGAGAGACCGTGAATGAAAGAAACCCCAATAAATGTGAAAGCCTAAGCTCTCCTTGAACTCCTGTCTTCTGCCTGTGACCACCAGGGCGATTTTCCATGTGGCCCTGCATGGCATGCCCTGCCACACCTCCTCTCTAGGACCTGGTCTTGGTGTTCTGGCAGGGTTTCAGGCCTGAGCCTCTGGGGTCGGAGAGCCCAGTTCAGCACATTGGACCACCAGAGTCCTCCCGGTCCAACGTAATATCAACTGGCGAGAGCACTCCCAGAGATCTCTGTCTCAAAGCGAAAACCCAGCTCCATTCAATGATCAGCAAGTTCCAGGGCTGAACACCTCATGCCAAACAACTATCAAGATAGGAATACAACCCCACAGATTAGCAGAGAGGCTGCCTAAAATCATAAGAAGTTCACAGACAACCCAAAACACACCACCGGATGTGGTCCTGCCTGCCGGAAAGACAAGAACCAGCCTCATCCACCAGAACACAGGCACCAGTCCCCTCCACAAGGAAGCCTACATAAACCACTGAACAAACCTTACCCACTGGGGGCAAAAACCAAAATCAACGGGAACTACAAACCTGCAGCCTGCGACAAGGAGCCCCCAAACACAGTAAGTTAAGCAAAATGAGAAGACAGAGAAATACACAGCAGATGAAGGAGTGAAGTAAAAACCCACCAGACCAAACAAATGAAGAGGGAATAGGCAGTCTACCTGATAAAGAGTTCAGAATAATGATAGTAAAGATGATCACAAACCTTGGAAATAGATTGGAGAAAATACAAGAAATGCTTAACAAGGACATAGAAGAACTAAAGAACAAAGAAAAAATGATGAACAACACAATAAATGAAATTAAAAATTCTCTAGAAGGAATCAATAGCAGAATAACTGAGGCAGAAGTACAGAGAAGTGACCTGGAAGACAAAATAGTGTAAATAGCTACCACAGAGCAGAATAAAGAAAAAAGAATGAAAAGAATTGAGGACAGTCTCAGAGGCCTCTGGGACAACATTAAACACACCAATATTTGAATTATAGGGGTCCCAGAAGAAGAAGAGGAAAAAGAAAGGGACTGAGAAAATATTTGAAGAGATTATAGTTGAAAACTTCTCTAATATGGGAAAGGAAATAGTCAGTCAAGTCCTGGAAGCACAGAGAGTCCCATACAGGATAAATCCAAGGAGAAACACACCAAGACACATAGTAATCAAACTATTAAAAATTAAACACAAAGAAAAAATATTGAAAGCAACAAGGGAAAAACAACAAATAACATACAAGGGAATCCCCATAAGGTTAACTGCTGATATTTCGGCAGAAACTCTGCAAGACAGAAGGGAGTGGAAGGACATATTTAAAGTGATGAAAGGGAAAACATACAACCAAGATTACTCTACCCAGCAAGGATGTCATTCAGATTCAACGGAGAAATTAAAAGCTTTTCAGACAAGCAAAAGCTAAGAGAATTCAGCACCACAAAACCAGCTTTACAACAAATGCTAAAGGAATTTCTCTAGAGAGGAAAAACAAGAGAAGGAAACAATCTACAATAACAAACCCAAAACAATTAAGAAACTGTTAATAGGAACATACATATTGATAATTACCTTAAGTGTAAATAGATTAAATGCTCCAACCAAAAGACATAGACTGGCTGAATGGATACAAAAACAAGACTCATATATATGCTGTCTACAAGAGACCCACTTCAGACCTAGGGACACATACAGACTGAAAATGAGGGGATGGAAAAAGAAATTCCATGCAAATGGAAATCAAAAGAAACCTGGAGTAGCAATTCTCATTTCAGACAAAATAGCCTTTAAAATAAAGACTATTACAAGGACAAAGAAGGACACTACATAAAGATCAAGGGATCAATACAAGAAGAACATATAACAATTCTAAATATTTATGTACCCAACATAGGAGCACCTCAATACATAAGGCAAATGTTAACAGCCATAAAATGGGAAATCGACAGTAACACCATCATAGTAGGGGACTTTAGCACCCCACTTTCACCAAGCGACAGATCATCCAAAATGAAAATAAATAAGGAAACACAAGTTTTAAGTGATACATTAAACAAGATGGACTTCTTTGATATTTATAGGACATTCCACCCAAAAACAACAGAATACACTTTCTTCTCAAGCGCTCATGAAACATTCTCCAGGATAGATCATATCTTGGGTTAAAAATCAAGCCTTGGTAAATTTAAGAAAATTGAAATCATATCAAGTATCTTTTCTGACCACAACGCTATGAGTCTAGATATCAATTACAGGAAAAATATCTATAAAAAATACAAACACATGGAGGCTAAACAATACACTACTTAATAATGAAGAGATCACTGAAGAAACCAAAGAGGAAATGAACAAATACCTAGAAACAAATGACAATGAAAACAGAATGACCCAAAACCTATGGGATGAAGCAAAAGTAGTTCTAAGAGGGAAGTTTATAGCAATACAATCCTACCTCAAGAAACAAGAAACATCTCAAATAAACAACCTAACCTTACATCTAAAACAATTAGAGAAAGAAGAACAAAAACCCCAAAGTTAGCAGAAGGAAATAAATCATGAAGATCAGATCAGAAATAAATGAAAAAGAAATGAAGAAAACAATAGCATACATCAATAAAACTAAAAGCTGGTTCTTTGAGAAGATAAACGAAATTGATAAACCATTAGCCAGACTCATCAAGGAAAAAAGCGAGAAGACTCAAATCAATTAGAAATGAAAAAGAAGAAATAGAAATGAAAAAGGAGAAATAAAAACTGACACTGCAGAAATACAAAGGATCATGAGAGATTACTACATGAAACTATGTGCCAATAAAATGGACAACATGGAAGAAATGGAAAAATTCTTAGAAAATCAAAACTTTCTGAGACTGAACCAGGAAGGAATAGAAAATATAAACAGGCCAGTCACAAGCACTGAAATTGAAACTGTGATTAAAAATCTTCCAACAAACAAAAGCCCATGATGAGATGGCTTCACAGGTGAATTCTATCAAGCATTTAGAGAAGAGCTAACACCTGTCTTTCTCAAACTCTTCCAAAATATAGCATAGGGAGGAGCACTCACAAACTCATTCTACGAGGCCACCATCACCCTTATACCAAAACCAGACAAAGATGTCACCAAGAGAGAAAACTACAGACCAATATCACTGATGAACATAGACAAAAAACTCCTCAAAAAAATACTAGCAAACAGAATTCAACAGCACATTAAAAGGATCATACACCATGATCAAGTGGGGTTTATCCCAGGAATGCAAGGATTCTTCAATATATCAAAATCAATCAATGTGATAAACCATATTAACAACTGAAGGCAAAAAACCATATGATCATCTCAATAGATACAGAAAAAATTTCTACAGAATTCAACACCCATTTATGATAAAAACCCTTCAGAAAGTAGGCATAGAGGGAACTTACCTCAACATAGTAAAGGGCATATATGACAAACCCTCAGCCAACATCATTATCAATGGTGAAAACCTGAAACCATTTCCACTAAGATCAGGAACAAGACAAGGTTATCCCTCACCACTATTATTCAACATGGTTTTGGAAATTTTATCCACAGCAATCAGAGAAGAAAAAGAAATAAAAGGAATCCAAATCAGAAGAAGTAAAGCTATCACTCTTTGCAGATGGCATGATACTATACATAGAGAATCCTAAAGATGCTACCAGAAAACCACTAGAGTTAATCAATGCATTAGGTAAAGTAGCAGGATACAAAATTAATGCACAGGAATCTCTTGCATTCCTATACATTAATGATATAAAATCTGAAAGAAACATTAAAGAAACACTCCCATTTACCATTTCAACAAAAAGAATAAATTACCTAGGAATAAACCTACCTAGGGAGACAAAAGACCTGTATGAAGGAAACTGTAAGACACTGATAAAGAATTTAAAGATGATACAAAGAGATGGAGAGGTATACCGTGTTCTTGGATTGGAAGAATCAACACTGTGAAAATGAATATACTACCCAAAGCAACCTACATATTCAGTGAAATCCCTATCAAACTACCAATGACATTTTTCACAGAACTAGAACAAAAAATGTCACAGTTTGTATGGAAACACAAAAGACACTGAATAGCCAAAGTTATCTTGAGAAAGAAAAACAGAGCTGGAGGAATCAGGCTCCCTGACTTCAGACTATACTACAAAGCTACAGTAATCAAAACAGTATGGTACTGGCACAAAAACAGAAATATAGATCAATGGAACAGGATGGAAAGCCCAGAGATAAACCCACAAACATATGGTCGCCTTATCTTTGATAAAGGAGGCAAGAATATACAATGGAGAATAGACAGCCTCTTCAACAAGTGGTGCTTGGAATACTGGACAGTTTCATGTAAAAGAATGAAAACACTCCCTACTACCATACACAAAAATAAACTCAAAATGGATTAAAGACCTAAATGTAAGGCCAGACACTATAAAACTCTTAGAGGAAAACCTAGGCAGAACACTCTATGACATAAATCACAGCAAGATCCTTTTTGACCCACCTCCTAGAGAAATGGAAACAAAACCAAAAATAAACAAATGGGACCTAATGAAACTTAAAGGCTTTTGCACAGCAAAGGAAACCATAAACAAGACCGAAAGACAACCCTCAGAATGGGAGAAAATATTTGCAAATGAAGTAACTGACAAAGGATTAATCTCCCCAATATACAAGCAGCTCATGTAGCTCAATATCAAAAAAACAAGCAACCTAATCCAAAAATGGGCAGAAGACCTAAATAGACATTTCTCCATAGAGGATATCCAGATTGCCAACAAACACATGAAAGGATGCTCAACATCACTAAATCATTAGAGAACTGGAAATCAAAAGTACAATGAGTTATCACCTCACACCTGTCAGAATGGCCATCATCAAAAAATCTACAAACAATGAATGCTGGAGAGGGTGTGGAGAAAAGGGAACCCTCTTCACTGTTAGTGGGAATGTAAATTGATATAGTCACTATGGAGAACAGTATGGAGGTTCCTTAAGACACTAAAAATAAAACTACCATGTGACCCAGCAATCCCACTACTGGACATATACCCTGAGAAAACCATAATGCAAAAAGAGTCATGCACCACAATGTTCATTGCAGCTCTATTTACAATAGCCAGGACATGGAAGCAACCTAAGTGTCCACTGACAGATGACTGGATAAAGAAGATGTGGCACATATATACAATGGAATATTACTCAGCCCTAAAAAGAAATGAAATTGAGTTATTTGTAGTGAGGGGGGTGGACCTAGAGTCTGTCATACAGAGTGAAGTAAGTCAGAAAGAGAAAAACAAATATCGTATGCTAACACATATTATGGAATCTAAAGTAAGAAAGTGGTCTGACAAACCTAGGGGCAGGACAGGAATAAAGATTAAGACGTAGAAAATAGACTTGAGGACATGGGAAGGCAAAAGGGTAAGCTGGGATGAAGTGAGAGAGTGGCATGGACATATACACACTATCAAATGTAAAATAGCTAGTGGGAAGCAGCCACATAGCACAGGGAGATCAGCTGGGTGCTTTTTGTCCACCTAGAGAGGTGGGATAGGGAGGGTGGGAGGGAGATGCAAGAGGGAGGAGATATGGGCATATATGTATATGTATAGCTGATTCACTGTGTTATACAGCAGAAATTAACACAACATTGTAAAACAATTATACTCCAATAAAGATGTTAAAAAAAAAAGTTAACTTGCATTATGTAATTTAATACTTTCAACCAGCCTTTGAGGTATATCTTACAGAAAGTCCTGTATTGCAGATGAGAAGATTTCAGCTTGGAATAGTTAAATAACTTCCCCACGGTGAACCATCACATTTTAATAGAATAAAATTATGTAAGGTATGTGAGTTTGGTGAGGGTGTACAATGCAGTAAGTTTGTAAATCGTCACATTTGTGTCATCTGATTTTCAAACATGGAAATGAGATAAAAAAGATCTTTTTCTTCCTGATCCTACCCAGAGGGCAACCCAGTTTAGAATAAAAGCATTTGTCCGTATTCATTTCATGGTTACACGGGAGATGGCAGTTTGATCATCCAGGAAACTCACCTTTTTAACCAGAGAGAGAGCGTCTCAGTGGGTTTGAAGCGGAGCAGGACACTATGGTCCTTCCTCCCATGTCCTCCTTCTGCCTTTCATGTGTGGAAAAACTTTAGCCAAAGAGTAAGTTTAATCAGAGAAGTGAGAAAATGCAGAAACAAGGGAAAACAGTCCAAGTCTGAATAATAATAGTTTAGTCATTAAGCATAGTCAAGGACTTTTAGCTCTTCTTCAAGGGTTATAGATAATATTCTGAGCCATATCCTGTGAGCTGTCTTATAGATACTGAAACCCCTACCATGTGGAAGAAGTTACATGATGATCAGACTGTAGCCATGGCATAAGCTGCCCCAGTTCCAAGAACTAGCCTCAAGTAAATGGGAACAAACTGACCTTGGAACTGAAAACTAACTGTACCTAAAACAATCAAGATGACGCTGGTCAGACCATCTATGACCAATTTCAGGATGACTGTCAGAGCTGCCTGTGCTGTTTCTGCATGTAGCCCCTCCCTCAGCCTATAAAAGCTCTTGCCCACTGGTTGCAGGGGCAGGAAGTCAGCCTTTGGACAGGAGACACACCTGCCCCCGCTCTCCCACCCCTGGTTGCCAGCATCCCAAATAAAGCACACTTCCCTTTCCACCAACCTTGCCTCTTTATTGGCTTTGGAGCGGCGAGCAGCCGGACCGCTCTTTCAGTTCCAGGTTGAGGCTTCCAATGATAGAAATTCAAGTAGCAAGTTAAAGAAAAACATGTTGTTTTTTAAATTATTTTCTTTTATTTTTGCTACACCTTACCCTAGACTGGTAGATGGAAAATGCCTATAGCAGGCAATAATTATGAAAAGAATACTTTTTGTTGAAATCTATACTATTATTTGTTTTCCACTTGTCACTTGTCCCTTCACAAAGAGAGGGAAGGAGATGACCTGAATAAAGCCTCATGCATGATGCCTGGAATATGCTAAGTGCTCAGTGATGTTAGCTCTTTTTCCCTTTTTGCTTTCTCTTCTGTGAAGCAGAACTAATTCAGATACTTGCAGGTCATGGGACTGTTTCTTTCCAGGATTATGGGTTTGGGGAAAGCTTAGGCATATGAGTATTACTTGCATGCTAATGGAAATGGTAACTTTAGAGTTCAAGATCGAGGGATTTTAGTATTGAATTTAGTGCTGAGTTACATTTCCTTTTAGGCATTTTCTGAGGCATCATGTGGACTTCTAACTTTCCCAAAAGCCAGGTGTCTTTACTGTAAAGAGCACATTTGTGTTTATTTTATTTGATGCATGTGTACTCTATGCACTTGTCAAAAAACAGCAACAACTGAGAACACATCTGCATCTGGTGATGCACTCACCTCCCCCCTTGGGAAAGCAAGATGTTCAGGTATTTCACAATGTCTGCTCCTCATGATCATCTGAAGGGGCCCAGGGCCTCTCAGACTCTTTTATTTTTCATAATATCCACATTGCAAAATAAAGAACATTCTAATCTGTGTTCAAGGATATTTTTCAAAGTGACATCTCATTAAATTGACTCATATGAAAAGGGAAGTGACATGCCACTTGTCTGAGTATTGGTAAAGACAGTGGTATGTATAGAAATATATAGAGTGAATAGAAAAAAAAAATACACCATGCCAAGAAGACTCCCTGCTGTGCAATTTCCTATTCATTCACCAAGTATTAGAAGAGCCATAATTGCATGTCAAACACTGTCATTGGTGAAACAGAACCTCCAAGAAATAAAACCCGATTCATTTTTTTCAAGGAACTTGCAGAATGTCCAGTCTATAAACTCTAAAGTTGATTTCTAATCTTATTCCAAGAGCCATTTGTTCAATTTCAAATTCCCAGCAAAAAGTAGGTGAAAAATGGACATTTTTGAATGAATGAATAAAAATATTAGAAAGCCAATATGGGCAGAAACACTTTCCTTTTATGTGAAGTGCCATGATTGCAATTATTGTTAGAGCCAGTCACAAATGGCTGTGTACAAAATTATGGGACCATCTGGCTTTCCACCTAGTTGTACATGCTTCTATTTCTGAATATTTTTTACAAGGTATCTAATAAAAATCACAGAAGAAAAAAATGAAGGCAACAACTAGATTTATAGATTTAACAGCTTTGCAGTATGCAATTTACTTTAAAGAACCTATTTGTTTTGTCAACTTTCTTCAATAAATGAAGCACTTTGCTTTCTTGAAATAAGCTAATCAATAAAAACAAGCTGCTAAATCTAATTCAATCAATATGATAAATTTATAATAATGAAATCAGACAGTTGAAATATTGATTATACATTTCCTAAAAGTTAAACGATGTAAGATGGAAATTAGGTAGTATGTAATTAGGTATAATTAGGTGTAATACCTAATTAGGTGTAATTAGGTATCAAGATAATCTCTCAAACTGGTTGTCACAAATTTTAGATTTCTAGATTTGTCAGAGGAGACATACCTGTCTCTCCCCACACCTATAATGAAGAAAAGAGGTTCCATTATATTTTACCAGTGTCTTCATATTCCGAGGAATAAAGGATAACAGGATTATATCTCTCATGTTATTTTTAAAAGGACTGGAACTGAATCTGAATTCCAGTTCTGCCACTTGCATGCCTTGTGACATGCAAGTAGTACAATCTATTCAATAATGGTAATACACTCCCCATGGGAGTGGTGAGAGGTTTTAGTTATAGGATGTATAAAATGCAATAAGTATCTAGCATGTAATGCATTCTCTGTATATATTAGTCCTTTCCTTTCATTCTTTGTGAAATTTTCCACACTCATGCACTGCCTTTTACATGCATAGTGACCGTGGAGTGGCATCAGGTAAAGTTAAGTTAGGACAGGAAAATGATGAACAGGCAAGCACCCCTGGTGATATGATAGGAGGCTTCTTGGTGCCACTCCTATCCCAACCATCTTCAGTTATCAGAGAAGATCCTGCAGATAAGTCATTGGAGAAGTCCTTCCTTTCTATGTCTTACAAGGCAGTAGCTTCCAACACAAAAGATTCTGATTCATGATGTCTGGGCTGGTCTTCAGGAGTCTATGTTTTTCACAAGTTTCTCAAGTAATTCTAATGTGAGCAGCATTTAGTCATCACTGCCCTATGACGTGTATCCAATCTAAAATCTATGATTGGTCTTTTCACGCAAATTAATAGCCCTTGTTTTGGGAGGTTAGCAATAATTACAAGAATAGATTCTTCATTTTGAAGAAGATTCTGAATCCATTCTGCTATCTTGAAGTGAACTGGACTTAGTGTGTTTGGTCCTAAGTGCCTGTTTTCCAATTTCTTTCTCCAATGGTACCCTCATAAAACAATAAGAACAACATAAAATAAACAACAACAAATTTCCTGGATGTACCTGACACAAAATAAACCTGGTTCATTAGCAGTTGCAGGTTATAACCTTCATGGTAAAAAAAAAAAAAATCCCTTACTGTAATATAGATATCTGCTGAGAGAATTAAGATGATTATTTCCGTGGATAATGTCCTGAAGATAGTATAGTTTATTACCCTGAGATATATTTTTGCTGCTTCTGGCAGAACATTCAGTTCCATTTGGTTGTTTATATTTACAATCATTAACTTTCTAGTTAAGACTATTCTGGTTGAAATTGTTCTTATATGATGGTATCCTTATGCCTCTTCTATTTTGTATTAGGAAATAAGGGAACTGAAATACACTTTGGCTTTAAATTAAATCCATCTATTTAATTACAATGAAGTTCATGTTTGATATTAAATCCTTCATGCCTTTTCAAATTCTGAACAATCATAGCACTGATATTGTCCTTAGAGCATCAGGATCTGTAAACATGGTACAGTTTGTATGACTGTCCTATCAGGAACATCAACTTGTTATAAACATATATACACATGGGTAGTACTTACCAAGGAATAGTTTTGAGCAATGGGAAAACTTTTAAACAAAACTCTGACCCTCCCTTTGTGTGTATGTGTGTGTAGAAATATTTACTATCATTGTTACCTATGTGTTATCTGATTTTAGATGACAGTTCACAATTTTAGAAGCAAAATGTGTATCTCTATTTAACTATACTAGGTAAATATAAGGCTGACAATGAAATTCAACTTGTAAGATGCTCTATTCCCAAGCAAACAACTAAGTTATAAAGATTTAACATTATTGTAATAATATTAATTATCTATCTTTTTATTAGGAAACCTTTTTCTTATGAATTTTGTGAGTTTTGTGAACTACTTTGGTCAATTTTTACCATAGTTCCTGTTTTGCTGGGCCCAGAGCCTATGTGCCAAAAATCTTTTCCCTCAAAACTTTCATGTGTAAGTCAAAGAAAATTTATTCCTTATGCTTTTCATTTATTTACATTTACTCTTAAAGTCATCCAAATGTTTTATGTAAGAGCTTTTTGAATTCCAAGGGACATTACAGGGCTCCCAATGTCCCAAGGAAGCACGCTGCTGAAATATTTTATCTTCTAGATGTTCATTTTTCTATTTTTAATATATACTCTAAGAAAACAAAATACATAGATGGTGTGCCCCTTTCTTTTTTGATTGGAATAATTCAAGGCTAACATAAATTTTATATAAGTAATTCAAAACAATATGGATTGTGGCTCACCAATTTTGCATCCTATTACTCTGGCTCCAATATTCTCATGGTTGTAATTCTGAAAACGTATACATAAAACACATTGTACATGATGATTAACTACACACACACATTCATCACCCAGGCATGTGTAGCACAAATACAGAAGACAAGAGGAAAAGGAGGGAGCATCGTCCATTTTTAAAAGATTTAAAAAACGTTGTAGTAGTGGACAATGAGAGCTCATAAGAAGCTTAAGCAGAGATGGCTAAAGCTTCATGTAATAGAGGAGAAAACTTCATTGAAGATGGCAGCCACCCTTCTTTGACATAACATCTCAACTATCAAGAAGATTGAAAAATATTTATATATATCTAAAATCATGAAGATTAATTGATGGACTGTGTGAGAAACTTTCACCATTCCCAGGTCACTTCCTTCCATGGTAACTGCTGACCCAGAGGTAACTTTCTGAGGATTCTCAAGTCTTGATGGGCTGCCATTCGGCCCAACTTGCCTTCTTAGCCAGGTGAATTTGTATAATGAAAAAACACATGTCAGACTTGACTTCCTACCCTCATGAAGGTAGCTAGAAATTCAAAGGAAAGAGAGTAATCTCTTCCAAAGAAAGTAAACCAACAAATTGGGGGAGGTTTATAGTGGGTATGAGTACCATGGATACACAACTTCCTCGTTTAGTTTTAGGATGGTGCACACTTGGATTTGCTCTTTGGATTTATTTTTCAAAAATGAAAACCCACTAATTAGCTGGCCAAGTCCTGTCTAATAAGTATATCTGAGCAGCCAGCCAGAGTTCCCATTTAAGGAGGAACTTGGCAGAAAAATTACTTATACAATAATATCTATACAGACATGAGCAAAAGAAAAAAAATGAAACTTCAACAAAAGATTGTCAGGGACGTAAAGAGCATGAAAGTGAAAGACCAAGATATAGATACAGAACGATTAATCCAAATTACCCAGAGATAATTCAGTAAACAGAATAAACTTAAAATAATGTAAGTACTAAAATGGAAGACAGGGGAGAAATTACTATTGCCATATAAGAGGGACAGAAAGTCACAAAAGGGATGATCAAAGTAAAACCTCTTGGAAATTAAAAATATAATTGCTATAAAAAGTGGAATCAATAGATAAACTAGAAAAAAAAGTAGAGAAAATTTCCCAAGAAAAAGGAGTTGGGGAAGGAAAGTAAATCAGAGAAAGGTTAAGTAAGAGACATATCATCAATCTAGGGGAGTGCTTTTCAATATTTGCTTTTTGGATGAACGATTCTTTGTTAATTGCTGGACATTTATCACTGATGTTCAGCGGCTTGGAATGACGGTCATTATAACAGCGTAAAACTTCTCCACATATTTTCAAAACCCTCCTAGTGGGGAGACTCCTCTGTCAGTTGACAGGCACAGATCCAGGAGGTCCATACACAGCTTATATAAGCTCAGGGAAAGGACACACACACACACACAAGCACACACAGAAGGGGCTAGAACCAATATCTGCCTCTAGGAGTATAGTCAAGTGGTAATTCTGGAAAACACTCCTGCTATAAAACACCTATAACACATATATTAAAATATATATACAGTTTTTTAAAATGCATAACTGCCTGTAAGAAATTAAAGGAAATTCCTAGGAACAACAGAATAATAAATCAATTCCAAAGGCAAGATGGGCCTGAGGGTATTTTCCAATTCCAGGAATACAAAACATCTTTTTTAAATGCAGCACTCATGTGCTAAATAATATACTTAACATATATGAGCATAATAATAATTTTAAGAGCTACAAGTTTACACAAAACTCGTAGTTCTGAGTCTTCCTCCTCTGTCCTACGCTAGTGTCTCCTTCAGAGACAGAACTTTTTACCCAAATATTGTTTGAAATTCCCTTATATATATAAAAAAGCTACCCATATATCTATTAGATTTATTTGCTTATGAGATTTGTAGATATAGTTATAACAATGTAACACACTCTATAATATTTCTTGACTTGATTTCTTTCTATTCAAAATTCCTAAGACTCATCTATTTGACAGCAGGGAACTGTCCGTCCATTGAGTTTTTACAGTTACACAGTCTCCAGGCTATCTGGGCCATAAATATATTGACAAGAGACAACAGTCATGAATAACAACAAAAGCAACTCTAACTTTCTCCTGCTCACTTCTGGGATATGTCTTAATTACAACCCAGGACTCACAATATATGCTTCTTTTTTCATGTGTAATTTTACTATTTTCAAATTTTATGGTAAACATTTTAAGACAGTTTAAGAATTAACCATCAAACCCTTTCTCTTCAATGAAGAAAAAGGAACAAATTGCTCTTTAAAGGAATGAATTGTTCCAGAACATTCTGCTATTTGTGATGGTTTTTGTTTATACCAAAGACTGATACCTACTTCAACTAGAATTTGCAGGTTGAAGGACTGATTATTCTTCTAACATCTTTGGAATCTGAAAACTAAAATTGACATAAGCTTGCATCATGAGATTGAATTTCTTAAATGGGCATGCTTTTGAGAATTATGTGATGGATTTTGATACACCTTTTTAAAACCATGCTCTTGAACACAAAAGCCACTTGCTTGTTAATAACACTGTTAAAAATACACACAAGTTTATCACCTCTTGGGACTTCAGGTCACTCTGCACATACCCCATCATTCTGCCATGAAGTCATTTATTTCTTCTCAATTTGAATAGCTTTAATCAGATCAAAATGTTCCCTCTAAAGAACTGTTTTCAATTCAAGGAAAGAATTCAACATTCTTTTAAAAAGTCTTTACAATATACTACACTGTAATCTGCTTCACATGAACAAAGTGCAAACAACAGAAATATTGAAATACTATTTTGAAAGTCTAAACACAGTGAACTAGTCCAGAACCTGATAAGAAATATATATATTTTTTACTTTTACTTTGATAATGCTGGCAATATATTTTAAACAGTCCACTATATGATATGTGTTTCAAAACTAACAAATTATATAACTATTTAAATTTGGCATACTCCTTTGTTTTGAGTTGGCTCTTGTGGTTTTCTATGCTTTGAAAGCAAGAACTTTAAGACATCAATCTGTGCATTGGTCATAAAGTTTATGATCTCATATGTGGCATAATAGATATGAAAAGGGGTGGAAAAATGATACTCATAATTTCTCAGGATATTAGGCACAAACCAGGACTATCCTGAGAACATTGGTATATATGGATATCCTACTTATAAAGGCATTTGATAGACATGTTAATAAATATGCCAAAGACTGCAAATTTTTTCCCATTGTTAAACGTTTGAGCAGTTTCCCCCCAACAACTCACAAAATTGGCTCTCTCTAATAAATATTCCTCTTTTAAAAGGTTTAAAGTGTATTTTTTAATGTATAATATTAACTTCTGGTTTATTTGTTAAACTTAGTTTCTCTGCCTGGAATCAAAAAACTTAAAGCCCGTGATGACTAGCAGTAAGATCCAATGTGGTTTCCTGTTCCTTTTTCTCCAATGAAAACTATTTCCATTTAAAATAGTTTACATATAAGAATTAATGGAAGGAAATATCACTCCCTGGCCAGACCATAAACATTCCATCTAATCATGTTAAATTACTGTTCCAAGGAGCTAAACAACTAGTATAGTCCACATTTTGAGAATAGTTAGCAAGTAGTCAGTACAAAATGATGGAATCTACTTTGTTCAAGGCACTGAAGGAAATAAACGGAAATAAAATATCCAGCCCTAACCTCAATATAATTATAATTTTCTTAAAGTTGAAGGCATGTTTACAACCACCACCACAACAACAGCAGCAGCAAAACCGCAAAGCAATAAGAGGTAATACATGACAATAGAGAAAATAAACACCAGGAAGGAGTTCACTGTGGGTTGGGGTATTCATGGACCTGATGACCTGAAGTTGGTCTTAAAGAATTGTAAGATTTAAAACAGACGATTTTTAAAAGCATGGTTAAAGGTCAAAAGCATAAAAGTTACATTTTAAAGTGTCAGTAAAATGTGGTCTTAAAAATACCCAGGCAAGTGTTTTGAATCCTTTTGGGTTGATCTCCCATAAAGAAGAGAACTTGCCTTGCAGCGAGGCAGATGTACTCGAATGTTGCCCTGGAAAGAGGCCTCCTCCAAGGGTTGAGGAAGAGTTTAGATTCTCTCACCTGCATGCTATCCCTCTTCACTACCTGAAGACTGACAATCAGGGATTTGTGAAGTGGGCATTATCCACAGCTAAGAACAGGTCTGAGACGATTTGTTCAATTCAGGCAAGCTACAGAGAAACCATCTGTGGGTGACTACTTTTGCATGAAATTTTGAATAAATTTGAAATAATGTCCTAGGGGCAAGATTTTCTTCTTTCTCTGTCACAAGTAATCCTGAGACCAAAGGGCCTCCAGCTAGGATTGACTCACTTGAAATGTACAAACATCTCCAATTGCCTCTTCTTTATCTGTCTTTAAATACGCAGTAGTCTCCTTTAGCTGACAAAAAGAAAAAAAAAAAAAAAGAAATCTGTATTAGACATTGTCTCCTCTCCCCAGTACACTGGTCACTTTAAGGTTAAATAACGTTAGCTCTCACTGTTGATTCTCAAGTTATATGAGGGACTAAATTTAGATGGTGGGGTTTGGATTAAGGTTAACTGGGTAAGCATTATTTAAAAAAAAAAAAGGTATTTCAGTACAAAATAGGGTACCTGTCTTCAAGTTGTTTGCCTATCCCCCAAGGATTTTGAGTTTGTACTTTTAAAGGAGCTTGCAGTTAGAGAGTGATTTAACAGTATGAGTGGGCATAGTGTGAGATCAGCACTCCTTATATTGTGTGTTTGAAATATAAATAGATATAATTTTACTAGAAAGATTTAGGAATATAGAATTTAGCAATACAAATTTAGAGATCTAAATACGTTTACACCCCTTGACTCTGTAATTCTCAACTCTGTAAAAACTGCTATCCACATGAATAGAATACCTTCAGAAGGAAAATATTAAAAAAATTAAAATCCTACCTATGGATGGTGGAATTACAAGTGATTTTTTCAGAACTCATTCTCTATAGCTTGTTAATCAAGGGACCTAGCAAATGGGATGGTTCTTTCCCATTGTTATGTTCACTGTTCTGAAGCATATCCAAAACATAGAGATGTTATCTAAAAAGTTTTCTCTTCATGTGCACACACACACACATACAGACATATCTCTTAAAAGAAGTTAAAAACTTTCTAACAAGGCAGTCTAGAGCATTTCCTTTTTGAATGGAGAAGTGGGTTTTAAGTGACATTGCCAATAACCTGAAATTATACATAATGGCCCATCTCTGGGAACCCTGCCACCCATTTAATGGGTGTTAACCTAAGATACCTTTGTTTAGCTCACAGGAAATATCCTGACCAGTATCACCTGTGAATGCCTGCAGAAAGGAAGAAATTAACACATCCCCTACAGAGTCTGACCAGAACCAGGACTTTACTCCCTCCCCTTTTAGTGTAAAAGAAGCCTGAATTCTAACTCAGGGAAAATGGTTCTTTGGGACTCCAGTCCACCAACTTCTTGGTCTGCTGGCTTTCTGAATAAAGTTGCTATTCCTTGCCCCAACAAGGAATGTCAAGAGACAATTCCTTGCCTCATGATTTATTGGCCTGTCATGCAGCAAGTAGTATGAGCTTGGACTCAGTAACAAAAATATCATCAAAATTGTCTATTCAAAAGAAACAAAACTGTCTATTCGAGATATTTCTTTTCATAAATAAAGATAATCACATAACTAATACAAGATAAGAGAGTAGAATCTAGGACTCCACAACTCCAGTTCAGAGAATTTTCCAAGTGTGTGAGACTTAATACGTTAAACTCTGGGATTTTCTTAAACTAGAGGTGGTTCCATGTAATCTCAAAACTAACAAACAAATGCAGATTCTCCTCTCATTTGGTGTCCAGCATGTGCCATGTACCCGATGCTACAATCTGTTGTAAAATATATGGAAATCAAAGAGGAATAAAATGATGAAAGATCTACTAAACTCCACTTTCTCTGTAAGTCTCCTTAAATATTTATCCCAATTACTTCTTACAGCCACCTTTAGAATGATATATTGCAATTTCTGTGAAACAAAATAAGAATACTGAGATTCACAGATTCAAGTCACAAACTTAAAATAGCAAAATCAGAATTTTAACCAAATTGTCTGATTTTAAAACCCAACTTGTCTCTACTGAGTCAGAAGGTATCTATGACTCTTTAGTAAAGTATTTGGCTTAAGATTCAATACATTATTATTATTTTTTTAATCTTTAGAGAGAGGGATCAATGTTATCCTAAAGAGAGATATCTACCAATCAAGTAAAGGATTCATATTTGTTCTTAACTTGTTCAACATACTTGAGATAGGAAATAAATAGCACATTCAAAATAGGATAATTTTAAGAAAGTTTATTGACAATAACATTAAACAAAGGTACAGACTAAGTACAGGAGAACCTCAAAGGAAACTAGGTTAGCAGCAGTGAAGTTGTTAGCAAGCCTAGACTGAAAGTGGGGACAGGCTACAGAAACCTGGAGAAGGGTTGCCGAGAACAAGTTGTTATGAGAGGAGTAGTGACCTATGCCTGGAGGAAACCCCACAGGAAGACATCTAAAAGTTTTATCTAATACCCTAAATTCACTCTCATTCCTCCCTCTGATGGTTGGTGAGGACTCCCCAGGCATTCACTTGATCACAAACTCAATGGAAACAAATTAAGCGATGGAGTGCCAGCAAAGCAATGTCAACTCAGGTTGTATTAGGAGAAAGATAGCTTTCAGAACAAGGAGAGTGTTGGTACACACTCTTCTGCATGGTCACAGAGCACATTTTTGCCCATTTACGGGAAATTCATTTTATGAAAATATTGAAAAAAAATGCATCACTTTGAAAGGAAGAACACTCATATGGTAAATAGTCTAGAATAGGCTAGACACTGAGGGAAAAGAAAAGGAAGAGTGTGATACAGACAAAGTATATTAAAAAGCCATTCATGGGTAATAAAGGATCAGAAATACCACTCAGATAATTTTAAGCAAAAAAGGGAGATCTTGGTTAATGAAGAAAACCAAGAAGTGTTCTGTTTTGTTCATGTGCCAACACCTAGAATTGTCTCTGTACCAGAGACACAGTATATACTTCTGGTCACCCCACCCACAGGCCACCAAGATAGTCTCACCAAGACTACAAGGAGTAAAGGAAGCGAAGAGAGCTTGAAGAAGGGATGTGAGTAGAGAAAAAAACATATTCACTATAGGTCATGAGCAGTGTTCTTAAAAGATGCTCATGAGAAAAGAGAATTAGAATTGGTCTATATAGGTCCATAGGACTTAAACTGGGTACTTTTAGGGGGTCAGATATTGACTAAATTATTTAAATCTGTCTATAAATGAAACTGGCAGTGAGGCACCTATCACTAGAAGTGTTTCAGCAAAGAGTAAAACATGTTTCTTTCTAGGTCTAAGGGTTCCTGTGTGATCTGTTAGAGAGTAGATCTTGGAAACACATTTTTTTTTTATTATTAAGCATTTATAATTCTGTTTCTTTCTCCACCAGCATCCCCCAGAGTTCAACATGTGGAATAGAAACCACTTGCTTCAGGCACAGTGATATTGCAATGAATCATGGAATTATTTATTAGAAAGCACAAAATATACATAAGCTGACAATGAGTAGGCTTTAGGGAGAGGAAGCACAGAAAGAAATGTTTTCTCTTAATGTAAAACAAAACAAAACTCATCACCCTGTCCTTTGCTGAAAGAAGATGGAAAGTAAAAATAGTTATTAGTACTGCATAACATTATGCAGTTCCCAATAAGAAAAAAGCTTTGGTAAAACATTAAAAAGGATTAATTCTCATCTCAATACTACTTCTGAATAGGCACTGTAGCTCTCCAAAAGATCTTGTGTTCCGTTCTGTTTAAAAACAAAACAAAAACACACAAAGACATCAGTTTAGTATTTTGTAAAGAATTTAGAATGGATTAAAAGTGAGCAAGACAGTCTCATGGACAAAAAAAATCAAGTGCTTGTTCATAAAAGCATATTATATTCGAGACTAAAATTAATGATGCACTTGAAAGAAGAAAGACAAGGACTAGGTATTTGCTGTACTTTTCTAAGATGAAGTTTATTAAAAGAAGATTATTAATCCTTGATAAGCATGCATGATTATACACTAGTGTTTTTCATACAATGGTTCTTTTATTGATTGTTTCTTATCTTTAAATATTAGGTAATCTCCAGCAGTGGCAGTATAAATACTTCGTGTATTCTTGGGACTTTTTAAAAGGTTATAAAAATGACATAGATTATTTATTTCATGCATTTATAAATTAACTCGAATGAAAATGTCTATGAACCAATAGAAGATGTGTTTAGTTTTCTACCAAAGTGTTTTGTGATGATACTTAACTGTTTATACCCTTTATTTGTCAAGTAGTAATGATAAAACATTTCTCTACCTCATAGAGATCTTGAAGGACTAACTTCAGTTACATTGACGAAAATTCTGTGACCTTCTCAGAAGAAATTCTTATAAATATTTCGAAGACATTCTTGTTATTATAAAACCACTATTGACTGAATTTCTCTGGGAATAGGATGTTCCAGTTAATTTAATTTAATTTTCTGTTGAACTAAGCATTAGTGGATAAAGCTCTTTTATTTCTGTCTACAATGTTAAAATGGTTTATAAAACCTCTTGGGGTATTTTTCTTGCCTAAATGCAGCTCACTGAATATAAACAACCATCTATATGATAATTTACAATTTTATACCATTTATACAGCATCTATAATGTGCTGAAAATTGAACTAAACTTGTATTGACACCAGTTGAGATAGGCTGTTGACTGACCATCCTTGAAATAAAATTGTCTTTGTCAATGTACCCTCTCTTTGTATTTTAAGATCATATTCATTTACATTTTAGTTGATTTGATTGTTACCTATTACCCTTAAAAGCAGTTGTTATACAAGCTCATTGAAAACAGGGAGAAAGACCTCTAAAATTTGAAAGAATTCCTTGGAATATTAAGAAAAATAGTAAATATAATCAATCTTACAATAAAAAATAAAGAAAGCAGGTGACAGTGGGGGAATGCTCTATCTTTATGTCTCATTATGATTAAATTTCTCTGTTCTACCAATGTTTTCAACTGATAGACAAGTTCATTCGGGATTGTACCTCTTCTCTGTCTTCTTTATTTAGTGGCTGATGCTAAACAAATACTTTCCTGTTCTTGAATAGGCTGCAAATTATATGATTTTACTGAATGTGCAGATTAGAAATCTGATTATCTACAATGTCTGCCCTTTACAACATTATTTAACTTCTTTAAATAATTTTGATTATTTAATTAAAAAATTTAAATTAGGGCATTAGCAGCAGAAAGCTAGTAAGTGCTAGCTCATTTTCATAGTTCATTGTAACTACATATTAATTCATTAACCTTTAGATTATGTAGCTGGAGCCAGACCAGAGGGAGATTTCTGCCACTGGCTAGGATGTAAAAAGCTGGAAGGAACATTGCTTCCATTCTAACAATAATATAAAGTCAAAAAAACTATAAAATCATAACTTTTCTTGAGTCCATCAGAAAGCTGAGGTTGTAATCCAACCAAATTATTTGAATTCCAAAGGGAAACATGTCCCTACAAGAGGAGATGGGACACAACACTAACTCACCTGGGTCGAAACACTGGGGGAAGAAGAGGCTGCTTAGCAGTTACTATAAAAGTGAATTAAAAAAAAAATCAGCTGAAATTTCAGTAAATTATGAAAGGTGAAGTGTGAACTATTATTCATATAAGACTGGAAGAACTGGGGCCCAGACATCCTCTTATCAGCTCTTTTTTTTTTTTTTTTTTTTTTTTTTTTAATTAACCTCACTTAGTAACTAAAAGAAAATCCAGAGGAAGGGCTGGAGACAAAAAAGCTCCTCTCCTTGGTGGAATCTTGCAGAAAATGATCTTTAACTGCTCAGGGAAGATACAAAGCCCTACCTGTTTCCTCTAAACTCTTTTCTCCTATTAAACAAAAACGTGGAGGAACAATAGCCCATCACCTTAAGGACACAGCAAAGACCCACCATCACTGGGGAAATAGCAGAAGAGAAATCCCTGTACTCCAGGGTGTGGTTAAGAAAACCATGCTGGCCTTAGAATCCTATATCTGCACCCACTTAGAGGTTTGCTTCCAATGGGGTAGGATTAAGGAATACCTGGTAAAAATCAACACAGATCAAGGGCATAGTTTGGGTGACATGCGGAGAAAGAATGCTGAGAAAGTTCCCCCATCTTGCTCCCCATGAAGCTGGGCACAAAGGATCTGCCTAAACTGAGGCTGAAACTGGACAATAGTAAATTCTTGCCAGCCACCACCCCTAGCCCAGAATCCAGCAACAGGAAAAGTGGTCTATCACTGGAGGAAAGTAATGTCATGGACTGAGATCCCCTGTAGTGTAGGTATGCAGAGATGATGAAAGTTGAGGGTGGAACACAAACATTGAGAAAAAAATTTAAAAGAAATTCCTGGCACTCCAGCCACCACTTTAAGCAGAAAGCAACAGTCCTAATAAAAGTACATGAAGACTGTAAGACATAGTAGAAGAAATAGTAACAGAAAAACCCAAACTCTGTTCAACTGAAAAATGTTCAGTTAACACAAAAGTCATCAGAAAAAGGATGAAAAGCAAAGGTAAGAGAAAGCCAACAAAAGATAAAGTGGTAGACATAATTCCAAATATCAATAATTAAGTTAAATGTAAATGATCTAAAAATCAATTAAAATGCAGAGATTGTTAGAATGGGTAAAAAAATTATTCAAATATATCTGCTTATGAAAAAGTCACTTAATACAACGATATAAATAAAAGTACAAGCATGAAAAAGAATACATCATGGAAACACTAACAAAAGAAAACTGAAGTGACTAAATGAATATCAGACAAAGTAGACTTCAGAGTAGAAAAATTTAGCAGGAACAAAGAGAGATATTGCATAACACTAAAAGGGTAAATTCACCTCACCAAGAAGATAGAAAAATCTTAATTGTGTATGTACCTAACAATAGAACTTCAGATTCCAGGAAGCCAAAACTGATAGAATTGAAAGGACAAATACACAGATCTATATTACAGTTGGAGACTTCAACACTTCTCTTTTAGAATACATGGAAAGAAAATCAGTAAGAGATGGGCTTGCTGGGCAATGACTTGAAAGCACTGAATCTAATCATTATAATAGATAAATCTGGAAACTGAAATATTGGTTAGCTTCTATTTCCACACTATCTCTGTGTGGAATTAGCAAAATATCTAGTAGTTTTGCTCTTGCTGAATTAGACAATAAAATCAATGACATGCACACACATATACCTCTTCACCCCTGCTTCTCCCCCTGCATACACACATACATTCACAATCCCCATACCCTCCCAACACCTGTTTAAATGCTACTAATAATGTGTGCTTTCATATGTGAAACACTATGATATAATACAATGAGGTAGTTCACTGCAATGGTTTTAATGCTCACTCTCTGTTCTAAGCATCAATCAGTTTACATTTATAAATAGAGAGCAGTATGAAAAGAAAAATTTTAATGAAATTTAGAGATGACCTTGAAAAAGTTTAAAGTTTGATTACCTGACTTTGCTAGGGGTTGTCAGTATATTTAAATCATAATATCTGAAATTCTAGGGACAGAATCAGATGAAGATCTGTTGTATCCCAAGCTAGGCAATAATTTGATGTTGTCTAACCAATCTTCTCAATTATTCAACTCCACATTTATTTGGAAAAGAGTCTGAGTGCTGTGTTGGTGAAGTGTGAAAGTGAATGCCCTGTTGGCTACTCAGACTCCTCTACTGAGTTCCTGCTATAGACCTGA
The DNA here is from genome assembly GCF_965194825.1 of Balaenoptera physalus. Taxonomy (NCBI): domain Eukaryota; kingdom Metazoa; phylum Chordata; class Mammalia; order Artiodactyla; family Balaenopteridae; genus Balaenoptera; species Balaenoptera physalus. Next base: position 129,237,251 of record NC_138891.1, on the reverse strand, counting down.
ATGCCCCACTAAGAAAAACAAAGAACTCCAGACCTGTCTTTCTAAGGTCCTTTACTTATGTCTGTTCTTGCCTAATCATGCTTCTTTTGCCAATCCCCAAAATTACCTCTCTTGAGAAAAATTCTGGGAAATAGTTTCTCTACTTCATTAGAGTTCAAATGAGTCCCAGGGTAGCAGGTGAAAATCAAGTGGTTTTCTGCTCACAATACATCCTGCTCCCTTCTGCAAATGGGGCACCTTCCTGTTTTGTGTGATCTAGAGAGTGCCTGTGTCTGATTTCCAGAGAGTCTCTCCCCTGCTCTCCCACTTACCCTGCCAGCAGAGGGGTCTTCTAGGAGAAAGGTTAAGTAACAGAAAGAGCCTTCATCTTTCTTTCTATTGAATGTTGCAAGGATAGCATGGGGGGAATCTCACTACTACATGATTTCCAACAGCCAAATGGTGTGATTGCAACACTCACCTAATAGGGGCAGCAAGAGTTCAAGTGTGCTGTTATCTTCCTTGGGTATCTACTGATGCCCCTTATTAAGATATATTTATGGTGGCACTGAAGGTAAAATAAAAAAAAAATCTTAACTGTGGTACTGAGACATATTTTTATAGATTTTTCAAAAGAACAATTAAAATTTCCCTGTTTTTCTCTCCTCTCTCAGGAAACTTATTTTTGTCCACTTGCTAATTCCTTTGCTTGAAAGAGACAGGAAGAGAGCATCCCACTTTTTTTATTGTTGTTAATGAAAGATCATACAAAAATATGTGGGGGCATTTTGTACTAATTATACAACTTTTAGTAGTGTGCCAGCTGGCTAAGTTTGGTTGCTGGTGGCAATTTTATAGCAATATTGCAGAAAAGATTCCAATCCAAAGCTAGTTCTGCTGAAAAATGAAAGAAGTGAGAAAAAGCTGAGACTAGTAAAAAAAAATAAGAGCTGAGAGAGCTAAACATTAAATAAAGGGTAACTGCACTAGGGGAAAAAGTGGCCAGAGGAAAAATAAATACGAGGAGCATATTACCTCCCCATAACTATATACTAGCACAAAATACATCTTTATTATTTATGAATTATTAACCATGTTTTTAATTGGGTTCCTTATCCTCCATTAAGTTATAAATTTGACTCATTTACCTAATATCTTCTTACTGAATTTCATGGTAAGTGTGCATTGCATTAATAGGTTACACATCTTATATCAGAGGTAGAAAAATGTCATGATGTGATGACAAAATCTCTATTCTAAATTTTAAAGTATTGCAACAAAAGGGGAAAGATTCTACCATCTGTTATTTACATTGAGAATCAGAATTATATAATTATTCAAGATTTTAGAAATTATCTCAATATTTTTATAATGCAGATAAGAAAAAATTAAGCTCCAGAGTTATTTACCCAGGAGATTAGGAGCAGAATAGTGACTAGACCCAGAGTGTTCTTATTCTTTGACCAGTAGTTCCATGCTGACTCTAAGCTACAATAAATATCTAGATATTCCTAGAATAAGAGATACTAGTGGGAACTAATTCTGTAACCACAGTAGAGAGAATGAGCAAAACTAAGTAGAAACATCATGAAGCACCATTTTGCACAGTATGTAATAAATGGATGTGATAACTTCCCATCCCTATTTGTCCTCTTTCACTACTTAATTTTGGAATCCAAATTTTAATAGTTTTCAGCCAGAGCTCTGTTCAGGAAAATAGGATCACTGTACATGAAAAAAAGGCTTGGATTCTCACTTATGTATAATTCATAAGAAAGTTAGCAAGAAACTAAACTAAATTAGGAAATGATATGAACAAAAAAGCACCTCTATATATTTATGATTAAAAATATATATTTGTTGTATAAATATACCAAATTTGGAAATCTGCTTTCACCATTTTGAAACCAGTGATCTAGCTTATGAAATCTTATATTTTGAGTAAATTGTTTCCATACATCCTGTTTAATAAAAATAATGGTTGCTACCTCTAACTTACAGGGCTCACAAGGCATAGGAATGATAAGGGAAATTAAACGTGCTGACTTCATGAAGAGTGGCTGGCAAGTTGTGTTTATCTTGATTTCAACTAAAGAATAAAAGTTATCAATCTTTACTATGCAGCTTTTGTACAGTTTTTGATAATGTCATATGTTTAGCAAAGTTGAATGAAGGATTATAATCAAGATTTTCCTGTAGAGAATGCCAAGGGCTTACAGTACCACTGGGGTACAGAGGCGGAGTTGGAAGAATTACTGGAGGATGGAAGAGCAGTAACAAAAAATAAAGAGGAAAGGGTGTGCTGTAACTTAAACTAAAGTGAAGCAAATCCTTACTCTTTTTTCCTAAGAAAATAAGGCCAAACACTATTTCATATGCATTGCCTTGCTTTCCACCCTGGGTGCCAACTCCCTCCGCCATGGCAGGACTGAGTGTCCTTTGCCTGAAGTTGACACAGAACTGTTCTTTCTTCTAATTAAAACAGACAAGGATATTAGGATATTACTGATTAAAGGTGGGAAGCAGAGAACTGTTCTCATTTTATTCGAAATTAGTTTGAGCTCACCCAAGATCAAAGGAAACCCAGATGTGGGAAAACAAACAGACCACAAACAAGTCATTTGTTGACCTGTTGCCATTTCCTGGAAGTAAAACGCCTGTGACCCTTAGGAAGGCTGGCTCAGCAACCGTGACACCAGCAAGGGCTTATCCAGCAACAAGTGTCTCAGGGTTCCCCATCTCCGAACGTATGTTATGAAAATGAGGTTTTAATAACATAAAGTCCAGTCAGGATATTCTCAAAGGTCCAAGAGCAAGTGGATTTACTTTGAAACATATGTGCACCTACACGCAAGGGTCCACACACACACGCACACACATACTTGTACATGCTTTGACCACATGTACAAAGCATGCAACAGTTTGCTTGCCTGGGGCTTTTGCTTGTGTAGATCCTATCAAGACATCCCTTGGCTACTGAGAGCTCAGCCTCTTAGTAGGATGCATGAGTCAAACAACTTCCTTTCAGGTTTACAAAATGTCTGCTTTCTTACTGTATTTGAAACATCAGGCTGTTTTTTCTAGAATCAATTATTTTTATGATGTTTCCTTTTCTTTCTCTTCTTTTTTTCAGAGTGGTGATAAAAATCTACTCATCTAAAGTCCTGAAACTTTCAACTGCTTTTCCTTGAACCCCAGATGCTTGTTACAAAGTAGAACTAAGAGGATGGGAGAGAGTATAAAAGTGAACATTTTGGGTTTGGAAATATTGTGAAAGTTTGGATTAAAATAAGCATGGCCAAAAGCAGACATGTCTGCGGTAATATAAATACATTTCTCCATGATCCCAAATAAAGCCCTGTGTATCACAGAATAAGTTGTATTTCTCATGAAGTACATGATGATTTCCAAACGGAACACATAGTGGATAAGATATATGGCTTTTAAAATGCAACTGATATTGATATTTAAATGTTAAATTTAAAGATGTGTATGAATTTAACCCATTCTCACCACTTATTTAATAGACATAGGTGAGGATAACTGTATTCTTCTATTCACCACTCTAATGGGAAAGGCCAAATCTATACGTTCACAAATACTAAAATGAGTCCAAGTATCAGAGCTCTAGGGTCAGACTTCTGAAAAATAATGGGCCCAAAAGAGGTTTTCAGAATTAAGTATTTCATAGGATGCTTAAATTGCTTGGTGGTCTCTTCAATCTTCTTTGGTAGAGTTGGGAGCAGAGTTTCTCTCCCAGAGAATTTTTGAAACTAAACTGGACAGATGAAATAAATGTATCCTCAATAAATGTTTCAAGCTATTTATTTTCTAGCATTTCTGTACTCAGGACAGATTAAGATCACACAATGAAAGAGAAAGAGGAATTGAGAGAAAGCCAATGACAGTTTATCCAAAATTTAAACTAGTGGTTTTAAAGAAAATTGCCTTGGCCTAAGTGTAATGTATTATTTTATCTTTCATATGTTATTCAAGAAATGGAATATAACATTAAATTTACATCACCTTTAATTTATTTAAAGTTGATGCTTCATTTATTTTTATTTTTTGTGTTTTTCTAAGGCAAGATAAAAAGTAATTCAAGTGTATACAAGTTTCCAACTGTTTCCCTCCCTTCCAAATCTCTGAGTTAAATAACGGACATGTAATTGTTTGTCATAGTCCTTTACCACTGTGCAGTTTAATACCTGGTCCAATAGACCCAAGTAAAGTGATGTGGAAAGAAAATCAAAATAGAGTCAGTATTTCTATAAATGGCTGGGAGACCATTGAGGAAGTGTGACTTATGTACTTGTCCTCAGCTTGAAAGAAATCTGATTTGATTTTTAGACCACTTATTGTCCTAGCAAAGGCATCCAGAACATATCCCAGAAACTCAGGGTGCTTATTGGACCCTTATCCTAAAACAAATAGTGAAAACAGTCCCTTAAGGATGTTTCCTGTCTTATGTCAGAGTACACCCTGGTGGCTTTTGCCTTTATAAGCCCCTTGTTCTTTCTCTTCCTGGAAGAGAAGAGAAAGAACACTGGCCACTCTTTAGATTTTACCTGAATCTATGTCCCCAAATTGCAGTTTTTAAGACCCCCAAATAAACTCTTTTCTTATTTTCAGCCTTCTGTGTGTGTCTTTTGTATTGTTTTGTTTTCGGTTGACAGTAAATGACAAAGACTTGTGATAATTAAAAAATAATTCACACATTCTTCTTATAATTCAGTATAAAATGTCCCATTGATAAAAATATTAGGAAGCTTAGCAAGTTCAAAATAGACTCAGAAAAAGAGAAGTTGTTATGACATTGTATTAGTTTTCCCTTGCTGCATAACCAATTACCACAAATTTAATGACCTGAATAATACAAAATAATTATCAGAAGTCCAACACAGTTTTCACTAAGCTACAGTCAAAGTATTGGCAGCCCACATTCCTCTCTAAAGGCTCTAAGAGAGGTTCTGTTTTCTTCATTTGTTTCCTCATTCAGGTTATTGGCAGCATTTAATTCCTTACTAATCTTGTAGGACCGAGTTTCCTATTTCCTTGCTAGCTCTCAGGTGAGGGCCATTTCCAGCTCTAGAGACCATCCATATTCTTCAGCTTCTGGTCCCTTTTCTCCATCTTCAAACCAGCAACATCAGTTCTTGCCATTCTTCCCTCTTCAAATCTTTTCCTTTATTTTCTCCTGTCTCGTATCTTCTAACCCAGACAGGCAATGTTCTTTGCTTTTTAGGGATCATATTGAAGGGTGGCAGGATATGCCATCCCAAAACATACCTCTTAAAAAAGGGGTTATTTTGAGTTGATTATTTTGAGAAATAACAGACAGAGGAGAAACTCTGAAAAATGGGGTAGAAGTTACCCTTTTGGAAAGTAAATGTACATTTTTAAAGGAAATCTCCATTTGTCAGGATGTTTCTCTCACTGTACTAGGAAAAGAAGGATGATTAAATCACAAGAATCTTATTGATGGGGAAGGCACTGACTTAAAATGCATAACCAACTTGACTCTTGTTTATGGTAATTTCTTGGTCTTCTCCCCATAACTGGCTGCACCTACTTCCTTCTCTCTTTTATCTTTAGCTGAAATGACATTTAAGCCTGAATTCTAAAGCACCTCTGAGTGTTACTTATTTTTCCCCAGGTATCTCCCATATATACATGATGTATATATGCCAATAAACTTCTGTTTGTTTTTTTCTTGTTAATCTGTCTTTTGCTTTCAGGGTTTCCAGCTAAGAATTTAGAAGAATTATAGGCAGTTTTTTTTTTCCTCTTCTACAATGTCATTAGATTGTGGCCACTAAAAATCCAGGATATTCTTCCCATCTCAAGGATCTAATGATATCTGTAAAGTATTTTTTCATGTAAGGTGATATATTCACAGATTCTGGTGTTTAAGGCATGGGTATCTTTGGAGGGGCTATTATTCTCCCTAATATAGGCTGTTAAATGATGCTAATTGCTAAGAGAAGTAGAAGGGTTTGATGAGTGCACAGAATTTCTGAGGGAAAATACTTGTAGTTTGAGGCTATCATTGTAATGGAACGTCAATAGTGTATTACTCTCCCATAAGTGCAAACATTAATTTTCTAGGCAATGAGTTATATAATCTGTGTAAAAGTTATCTGTTAAGAATGATGGGTACCAAACAGTATTTAGGAAATAAGAAAAGTAATTTGTACAATCTGCAGTTTAAAATATGGGGAGGGGATTTTTTGTTGTTGTTGTATTTCTTTTATTGTATTACATTTTTGAGTTTTGACTGCATTCACTAATTGGCTACTCTAGACTCAGGGTCTACAGAAAATAACAATGTCCAAAAATTAGCAGATGCCATGAGAGCTAATAAATATGTTTACAAGTAAATAAACAGACTCTCAGTCCCCATGGAATTGTTTATTTCTTTAACTCATATTTGCATGGACTTATGATAAACTATGTGATTTTATGATTAAATTCACAAGAAATTTTTTAACTTTTATTTTTTTACCTATGTCTCCATAATTCAGGGTACATATGAAAGAAATATTGCTACCAAATAGGTAAGTGAATTACTCCCTATGTACAGATCATATACTTGAAAATTTAGGGTCACCGAAATGCTTTATACAAAAACAAAATCCCTTTCAAATTTCATCAAATTATTTGTGAGAAAAATTCTGAGGATATACAGTATTATACGCACTTTAATGAATTATAAGGATAGTATTATAAACAATGTAAAAGCAAGCATGTATTATGTATTGATTTTTTTCATGCCTCATTCCAAAAAACATATTTTGAGGAAACATATAACTTTGAACTATTTAGAGTTCAGTGAAGGACAATAATATAAATACAGTGTAAATGCTGCCAAGATTTCCAGCCTGGGAAACTATAAATAATAACACTAAAAAATAGAAAAACTATTATAGAGCATAAACATGATAGATATAATCACACATCTTTGGGAACACAGCAGACAAAGCAACTAATCTGCCTGAAGTAGTTGTAAAAACTTCTCTAAGAATGTGGCACTTCAGCTCTCTTTAATAACTTCTGAGAGGTAAGGGAACACAATGCATGCATGAAACAAAAAGAGGGTTCCAAAAACATCAGACAACAAAAGAGCTCTCAGAAATTGCATATATGATAGAAATGAAACACTCAGTAGAAAGACTGGAGGATAAAGTTGAAGAAATCTCATATAATGTACAATAAAACTTGAAAAGTTTGAATATCAAAGAGGAAGAATTAGAATATTAGGGGACAAAGGGGAGGATTACTTTCATTCTACAGTTCTATACCCTGCCAAATTCTCACCAAAAATGAAAGTAGAATGGGGACAATAGATCAATAACTTCAAAATTCTGAGGGAAAATTATTCTTAATCTAGAATTCTCTACCTTGCTAAAGAATTATTCAAATTTAAATTTAGGATAAAAGCAATTCCATGTATATAATTTCTAAAACTAAAACAAAAATCTTTCCTGCCCTCTCTTGCAAAGCTCCATGGGGTTATGCTCTGCCAAACAAAGGAATAAAACAAGAAAGGGGAAGACAGGCTCAATGAAAATGATGATCCAATACAAGAGAGGGGTAAAGGTATAAAATCTACAGGATTCACTCAGCAATTCAAAAAATATTTATTAATCATCTTCTCTGCACCAGTTACTGTTGTGGATGCTCTAGATACACCAGTGAACAAAATAGAAAAAAATTCCTACCCTGATGAAACTTACATTACATTGACTACTGAAATAGTAGTTATGGGAAATTCCAATATGAGTGTGCTTAGTAGAGAGCTGAGAAAGAGAGAAAACTTCACTCCCCAAAGTGAAATTAAACAGATAATGCAAAGTTTATGCTATTTTGTGTTGTAGAGATAAACATTAAAATAATCAGTTAACGTGGTTAAATGTGGAAAAAGAAGATAAAGTTGACTTGAAACACTGCTGGGTTTTTTGTTTGTGTTTTTGTTTTAGAAAAACAAAACTGTGGTTCTATTTGACTTGAAATTATGTACCTATTTTGAGAAAACTAAAAGTTAACTAAAAAATGAAAGATAAAGATCTTTGACATAAATTCTAAAAGGCAGGGAGACAGGAATTTCAAAGGATGAAAGATGGTCAGAAGTGCAAAATTCAAAAGAGAAATCTAGAAGGATCTAGAGGGACTCAGACTTCAAGGATACTAGCGAAAGGACCATCATACATTCAGAGACTTACCACTTACTTTGTCAACTCTCATCAATGGGACACAATGTTCCTGAGCCATCTCCTTTGATGGATAAAGCATTCTCTTCAACCAGATTTCATTTGCTGTTGAGTTCAAGACTTTTGACCTTTAAACTTTAACTCCTTTGAAGTTAAACATTGAATTTTCATGCAAAATAATATTAAAAAGCTTTGTAAACCAAAGTCTAAAAATTTTCACTTAGCTAATAAAGTTGACCTAAATAAGATTATCGTTTAGAAAAAAACATACAGATGAAAGGGGTTTATATTATACCTATTCTCCTTTCTATTCAAGACTAAAATAAGTATTTATTTTAGACCTAGAGTGTCTTAAACTAGCATCATGTTTAATCCTCTAGAATTTACAGAAAGTGTAGTCACACTGCACTTTCCATTTCCACAGAGGTAGTGCACATCTGTTTATTATTCTCACTTATGAAAATATCAAAATCGTCTAAGGATTTTTCTCCAGGCAAGTTTCTATGTGTGATCTTTCTGATCTAACCATATGCAATTGCAGAGGCATGGTGGGTGAAAGCTGCCCTCCTCACACCAGACTCAGTGCATAGCTAGTGCATTGTAGTCTCTGGAGGGAATTGTGGTCAAGAACTCAGCATTCCTCACTCCCAGGCCAGCCATGCTCATAAGCCTATCTGAATCCTAGCATATATGCCGCCCCTTGTAGGTCTCCTTATTAGGAGACCTTGATTAGGCCGTTTTTCCCCACTCTGACTCAGTACTTTTCTACTCCCTAGCCCTTCCCTTCTTGCTATCCTTGGTTCCCTGGTGTCTATAAAATGGCAGAGACTTTTGTTCAGGGCTCTTCAGCAGTGAGAGGATTCCCTGTACTTATGTTGCCTGCAGTCTGACCCTCTGGTGCTCTTCTGTGGGGAAACATGGAATATTAAGGGGCTGGCACTTTACTTTTTCTTTTCCTCTTACCTGACCTATTGCAGTTAAATGAATAAGACTTAAGTGTTATTTTCAGCTTGACATATTGTCCTAATTGAGCCCCTGGACACCTAGCAACTTGACATCGTTCTTATCCTAGTAACTAGCCTATAACTGAATGCTTACAGATTAAAAATAGAGGCTAAACACATTTAAATTTTTTAAAAAGCCCTTCAAGTGAATACTCAAATTTCCACATTTGTATAAATTTGTCATTATTAGGAATTCTCTTTTCCACCCCTACTATGGAGATTCCAAAGTAAAATAATTATGTAATGCAATATTATGAAGGAAGACACCATATAATTAGTATAACTAAAGTAAGCATTTTAGCAATGTGGCAACATTGGCAATTAGACTTTTGAGTATTTCAAGCTTATATATTTCCTAAAAAAGTTCTTCAGGCTATGTGTTTGCTTCCTGAATACTGAAAATAAATAAGACCATCTCCAGCATTTATCATTTGTAGACTTTTTAATGGTGGCCATTCTGACCAGTGTGAGGTGATCCTTCCTTGTAGTTTTGATTTGCATTTCTCTAATCATTAATGACGTTGGGCATCTTTTCATGTGCCTATTGGCCATCTGTATGTATTCTTTGGAGAAATGTCTATTTAGGTCTTCTGCCCATATTTTGATTGGGTCGTTTTTTGTTATTGAGTTGTATGAGTTGTTGGTTACATCATTTGCAAATATTTTCTCTCAGTCTGTAGGTTGTCTTTTTATTTTGTTTATGGTTTCCTTTGTTGTGCAAAAGCTTGTAAGTTTGATTAGGTCCCATTTGTTTATTTTTGCTTTTATTTCTATTGCCTTTGGAGACTGACCTAAGAAAACATTGCTACAATATAGGTCAGATAATGTTTTACCTATGTTCTCATCTAGGAGTTTTATGGTGTCATCTCTTACATTTAAGTATTTAAGCCATTTTGAGTTTATTTTTGTATATGGTGTGAGGGGGTGTTCTAACTTCATTGATTTACATGTGGCTGTCCAGCTTTCCCAACACAACTTGCTGAAGAGACTGTCTATTCTCCACTGTATACACTTGCTTCTTTTGTTGAAGATTAATTGACTGTAGATGTGTAGGTTTATTTCTAGGCTCTGTATTCTGTGCCATTGATCCATATATCTGCTTTTGTGTCAATACCACATTGTTTTGATTATTGTAGCTTTGTAGTATCATCTGAAGTCTGGGAGGGTTATGCCTCCAGCTTTGTTCTTTTTTCTCAGGATTGCCTTGGAAATTTTGGGTCTTTTATGATTCCATATATATTTTAGTATTATTTGTTCTAGTTCTGTGAAAAATGTCATGGGTAATTTGATGGGGATCACATAAAATCTATAGATTGCTTTGGGTTGTATGGCTATTTTAACAGTATTAATTCTTCCAATCCAAGAGCATGAGATATCTTTCCATTTCTCTGAATCATCTTCAACTTCCTTTATCAGTGTTTTATAGTTCTCAGCATATAAGAAAAGGGAACCCTCCTACACGGTTGGTGGGAATGTAAATTGGTGCATCCACTATGGAGGTTCCTTAAAAAACTAAAGACGGAGTTACCATATGATCCAGGAATCCCACTCCTGGGCATATAACCAGAGAAAACTCTAATTTGAAAAGATACATGCACCTCAATGTTCATAGCGGCACTATTTACAATAGCCAAGACATGGAAGCAAACTAAGTATCCACAGACAGTTGAATGGATAAAGAAGAGGCGATATATATATATATATATATATATATATATATATATATATATATATAATGTATATACACATATAATGGAATATTACTCAGCCATAAAAAAGAATGATATAATGCCATTTGCAGCAACATGGATAGACCTAGAGATTATCATACTTAGTGAAGTAAGCCAGACAGACAAAGACAAATATCATATGATATCACTTACATGTGGAATCTAAAAAATGATACAAATTAACCTTTTTACAAAACAGAAACTGATCCACAGACATAGAAAGCAAACTTATGGTTACCAAAGCAGAAGGGAGAGGAGAGGGATAAATTAGAAGTTTGCGATTAGCAGATACAAACTACTATACATAAAATAGATAAATAACAAGGACCTACTGCATAGCACAGGGAACTATATTCAATATCTTGTAATGCAAAAGAATCTGAAAAAAACTGTATACATATAACTGAATCACATTTCTGTACACTAGAAACTAACACAACATTGTAAATCAACTATACTTCAAATAAATAAATAAATAAGACCAAATTTTTCTCCCTACTGTGGAGACATAGTTTGAATAGTAATGTCAAAGAGTTGAATTTTTCAATGTTTTCCTCAAAATTTGAATACTTATTTTTGCAGAGTGTGCATGTTTATCCTGTGCCATTCACTGTACCTTCCATATATTAATTCATATGATTTTCTCAGTAACCTATTTATTCCCATTTTAGAGATGAAGAAACTATAGCACCAACAACTTAAACAATTTGCCAAATCAATGTCACACAGCTAGTAAGTGGTGGAAACAGGATTTGTCCCAGTTAAGTTACTTTTCCAAATTCCTTAAAAAAAAGAAAAAAGAAAATAGAAGTAAAAAGAAATATTAATAGAGTCATATAAACTAAGTGGTTAGAAAGGACTTTAAAATAATTTATTATTTATCCAATTTGTGGGTAACTTTATTCAAATCCTCTTTGAAGAGTTATTCTGCTTTTTTTGAACACTTCCAGTGATGAGGAATTTACCACCAGCCAAGGAAGTTCATATCATGTTTCTCATCTCCAGGTCCCTACGATTTTTGAAAGTCTATTAATGATTTCACTCCATTTGTCTTAGATCAACAGCATCCCAGAGGCTATAGAGGACACATGTAATATCTTTTTACATGACACCTTTTCACATGTTTGGAGATATTTGTCTTTACCCAACACCCTGATCTCTTTCTTCTGAACATGATTCAAGAGGTTTATACCTTCTTTGAGGTGCTGCATGTAAAACTAATATTTCTAACATTACAGGAGGAGAGATGAGTGGACCATCAATTTCAATGAGATTCTATTCATTTTTTTCCAGAAGTCAGACCACATTGTTCATATTATATTGAAATTGCTGTCAAGTATAACTTCTGAGTCTCTTTACTCTATCCCATTACTCATTGATATTATTCTTCTCTAGTACCTTTGAAATTGGTTTTGAAGATCCAGAGGCTCTATATAATTTCCTCTTGTCAAGTTCACTGTATTGTTTTAGTCCACTAAGCAATGTATTGTTTTATGTCTACTAAGACATTGTTGCATCCCAAGTTGATCATCCAATTGATATGCATTCTTTTATGATTTGGAGTCCTCCGTACACTTGATACACATGTACATGAGGTCTTCAGCCAAGTCAGTCAAATGAAATCCTGAGCAGTATAAGGCTGAATCCTTTGGAATATCCTTCTATATACTTTGAGCACTATTACTCACATATTGATGAAATATTCTTTGCACAATGATTATGAGTTGAGCACAGCATCAGTCACATGAGATATGCCTGAACAACAGAGACATGGTGGTATCTTCCATCAGGAAGTTACAGGCTAGCTTCCATTTCCTGCAAAAAAAAAAAAAATCCCCTTCCAGATTCAAATAGATTTATTAATAATTAATTTTTAGATATGATCATTAAACTGGGTACTGATTTACCCAATTACACTATAATTCAGTCTGAACTCTGAACTCTGCACCCTGAAACTTAAAATATGAGACATCGTAATTTACCAAAGTTACTGAACAAGTTTTATTCCATATTTTTCCGGAGCTAAAGACCCTCTAAAAGGAAAACAAGTTTAATCTTATTACTGTATGGCTTATACTCATTTTGAATCTGCTTTTGCTGAAACACTTCTGCTTCTGAAGCCACATCTGCTTTTCTTTTGTTATTAGGTAATATTTCATTACCCAGCTCAAGTAAAGACAGTAACTCATCATCTTTGGGCCTCGAATATAACTCAGAAGTGTTTTTATTTGGTTGTAACATTGCTTTTGTTTGTTTTTTGTAAGCCCTTTGTGTGATTTCAGCTTTTTTTTTTTTAAATTATTTATTTATTTATTTATGGCTGTGTTGGGTCTTCGTTTCTGTGCAAGGGCTTTCCCTAGTTGCGGCAAGTGGGGGCCACTCTTCAACGCGGTGCGCGGGCCTCTCATTATCGTGGCCTCTCTTGTTGTGGAGCACAGGCTCCAGACACGCAGGCTCAGTAATTGTGGCTCACGGGCCTAGTTGCTCCGTGGCATGTGGGATCTTCCCAGACCAGGGCTCGAACCCATGTCCCCTGCATTGGCAGGCAGATTCTCAACCACAGCGCCACCAGGGAAGCCCCTATTTCAGCCTTTTAACTTTCTTGTACTTACAGGTTCATATGCTTTCTTGAAGCGTTTAATTGATTTTTTTTTTTTAATCTTCAGTATATTTATTTATTTATTTATTTTTTAGGCCAATTCTGGGTAACTTTTTTTTTTTTCACACACACACACTGTATTTTATTTTTACAAGAGATAAATAGACTGAAACCAAGCATTGTAAATTGATGACCACAACAAAAGCAACAATGATTGTAATTACCAAACACGAAACACACTAATACTATGTCATAATATTGACATTCAGGCCAGTAATCCTCCACTGTAACAGCTCCTTTACTTTGCAGTGAAAACTGATTTGTATATTTTTTGCCTCTGAGTCCTTGAGGGATTTTTTTTTTATTCAATCAGAAAGTCACAAAATTATAATCATCCTCATCAGTTCACTCAGTCCCATGTAATTCACTTTTTTTTCTCATCTTGATCTTTTGTTAGCACTTTTATGAGTTCAGTTTTCCATTAGAGTTCTGAAAATGCTTATTCAATCAGTTCAGCAGTATAGTCAGTTACCAGAAACCTGTACTTCTCAGAGTCTTTTCCGTGAATTACTTGAAGATGAAACCCTTTTATAGGAACATATTTGCAAAAGCATCAGAGTACACCCAGAACTGTCTGTAAATGACAAAACACTTAAAAATGACTACGGTTAAAGGTTTGACAAAAGTTCATAATAATGCAATTGACAAGGAACTTTAGTTATTTCTGAGATATACATTTTAAAGTAATAACTAGAATTATGACTTATAACACTATACCAGAAGATATAAGAATTTTAGAAATTTCACGTAATGTCTGAAACATTTATATTAACATATTTCCATACAAATAACCCAAAGAAAGTTTAGTATTAGTTGTTTTGTTTGTTTGTTTGTTTGTTTTTTTATACTGAAGGTTCTTATTAGTCATCAATTTTATACACATTAGTGTATACATGTCAATCCCAATCACCCAATTCAGCACACCAGCATCCCCACCCAACCGCAGTTTCCCCCCTTTGGTGTCCATACGTTTGTTCTCTACATCTGTGTCTCAACTTCTGCCCTGCAAACCAGTTCATCTGTATCATTTTTCTAGGTTCCACATACATGTGTTAATATACGATATTTGTTTTTCTCTTTCTGACTTACTTCACTCTGTATGACAGTCTCTAGATCCGTCCATGTCTCAAAAAATAACTCAATTTCATTCCTTTTATGGCTGAGTAATATTCCATTGTATATATGTACCACATCTTCTTTATCCATTCATCTGTCTGTGAGCATTTAGGTTGCTTCCATGACCTGGCTATTGTAAATAGTGCTGCAATGAACATTGGAGTGCATGTGTCTTTTTGAATTATGGTTTTCTCTGGATATATGCCCTGTAGTGGGATTGCCGGATCATATGGTAATTCTCTTTTTAGTTTTTTAAGGAACCTCTGTACTGTTCTCCATAGTGGTTGTATCAATTTACATTCCCACCAACAGTGCAAGAGGGTTCCCTTTTCTCCACACCTTCTCCAGCATTTGTTGTTTGTATATTTTCTGATGATGCCCATTCTAACTGGTGTGAGGTGATATCTCATTGTAGTTTTGATTTGCATTACTCTAATGATTAGTGATGTTGAGCAGCTTTTCATGTGCTTCTTGGCCATCTGTATGTCTTCTTTGGAGAAATGTCTATTTAGGTCTTCTGCCTCTTTTTGGATTGGGCTGTTTGTTTCTTTAATATTGAGCTGCATGAGCTGTTTATATATTTTGGAGATTAATCCTTTGTCCGTTGATTCGTTTGCAAATATTTCCCCCCTTTCTGAGGGTTGTCTTTTCATCTTGTTTATGGTTTCCTTTGCTGTGCAAAAGCTTTGAAGTTTCATTAGGTCCCATTTGTTTATTTTTGTTTTTATTTCCATTACTCTAGGAGGTGTATCAAAAAAGATCTTGCTGTGATTTATGTCAAAGAGTGTTCTTCCTATGATTTTCTCTAAGAGTTTTATAGTGTCTGGTCTTACATTTAGGTCTCTAATCCATTTTGAGTTTATTTTTGTGTATGGTTTAGGGAGTGTTCTAATTTCATTCTTTTCCATGTAGCTGTCCAGTTTTCCTGGCACCACATATTGAAGACACTGTCTTTTCTCCATTTTATATCCTTGCCTCATTTGTCATAGATTAGTTGAAAATAGGTGTGTGGGATTATCTCTGGGCTTTCTATCTTGTTCCATTGATCTATGTTTCTGTTTTTGTGCCAGTACCATATTGTCTTGATTACTGTAGCTTTGTAGTATAGTCTGAAGTCAGGGAGTCTGATTTCTCCAGCTCTGTTTTTTTCCCTCAAGACTGCTTTGGCTATTCGGGGTCTTTTGTGTTTCCATACAAACTTTAAGATGACTTGTTCTAGTTCCATGAAAAATGCCATTGGTAATTTGATAAGGATTGCATTGAATCTTTAGATTGCTTTGGGTAGTATATAGTCATTTTCACAATATTGATTCCTCCAATCCAAGAACATGGTATATCTCTCCATCTGTCTATATCATCTTTAATTTCTTTCATCACTGTCTTATATTTTTCTGCATACAGATCTTTTGTCTCCCTAGGTAGGTTTATCCCTAGGTATTTTATTCTTTTTGTTGCAATGGTAAATGGGAGTTTTTCCTTAATTTCTCTTTCGAATCTTTCATTGTTAGTGTATAGGAATGCAAGAGATTTCTGTGCATTAATTTTGTATCCTACAACTTTGCCAAATTCATTGATTAGCTCTAGTAGTTTTCTGGTGGTATTTTTAGGATTCTCTATGTGTAGTATCATGTATCTGCAAACAGTGACAGTTTTACTTTTTCTTTTCCAATTGTATTCCTTTTATTTCTTTTTCTTCTCTGATTGCCGTGGCTAGGACTTCCAAAACTATGTTGAATAATAGAATTGAGAGTGGACATCCTTGTCTCGTCCCTGATCTTAGGGGAAATGCTTTCAGTTTTTCACCATTGAGAATGATGTTTGCTGTGGGTTTGTTGTATATGCCCTTTATTTTGTTGAGGTAGGTTCCCTCTATGCCCACTTTCTAGAGTGTTTTTTATCATAAATGGGTGTTGAATTTTGTCAAAAGCTTTTTCTGCATCTATTGAGATGATCATCTGCTTTTTATTCTTCAACTTGTTAATATGGTGTATCACATTGATTGATTTGCATATATTGAAGAATCCTTGCATCCCTGGGATAAATCCCACTTGATCGTGGTGTATGATGCTTTTAATGTGTTGTTGGATTCTGTTTGCTAGCATTTTGTTGAGGATTTTTGCATCTATATTCATCGGTGATATTGGTCTGTAATTTTCTTTTTTTGTAGTATCTTTGTCTGGTTTTGGTATCAGTGTGATGGTGGCCTCATAGAATGAGTTTGGGAGTGTTCCTTCCTCTGCAATTTTTTGGAAGAGTTTGAGAAGGATGGGTGTTAGCACTTCTCTAAATGTTTGATAGAATTCACATGTGAAGCTATCTTGTCCTGGACTTTTGTTTGTTGGAAGATTTTGAATCACAGTTTCAATTTCATTACTTGTGATTGGTCTGTTCATATTTTCTGTTTCTTCCTGGTTCAGTCTTGGAAGGTTATACCTTTCTAAGAATTGGTTCATTTCTTCCGGGTTGTCCATTTTATTGGCATAGAGTTGCTTATAGTAGTCTCTTAGGATGCTTTGTATTTCTGCGGTGTCTGTTGTAACTTCTCCTTTTTCATTTCTAATTTTATTGATTTGAGTCCTCTCCCTCTTTTTCTTGATGAGTCTGGCTAATGGTTTTTCGATTTTGTTTGTCTTCTCAAAGAACCAACTTTTAGTTTTATTGATCTTTGCCATTGTTTTCTTTGTTTCTATTTCATTTATTTCTTCTGTCATCTTTATGATTTCTTTCCTTCTGCTAACTTTGGGTTTTGTTTGTTCTTCTTTCTCTAGTTCCTTTAGGTGTAAGGTTATATTGTTTACTTGCGATTTTTCTTGTTTCTTGAGGTAAGCTTGTATAGCTATAAATTTCCCTCTTAGAACTGCTTTTGTTGCATCCCATAGGTTTTGGGTCATCGTGTTTTCATTGTCATTTGTCTCTAGTTATTTTTTGATTTCCTTTTTGATTTCTTCAATGAACTCCTGGTTATTTTGTAACGTATTCTTTAGCCTCCATGTGTTTGTGTTTTTTACTTTTTTTTCCCTGTAATTCATTTCTAATCTCATAGCATTGTGGTCAGAAAAGATGCTTGATATGGTTTCAATTTTCTTAAATTTACTGAGGCTTGATTTGTGACCCAAGATGTGATCTATCCTGGAGAGTGTTCCGTGCGCGCTTGAGAAGAAAGTGTATTCTGCTGTTTTTGGAAGGAATGCCCTATAAATATCAATTAAATCTATCTGGTCTATTGTGTCATTTAAAGCTTCTGTTTCCTTATTTATTTTCATTTTGGATGATCTGTTCATTGGTGTAAGTGAGGTGTTAAAGTCCCCCACTATTATTGTGTTACTGCTGATTTCCTCTTTTTCAGCTGTCAGCAGTTGTCTTATGTATTGAGGTGCTCCTATGTTGGGTGCCTATATATCTATAATCGTTATATCTTCTTCTTGGATTGATCCCTTGATCATTATGTAGTGTCCTTCCTTGTCTCTTGTAACATTCTTTATTTTAAAGTCTATTTTGTCTGATATGAGTATAGCTACTCCAGCTTTATTTTGATTTCCGTTTGCATGGAATATCTTTTTCCATCCCCTCACTTTCAGTCTGTATGTGTCCCTAGGCCTGAAGTGGATCTCCTGTAGACAGCATATATATGGTTCTTTTTTTTTTTGTATCCATCCAGCAAGCCTTGTTTTTTTTTTTTTTTTTTTTTTTTTTTTAGAGAGAGAAAGTCTTTATTTATTTATTTATGGCTGTGTTGGGTCTTCGTTTCTGTGCGAGGGCCTTTCTCTAGTTGCGGCAAGTGGGGGCCACTCTTCATTGTGGTGCGCAGGCCTCTCACTATCGCGCCTCTCTTGTTGCGGAGCACAGGCTCCAGACGCGCAGGCTCAGTAATTGTGGCTCACGGGCCTAGTTGCTCTGCGGCATGTGGGATCCTCCCAGACCAGGGCTCGAACCTGTGTCCCCTGCATTGGCAGGCAGACTCTCAACCACTGCGCCACCAGGGAAGCCCAAGCCTTTGTCTTTTGCTTGGAACATTTAATCCATTCATGTTTAAGGTAATTATTGATATGTATGTTCCTATGACCATTTTTAAATTGTTTTGCGTTTGTTATTGTACGTCCTTTTCTTCTTTTGTGTTTCCCACTTAGAGAAGTTCCTTTAGCATTTGTTGTAGAGCTGGTTTGGTGGTGCTGAGTTCTCTTAGCTTTTGCTTGTCTGTAAAACTTTTGATTTCTCCATCGAATCTGAATGAGATCCTTGCTGGGTAGAGTAATCTTGGCTGTACGTTCTTCCCTTTCATCACTTCAAGTATATCATGCCACTCCCTCCTGGCTTTTAGAGTTTCTGCTGAGAAATCAGCTGTTAATCTTATGGGAGTTCTTTGTATGTTATTTGTCGTTTTTCCCTTGCTGCTTTCAATAATGTTTCTTTGTCTTTAATTTTTGCCAATTTGATTACTATGTGTCTCAGCGTGTTTCTCCTTGGGTTTATCCTGTATGGGATTTGCTGTGCTTCCTGGACTTGGGTGGCTATTTCCTTTCGCATGTTAGGGAAGTTTTTGACTATAATCTCTTCAAATATTTTCTCTGGTCCTTTCTCTCTCTCTTCTCCTTCTGGGTCCCCTATATTGCAAATGTTGTTGCATTTAATGTTGTCCCAGAGGTCTCTTAGGATTTTTTTTTCATTCTTTTTTCTTTAGTCTCTTCTGAAGCAGTGAATTCCACCATTCTGTCTTCCAGGTCACTTATCCGTTCTTCTGCCTCAGTTATTCTGCTATTGATTCCTTCTAGTGTAGTTTTCATTTCAGCTATTGTATTTTTCATCTCTGCTTGTTTGTTAATTCTTCTAGATCTTTGTTAAACATTTCTTGCATCTTCTTGATCTTTGCCTCCATTCTTTTTCCGAGGTCCTGGATCATCTTCACTATCATTATTCTGAATTCTTTTTCTGGAAGGTTGTCTATCTCCACTTCTGGTAGTTGTTTTTCTGGGTTTTTTTCTTGTTCCTTCATCTGGTATATATCCTCTGCCTTTTCATCTTGTCTATCTTTCTGTGAATGTGGTTTTTGTTCCACAGGCTGCAGGATTGTAGTTCTTCTTGCTTTTGCTGTCTGCCCTCTGGTGGATGAGGCTATCTAAGAGACTTGATGGGAGGGACTGGTGGTGGGTAGAGCTGACTGTTGCTCTGATGGGCAGAGCTCCGTAAAACTTTAATCCACTTGACTGTTGATGGTTTGGGCTGGATTCCCTCCCTGTTGGTTGTTTAGCCTGAGGCAACCCAACACGGGAGCCTACCTGGAATCTTTGGTGGGGCTAATGACAGACTCTGGGAGGGCTCACGCCAAGGAGTACTTCCCAGAACTTCTGCTGCCTGTGTCCTTGTTTCCACGGTGAAACAGAGCCACCCCCCCACCTCTGCAGGAGACCCTTCAACACTAGCAGGTAGGTCTGGTTCAGTCTTCTATGGGGTCACTGCTCCTTCCCCTGGGTCCCCATGTGCACACTACTTTGTGTGTGCCCTCCAAGTGTGGAGTCTCTGTTTCCCCCAGTCTTGTTGAAGTCTTGCAATCAATTCCCACTAGGCTTCAAAGTCTGATTCTCTAGGAATTCCTCCTCCTGTTGCCAGACCCCCAGGTTGGGAAGCCTGACATGGGGTTCAGATCCGTCACTCCAGTGGGTGGACTTCTGTGGTATAAGTGTTCCCCAGTCTGTGAGTTGCCCACCCACCAGTTATGGGATTTGATTTTACTGTGATTGTGCCCCTCCTACAATCTCATTGTGGCTTCTTCTTTGTCTTTGGATGTGGGTTATCTTTTCTGGTGAGTTCCAGTGTCTTCCTGTCAATGATTGTCCAGCAGCTAGTTGTGATTCTGGTGTTCTTGCAAGAGAGAGTCTCATTTATTTGATTTTTGAAGCATTATTTCTTTGGGATACCTCTTAACTTTATATGAAAAAAGAAAGTGACTAAGAAAAATTAATCTGCATATAGTGTACCAGGAAATTTTAATTCAGGTTACTCAACATTAAGATATAACTAATTCAGGCTAACCATCTTCAAGGTAAAGAAATCATTCATCAGTCCTCTAGAGCAGAAAAAGAAAATACAAACAAGGAAGAAAAATCAGATAAGTCACATAGTTTTTCTGCAGCAATATTTTGTACCTAAAGACAATCATGCCATGTCTACAAGGAAAAGGAAAAGGAAAAGGATTGTAACCCAATAATTTTATAGCCAGCTAAAATATATTTCAAGTATTAATAGAGCATGGAAACGTTTGAAAACATGAAAAACCCAAAGATTTAATGCAGTGTAGACTGGCATGGAATTAACATATATACACTACTGTATATAAAATAAACAACAAAGACCTACTGCATAACACAGGGAACTATACTCAATATTTTGTAATAACCTATAAAGGAAAATAATCTGAAAAGGAATAGCTATATGTATATATGTATATATATAACTGAATCACTGTGCTGTACACCTGAAACTAACATGATATTGTAAATCAACTATACTTCAATAAAAAATTATTAATTAATAAATAAAGAATTTAAGTATAGAAAGCCTTAAAAATTACCACTGATGAAAATCTATTCCCCTTAAAAACGGACTAAGCATCCTTGAAAAACATAATAATATAAAAATTAAATGAGTAGTGTAAATATAATAATGTATCTCACAAATGTTGGGATATAGGCATATGAGAGATTGAAATATGTGACATGTTAAAATTTTCCTCATTTATAACAGGGAGTTAATAGATTTCTTAGAATGGAAATCTCTGGTTAAAGCTATTGATTCATAACTCTTAATCTTATGAATAAAACATTTTCTTAAATTCCAGTTTTTTTAATATATAATAGCACTGTGGTAAAGAAACATTTTTATGAACTCCAATAATATATTTATGTTTCATTTTCAATGTCTTTATTCTTAAAAATTAAATTTAATTTAATAATTTTACTATAATATTTTAATGGTAATTTCCTGTTTTCTTAAACAAATTTGTTTTCCATTATTCTATATATCTGTATATGTGCATAGAAAAATATCTGAAATGAAGTTCAATCATAGTTAAAATTGTTTATTTCAGTGTGAAAAGATTTGCAATGATTGTTGTACCTTTTTTGTGATTATGCATTTTTTGAAATCTTTAAAATCAGTGTGGGATGTGTTGGGTTTTCTTATTTTGCCCTCTGACCCCAATTTGCTCTCTGTCTTTGTATGCTCTTTTTTCTGCACTGGGAAGCTGATTCCTTGGACTGTTACCTGGCTTTGTTACTGTCTGGCATCAGATTGCTGGATTCAGCCAATGGGAGTTGCTGGTAGGGGAATCACAGAGCAAGAGGGAAGGTTGGGGTATTTGTTCCCCACTTCCTACCATGTTTGGCAGCATTTTCTGTTTGTGTTTGGCACCCTCCATGACTGCAGCTCCAATCAGGCAATTTCTACATTAAGCCTCTCATTCTCCTCAGCTTGAGTTTGACCTTCCTTTGCCCTTCAGACTTAGGGGTGATAATGGCATCTCACAGTTGCTAATCTCTGAATGCCTCAACATCCATTGTCCATTCCCCTATTCTGGTGAAGCTTTTTGAACTATCTGAGCTAGATTCTGTTTACTGCAGGACTGATAAAATAAGTAATTAATGACATTTTGTTTTGTATTTTTCTGATTTTTTAGTTAAAATATTGAATTACAGAAATTGCTTGCATACATTTATTATGACAGGCTGTAGGTTTTTACTTTAGCATTGGAGTTGTGTAAACATAGCTCAGTTCTAAGACACAAAAATGAGCATTTTTACAGTAAATAGCAAAAAATATTTTATGCACATAAATATAGTATTTCACAAAACTGTGCAAGTACTTTATTGAACAGATTGGAAAATTTATTTATTGATTTCATTTTAAAGTGCTACTACTACTTATTATTTTTTATCGTGTTATAGGTAAGATAAAGTAGGATAAAATTTTGCTTGGCCAATTAGGCATTCTCTGGTATCTAATATCTGGTTACCTAATCTACACAGAGTTTTACAAGGATGTTTCTCCTCTAATATTGGGGCATTTCACGAATGCTATAGTGAATTTATATATGCTGAAATATTTCAGATATACTGGCAGGAGATAACACTGAATGGAACCTTTTAGTTCTCACCCTTCCCCCACTGCCATCAAGCCCTTTTCCCCTTTACCTCTTAAAGTCTTTGAATTCTGCTGGGATTTTAGGTAACTGCTGGGAAGTATTAAAAAGCATTATTTGGTTGACCAGAGTATTTGCCCTCTCTTATTTTCCAATAATGCTCTCTGAATGGTTTCCTTAATACTTTTAAAAGATGTATGGCAGTGAAGCAGAGTACAACATAGGACAGGAATTATAGTTATCGTTTCAGATGAGGTGTGTTGAAAGGGTTCAGGATGACGCAGTTGGCAGCGTTCAGGCCTTACCTCCTTATTATTACCATCTGTGTCAACTTGGAACCTCTATTACAGAGACGACAAAAATAACGAAGTTGTGGTGGTGTTTTGGGAAGTTTTTTTTCATTATGATTGACCCTGATATACACACTAAGTAGATGAATGAAACTGAAACATTGTTCCAAGCTTTAAAAACCTTTCCCTATACACAATTTTTTACATGCATCTCTTTAGAGTAATAGCAATAGTGATGATAAAAATATATCACTTTCTTTGTGGGACCTGGTGAAATTTACAATATAACCTTTATAGCAAATATATTATTACTGGCAAAAAAAATGTGGTTCATTTTTATAACAACGCACATTGGCAGTGGAAATGAGCAAAGAATAAGTATTGTGCAGCCTGTATGAAGTGCTTGGAAGGCTAAACTATTTGGAAGGAACCTGCTCATTTCAGGGAATTTATGTAGGTCAGAATCAACCACAAAATGAAGACAGCAAAGAAAACGCTGAGAGTCAACTTTTAGGTTTCTCATGTTGGATTCATAAGTAAATGACATCATTTAAAGCCTTTATTGTAAGAGCACGTGGAAAAACATCAGATGCATATTTAAGTCATAGGGATAAGAAAGCTAAACTGAGTAGTTTATTCTTCTAAACAATACACACTAAATCATTTTCATACAGTAAGACCAGAAGAAGATTTTTTTCAGCACCAGATGATAGGAAGTAACGTTTCATATATGAGAAAGTTATGGAATTTAATACCAGAAACACACTACAGAAGTGTGTTTATATATATTACACTTAGTTTAAATAGTCAATAAAAGGATACATTTCTTATTGGAGAATATGGGCCCAGTCATCAATTCATATTTTCTTTGCTAATAAAAAGTCCTGAATACAGAGTGTTAAATATCAACTATTAAAACCAGGTTCACCTAAATAAGAGATAGTGTTAAAATTCAAATGTGTAAACATGCAAAATTTAACTGGTGTTAGTCCTAACATCATGTATCATGTGATAAAACAGTTAACAAAGGGCCCTATTTCATATGTGAGACGATTCAGTATTAAGATCAAAGAGATAGACCCCTGAAGAGTCAACAAGATCTCTCTCAGCAGTGGATCCCGCTATCACTTATGTCTGACAATTTTACAATGTTTTATGTCTCTTTTATTTTTTAACTTATTAAATTAAATTTTTAATTGAAGTATAGTTGATTTATACTATTAAATTAGTTTCAGTGGTACAACATAGTGATTCAATATTTTTATAGATTATACTCCATTTAAGGTTATTACAGAATAATGGCTATATTTCCCTGTGTTATGCAATAGATCCTTGTTGCTTATTTATTTCATACTTAGTGGTTTGTACCTCAATCTCACACCCCTATCTTGTCCCTTCCCTCTTCCCTTTCCTCACTGGTAAACACTACTTTGTTCTCTATATCCGTAAATCTGTTTCTGTTTGTTTTATTTTTTAGATTCCAATATAGTGATAACATAAAGTATTTTCTTTCTCTGTCTGACATTTCACTTATCATAATACTTTAGGCCCATCCACATATGTCTCTTTCAATTAAAAAATCAAATAGAAATGCCAAAAAATTCACTCACAAAAATCATCATAATTTGTAAAAAAATGTCTATTTTGTGCTAGAATACAAATTCTACAAGCATGGAAATAAATACTGGTGGGAATGCTGGTTGAGTTGAAGATGTTGTTCTGATAAACCATTATATGAAGAATATAATCATATAATATCTCCTTCCTAAGTTATCAATGGATTCATTCGTTGATTTTTTTTTTTTTTTTAATGGAGACGTTTAGCCCATGAGAAGCATGAATCCTATCCTTCTGAAATACACTGTCTCTCAGATGGAAATAAGGGAGTGGATCCAATGGAAGACAGCATGGAGGGGGGAAAGAATGAGGAGTTCCTTAAGAAAAAAAATGAGAAAAATTCTGGAAAATAGATGTATGAAAAAGTCTTACATAGGAAGTCTTACATAGGAAGAAAATCGTGGTTTGAAGCTACATATAGTAAGAGTCTGTACTTGAGTTCATTCTCAACTACATATTGATATGTCTCTAGAAACCCAAATGATGCCTTTGAAAGACAACCTATAGCAGAAAGATACATCAGGTATTACAGGCTGTATGAGTAGATGGAGGATTGCTCAAATAATGTCTGAGATTGAAGATTCCTCACAGCGCCAAATGTTGGGCTGAATGAGAGAGTCATCAACATGATGGCTGGGTACAATTTTAAGTGGCAGGAATTGGATGATAAAAAGATTCTAATCACCAAATTCCACTGTGTGTTTGTGTGTGTGTGTGGTGTGGGAGAGAGGGTTCTCCACAATATGACAATTCTCCAGGTGCCAGCTGTATGTGTTCATCTCAGTTCTAATACTATCTACCTGGAGATAGCATCAGGTTTCGCAAGTTAAAGGCTCAGTCCCACAAGAATGCCCTCCACTTCAGACACCGTCACAATACCAGTGCTTCTTATCTATGCACAATATTGTGCTTCTTATCAACTGGCTATAAATCAGAGGTTTCCATAACCAGCTACTTGGGTTCAGTTAGTTTGCTAGAGTGGCTCACAGAATTCAGGAAATCCATTTACTCACTAGATTACCAGTTTATTACCAAGGATAGTAAAAGATATAAATCAACAGCTAGATGAAGAGACACAGAGAGTGAGGTCTCCAGCAAAGGAACTTCTGTCCCCGTGAAGTTTGGGCCCAGCATGGGGGCACATTGAATTGTTCTGGTTTCCCAAATTCTCTCTGAACCCCCTCCTTTTGTGTTTTTATGAAGGCTTCATTACATAGGCATGGTTGATTAAATCAGTGGTCATTGGTGTTCAATTTAACATCTAGCTTCTCTTTCCTCCCCAGAAAGCAGGGGGAGAGACAAAAAGTTCCACCCTCTATTCATGGTTGGCTGCCCCCCACCTTAGGTGCTTTCCAAAAGTCACCTCATTAATATAAACTCAGCTGTGGTGGAAAATGGTTTGTTGTGAATAACAAGACACCCATTTCACCTTTATGGCTTTGAAGTGATTTCAGGAACTGAGGGCAAGAGACCAAGTATTATAATAAAAGATGTCCCCTTTGTCCTTTTCGCTCAGGAATCTAAATGACCAAATATATATTTCTTATAAAACATAATATTGCAGGTGAGCACTGCAAAACTCCTGGTGCAAATGCTTCTGTTCAACCCCCTACACTGAGAGGGAATGCCAGCCTGGCTTCTTTGGTCCAAGACCATTTCCTTAGGATGACCCCAGTTCTCTTAAAATGGACTGCTTGAGAAAGCTCAGCACTGCCAGAAACATTTACTATTTGTTCCAGCCAAAACTTAACTATACAATGCTAACCTCCCTTTTCTTAGAGCATTTACTTTTGAAAATTTATGATTGTAAATTCTTTCTCTTCCCCTTTGAGATGTAAATCTCCTACTACTCAGCACTGTTTCCTCAAAGAACTGGGAGCCCTGTCTTTGAAATACAAACATCTAGAGAGATAGCCTCTTAATCTTAGATCCTGTGGGAGTGTAAGAGTCTTTGATGTACTTTGCAAAACTACCTTCTATCATGAAGATAGGATAAGTCTGTTTCTCCTCTTTGGATAAATGTCAGTTAGCAAACACAGGTGGCCTAATCACATTGTCCAATCCCACCTTCCCAGCATCCTTCAGTGCTTTATCTTTAGCACATCCTAGTGTTTAAAAAGCCTCCAGCCTTTTTTTTCAAGCTCAGTTTATACTGAAGTCTCTCTCTCCTACTGCAGTAGTCTGAATAAAATATGTCTTGCCAGGTCCAGTGCAAAATTTTTCTTTTATATAATGGACAAGTTATGAGTGAGACTCTGAGAGCTTCATTGTGAGATCCCTGGTGATCATGGACAATTTCCAGGAGGCCTGTACAAGCAGCAGCTAGGACCAAGAGGTAGCTGTGAAAAGCTGCATCAAAAGACATATTTGAAAACCATTCTGTGACCCTTTTGGTAACTCCCAGAATTCAAGGATAAGTAAATACAGAGGCCTGAAAATAAGTTTGATTTTTCTTACTGTATCCATCAAAAGGCAGCAGAATTGTAATGGGGAAGAACAAAATCTGACTCCATGTTGCATCTGTTTCTTTTACTTCAAGCTTTGCTCTCTGTTGCTGTTTGTTACTATAATCACTAAAAAGATGTTGTCTATAGCTGTAAGCATACATAATGGCCTGCCTTGGGGAACCCTACACCTCTGCTTGAATGTTAAACTAAAGTGCCTTTGTTCAGCTCATAGGGAGACATTCTGACCATGCCCACCCATGAATGGCTGCAGAAAAGAAGAAATTAATACATCCCCTCCCCAATGCTGGCCAAGCCAGGAGATATTTTGTAAGACTAATGGCCTTTTTACTTTACTTCCTCACTGCCTCCCCCTGTCTGTTCTATAAAAGAAACTGGCATCCAGACCCCACTAAGATGGTACTCTAGGACATTAGTCCACCATCTTCTCGGATGCCTGGATTTCTGAATAAAGTCACTATTCCTTGCCTCAACACCTCTTCTCCCTATTTATTGGTCTGTCATGCGTGAGCAGAGAGAGCTTGGACTTGGTAACAGGGTGACATACATATTTCAGGCGCTCAATAAAGTTTATTAGATAAATAACTGTTTTGTGTCTGTGTCAGCCTATTGATAGTGATGCCATTGGCTGGAAATGCCTCTGGGAACTCACCTGGGCCATTACTATTTGTAGGAAGCCCTCACAGAGGTTTCCTTCCCTGGAGCCAATGCTGTGGCTGGACTGGCCCTTGTGGTTCTTGTCATGATTGCAAGATGCACCTCTCAACAACCATCAGGGAACTTTGAAAAGACAAATTTATTACTTACAAGTCCTAGAGGGTACAAGTCACACCTAGGGCTAAAACAGAGAGGTTACAGATAGAAAGAGAGAGAGAGGGCAGATCCATGATTCTGTTTTTACTGGGGTCAAGGTTGGGGTACCTATGGTTTTGTGAGTTCACTTTTTATTGGTGAATTTAAAACATAAGAGCAGGTATTAAAGTGCAGAAAGGGAAAAGCAAGAAGTCAGTCAAATGGTCAGTTATCTAAGTCAACTAGGGCTCTCAAAAAGTAGAATAAAATAAAAAAAGGAACTTCATAGGTGGGATGGCCTGGCTCTTTATCTAGTTGTATAGCTGGCAATGTGTTTATTCCAGGTGAATATATTTGACGTGAATGGATAGACAGTCAAAAGCTTAATGTCAAACACTTACATTACAATCAAAAAAGCTAATTGGCAGACAGGTACACTACAATAACAATCTATGCTGGATAGAAAGCAAATACACTCACTTCAAGTGTGAGCATCCGTAATACAAATAGGGGTTTGTGCTACTCTATTAGAGTTAAGTGAACAGACGTGTATCCCATTAACTTTCTTAAGACTTTATTTTTTTTAGAGAAGTTTTAGGTTTGCAACAAAATTGAGGAGGTAGTATAGAGATTTCCCATATACTCCCTGCCCCCACAATGTAGAGCCACCCCCATTATTAACATTATTTGCTAGAATGATACATTTTTTACCAAGGATAAATTTACACTGACACATCTTAATCACCCAAAGTCCAGTGTTTATACCTTAAGTTTTACTCTTGGTGTCGTACATTCTGTGGGTTTGTACAAATGTATAATGACACATCATTATAATATCATAATATCATATAGAGTATTTTCACTGCCCTAAAAGTCCTCTGTGCTCTGCCTATTCATCCCCTACCCCTCACCCCCACAGGAATCACCGATCTTTATATTTTCTCCATAGTTTGGTCATTTCCAGAATGTCATATAGTTGAAATCATACAGTATGTGGTCTTTTCAGTTTGGCTTCTTTCACTTAGTAATTATGAACTTAAGGTTCCTCCATGTCTTTTCACAGCTTGATAGCTTACTTATTTTTAGTGCTGAATAATTCCATTATTGAGATGTACCACATTTTATTTATCTATTCACCTACCAAATGACATCTTGGTTGCTTCCAAGGTTTGACAATTATAAATAAAGCTGCTATAGACATCTTGTGCAAATTTTTGTGTGGACATAAGTTTTCAAATCCTCTGGGAAAATATCAAGAAGCATGATTGCTAGATTGCATGGTAAGGGTATGTTTAGTTTTGTAAGAAGCCTTCAAACTGTCTTCCAAAGTGTCTGTGAAAATTTGCATTCTCACTAACAGTGTAGGAGAGTTCCTGTTGCTCCACATTTTCTCCAGCATTTAATGTTGTCAGTGTTCCAGGTGTTGGTCATTCTAATAGGTGTTGAATGGAATTTAATTACTGTTTTTATTTGCATTTCCCTGATAAAAAGATGTGGAGCATCTTTTCATATGCTTAGCTCTCATCTGTCTTTTTTGGTGAGTTATCTGTTAAGGTCACTGGTCCAGTTTTAAACTTTGAAGTTGTATTTAGAAAAGTATCAATATACCCAAGGTCACTTAGGTTTTCTCCTATGTTATCTTCTATGAGAATTTTATAGTTTTGTGCTTTACATTTAGGTCTCTGATCCATTTCGAGTTAATGTTTCCTAAGGATGTGATATCTATGTCTAGATTCTTTTTTTTTTTTTTTTTTTTTGCACGTGGATGCCCACTTGTTCCAGCACCATTTGTTGAAGAGACTATCTTTTCTCCATTATGTTGTCTTTGCTCTTTTGTCAAAGATCAGTTGACTATATTTATGGTGGTCTATTTCTGGGCTCTTCAGTTTCACTGATCTTGTCTATTCTTTTGCCAATACCACACTGTCTTGATTACTGTAGTTTTATAGTAAGTCTTGAAGTTAGGTAACAACAGTTTTCCAACTTTTTTCTTCTATCATGTTAATTTATTACTAACTCTAGCTTAATCAAAACCACTTTTAAAATACAAAGTTACTTACACACAGCCAATGAATGCATAGAAAGATGAAAGAAAAAGAATATATGTACAATAATTCAGGTCATGCCATGTCATAAGTCATGGTGAATTACTAAAGAATTGATTCAAGGTTTTCCTGATTACTACCAGCTGGAAAAAAAGACCCAATCCAGCCTTCCCCAGAGTTCTCTATCTCAAAAATAGAACTGCTACTGATCAATTCTGCACCGAAGGAAACACTCTTGATATTTCTTTATTACATCATCCTTCATATCAAACGCATCATGGAGTCCTACCAATTTTACCTGCTGTATGTCTCTTAAATCTATTCACTTCTCATTATCTCCATCATCACTAACATGCCCAGCCACTACCTCTGGCCTGGACTATTGCAAAAGCCTCCATTCAGTTCATTTTTCATCTTGCCCTGAGAAATGCATCCTTACAAGGCAAAGTAGAGTATGTCATTGCTCACTGTTGCCCCCACCCCACTTACTCCTGACCCTTTATCCTCATCTACATTTGCATGTTATTTTTCACCTGCAAGCATATAACATCATTTACTTACTTATTGTCTTTGCTAACACATATTTGCAAATATCCAAATGATGGCCTATCATAGACAGGCAATAAATATTTGTAGAATGAATGCTTTTGAATGAAAACCAAAGTTCTTTACATGGCAAACAAGTTCCTGCATTGTCTCTCCTGCCTTCTTTTCCATTCCTATATCACCAAAGCCTACTTCTAATTTTTTCTACTCTAAACTCACTAGTCTTCTAGATTTATTAGCAAGAATTGGGTAAAGGATGGTGGAGGGGGTGGGGGGTGAGGGAGAGGAATTCTTACATTCCTGGACAACAATCTGTGATGGTGCAAAAAAAACACACAAATGCAGTGGGTAGTAGGTAATTAGAGAGAGCAAAATTGCATTATGCTATTGACAGAAACATTTAACCTCAGAAGTACCACTGCATCTTTCTTCTTTGGCAAATCCCAATTTTTTTCTTAATAATTTTCAAGGATTTTATACTTCCCCTATCAATCATCAATTTCTTTTCTGTGTGTGTGTTTCTCTCTTTTTTTTTTTTTTAATTGGGGTTTAGTTGCTTTACAATGTTGTGTTAGTTTCTGCTGTACAAGGAAGTGAACCAGCTATATGTATACATATATCCCCTCCCTCCTGGACCTCCCTCCCACCCCCCCCATCCCACCCATCTAGGTAATCACAGAGCACCAAGCTGAGCTCCCTGTGCTATACAGCAGGTTCAAGAACAGAGTTTATCTTCTCCTTTGTTAGTTACTACCTTTCTTAGGACACTGTTTCTTTCCAGAAGAAATTATGTTTCTACTTATAGGGAAACATGATTTCATGAAATTAACTGTAAAAGAGTTGTCATCTGTATTGGAATACAAATTTCATGAAAACAATGGCATATTTTACAATTCTTAGCACTAGGAAATAATTAATATTTATTTATATCATTTTCAAACATTTGATGACAAAGGGAAGAAGGAAAGAGAGAAAAAAGGAAAGAAAAAAAATAATAGCATACGGCTCACTAGTCATAGTTCTTAAAGAAAACAAAGAATGCCTTCTCTTAACTGAAAGCAAAGAAATAATTGTAGAGAAATTATCATGGATATTCATCTATTTCCTATTCATTTAAATTATTTCTTTGGCGATGCTAACACAGCATAATAGAAATGATGAAAATAAGGAAAGTCTTTTTGTTTCAATGAAATCTCATTACGAACCTCATATATGAGAAAGACAAAAGAATGTGAAAGAGGAATGGCAGCTTG
The DNA here is from genome assembly GCF_965194825.1 of Balaenoptera physalus. Classification (NCBI taxonomy): domain Eukaryota; kingdom Metazoa; phylum Chordata; class Mammalia; order Artiodactyla; family Balaenopteridae; genus Balaenoptera; species Balaenoptera physalus. The sequence goes on along the minus strand of NC_138891.1, from coordinate 129,205,414 downwards.
GAAACTTCGTTTAGTTTCTTCATCATCCACAGTTTTAATACCATTAATCTGAGTAATATAAAGAAACTACTTTATATATCTGGGGAGTAATATGGTAGATACTTGCTATTAACCAATAAAGACTGCATTTACGCATGTACGTATGGAGCAAATCTTTTCAACAGTCAAATTTTGTTGCACTGAACTTTGGAATACATAAGGGATGGCTTCCTTGAAGGCTGATAATCCTTTAAAAGTAATCTCAGGGTTATTCTCTCTTGGCTCCATGTCGTTCTATAGTCAAGTCCCTAGGAATGCAGGAAATCAACAATGCTAGCTGTGGGCATGAGGTATCCTTCTGATGACCTCCACACCTGAACTCACACTGAAAGAAAGCATAGAGAATATGTTTGAATGCCTGACAGATACAGCAACCAAACACTGTTAAGATAAAACCTAATATTTTGAATCGTTTTCCACAACGAACAGAGAGACAGTTAAATTTGCCTTTTTGACTTTACTTCTATGGGCTACTGCTTAATGAATTTTTATTTTTACACTCAATTAACTATTTATTTCCCATTGGCTAATACCATCTCTATGAATTTTATTTCTAATTCATTTCATCTGAAAGTTTCTGAATTTTTACTTCTTGATCTCTTTTATTTTGTTTTTGGTTTAAATCTCCCTTTATTACTTTTTTCTTCAGGCTCTGGATATAGTCTATTTCTATCATAGACTCAGTTTGACTTGCTTTTCTTGTATTGTCCTAGTATAACTCTCTTGTCTTTTGGTGGAAAGATAAAAATATTGGTCAGGTTCCTTTTATGGACTGGAAACTGCTTATTTCATAAGATAATTTGTTCTCTCTTTGCTTCCAAGAATCCTAAGCAATACCCTTCAATTATTGAAGACTGTGGAGAAGAAGATGTATTCATATAAAACAACAAGATAATAAACTTTCTCCACTGCAAACCCAATAATCACTGCTGAGGAGGGAGGATTTCTAGCAAGACTTTTTGTTTTGCTGAATTTGATGAAAGGTAGATATATAATTGGGAAAAGGTTTGGTGGAACTTAATCACAGAATATTGGAAAGAGGTTGACTGAGAAGATGGTTGAAAAGACCTGGGAGAAAGCATAAATGTGGCAGCTGTCATGAGAAATGAACACTTGGGAAAGACAAAAAAGTTTAAGGGAATTTATAGGAAGTGCTTTAGTGTAAAGTAATTTTCTCTTCCATCTTTCCATAAAGCCTTTAGAATTTTTAATATATATATCCATGAATGCCTTCAGTGTTGGATGTGTGTATGCACACATGTGCGTATATACATGTTATGTGACAAGTTTCGTAAGACAGTCTCCTAGATGCGAGCTGGGTGAGAGCTCGCATATTCCATACCTCTTAGACAGCACATAGTCTCCATTACATAATAAGCATAAAGTCAACACTCATTTCTCCCACACATATTAATTGAGTGTCTACTACATACCAGAATACTTTTGTAGGTGCTTGGGATACATGACTGACAGAACAGACAAAGCATTGTCCTTGAGGAGCTTATATTCCAACTGGGGAAGAAAGACAATAGAAAATAGAGACCATAACATAATAAGTAAATTAAACAATAGCTTAGGTGGTTATGGTTAGTATGAAAAAAGGAAAAGGCTTGCAGGGGAAGCAGGATAAGGAATTGTGAGGGGGAGGGGATGGGATGGAGTTTTAGATAGGTCCTCAGGGATGGCCTCACTGAGCTGACATCTGAGAAAATTCCTGAAGGCTGTGCAGAAGCAGGTCCTGAAGAGAAACTTGGAGAAGAGTTCTCCATGTGAGGGAGCCATCAGTGCAAAAGGCCTGAGGTGGGTGTATGACTGGTATATTTGAGAGAATCAGGGACAGGGTGGCTGGATTAGAATAAGAAAGGGAAGAGTAGTAACAGATGATGGTAGAGAAATAAAAGGGAGGGAGAAGGGCAGATTACACAGTGCTCTATAGGGCATTTCAAGGATTTTAGCTTTTGCCTTGAGAAAAACAGTGAGTCACTGAAGGTTTTCACTAGAGTGATATTACCTGGGTTATGTTTTTACAGGATCTCCATTAACTAAAGCACTGCAAAGTATTACACTGACCCATATGTCCAAAAGCATTTTGCTAAATTGTAAAACAGCTACATGAAAATGCAAAATCTAGTTAAAGCAGATATAATGATGTGCTCCAGTTTACACGTACTTGGCTTACTAGATCAGCATACACTGGAGATCAGGTAGACCTGGGTTCTAGTTTTGATGTGGCTCTTTAATGGCTCTTGAATTGGTCCCATCCTTTCACCTCTGTAGGGCTTGGAACTTTCAACTTCAAAGCAAGGGTGCAGGGCCAGGTTGCCTCCCACAAATTTCTCACTTTCCTACCACACTTAACATGAAGTGTAAGCTCCAGGAAGGTGCTGGATTTTGTGCTGTTCTTTGCTGTACTTCCCAGACAGAACTTGCTGTTCACCACCTAACAAGTGCTGAATAATCTTTGTCAAGTGACTTCTTGGTTTAATTATTTAATTAATATTTGTAAATAACTGATTAGTGTTGATGAGTATATTCTCCTTAATTATGTTTTTATAATTGTTATCATTATTATTCACAGCAAAATACAATGTATTTCATAAATGAAATGAATGTAAAAAAGTAATTAGCACCTTTAAATGAGTCATGTATATAATTTTTCAACAATGCACAGAATTTTGAAGTATACACATCTTATGAACTATGTTAGCAGTCGTATCTAATCACTGCGTTTGAAAAGAGCAGCTGTAGAAAAATAGGGACAGTTTTTATTTTCTTATTTTTATCCTGGTTGTTGTCCCAAGCATGTGATGCGTATCCAGGAGAAAAAGTTGCCCTCAGCACAAATGAAACTAGTGAGTAAATAAAAAGTTCTCAGTATCCTTTTGAAACTAAGAGTACATTTCTGCATCTAAGTTTAACTGCTTGTTCACTAAATATAATATTGGCAAATGAAGTTCAGCCAGCATACCACCCAGATAGGTTGAATTTTTATTATTTCAGTTAATTAAGCCTCAAGGCAAGTAATGAGTCTGTGATGTAAAGTTTCGAGGCTACCAATAAAGTTTGCATCTGATTCCTTTACACTCTTTTCAGCTGTGTATGATTTTATATAGTAGAATGTCAATAGGAAAAACAAAACAGAACAAAACCTAACAACACTTTGATTCTTAGCAAAAACATGCAAACTATAGTGGTTCTGTGGCTCCTATAAGCAGTAAATAAATGGAACACTGTGTTATTGGAGAGATGTCATCTACCATGGACTTGATTATTCTTTGAATGTCTTTAAGGCATTATTTAATATTAGAAATATGCATGGTTTCTATTTTAAAGTTAAAAATTTCTTTCACATCTCTTACTGTTTTTGATCTTAATAGTAGCAATTGAGAGCTTATTAAATAAGCTCTATTTTCTTGCCTTGATAGAATGTAATAGAATGTAACAGGCTGCCATGATAAACCTGAAGGAAAGTATTATGAGACCCAGAGAGACACCTCAACTCTTAAGATACACAGCTCATAAGTCAAAGCTCAGGGTTTCTTTCCATTATACTGCAATTCCATATTTACTGATAAGAAAGTAGAGAATCAAGTGACTGTAAATGATTTACCCAAAGACCTGATGTGTTAAGTTTGGAGTCAGTACATGAACCACCATCTCCTCATTTGAATTCCAGGGCTTTGCCTACATCTGAAAGATACAGTCTTAGGTGCTGGAAAGACAGAAGGATATTTAATATATAGCCTTAAAAACTAATAAGACAAAATAGAATAAAAAAATCTGTCAATGATCAAGACACACAGCATATTTTGACAGTTCAGATAATAATAGTAGTAATAATAACAATAATAATAAAAGTTTGCATAGACTGGACTTGTAGAAAGTATTAAATGTTAATTACCATAAAATGAATAAATGCAAAAATGGCAATATACACATAGAGTGAAACATGATTAATTATAATTCAATAGAACAAATCAGGAGGTTAGCAAACTTTTCCATATAGGGTGAGAAAGTATATATTTTAGGCTTTGTAAGCCAAGAGGCAAATGGAGGATATTATATAAATATTTACAATACCACTTAAAATGTGATCACTTAAAAATATAAAGACTATTTGTAGCTTGCAGGCCATATGAACACAAGCAAAGTGCCAGATTTTGGTCCATGGGCTGTAGTTTCTGACCCATAGAAATTGTATCTAAGGGGGTGTTCATCTGAAATCTGTATTCCCATTCTAATAGCTGTATTCCCATTCTTGTAGCTGAGGTTTTGATTCCTGCTTTTGAAACTAGACAGTCAGAGGGCTACATGTACCATATAATTTTGTTCTTTAGCTGATATCTGTGCTCTCTGCTCTAATGTATTGGCCTGGGCTTACTTTGATCTCCACTGAGGAAAGGGGAATGCTCTCTAGAACTGTCTGTTTCTGGCATATGGAGAAAGATTAGCTATTTTTATTATTATTAGTCACTATATTAGTTAATGTCTATGGATGGAAACTGCTGTGAGAGGTTTTTTCTTAGCTGTAAGTATTAGGAGAAGCTTTGTTTCTGTGGAAGAAAAGATGAGCCCAGAGCTAGCTGGATTCACAGACATGTGACCTGTATACTAGTACTGTGTCCCATGCTTAGAAGGTCTGCTCTTGGTTTTAATGTTTTTCTGTTTCTGTCTTGAAATACTATATAACTTTTGCATCTGCATTTTTATTTTGCACTGGGCTCTGAAAATCATGTAGTAGATCTGGATGAATCTTCATGGTTAATGTACCTTGTACAGATGATCATTTTTCCATCTTTGCATTTTTGTGTTGGTTACCATGAAACTCAGAGTGAAATTTGCAGCTCAACATTAATAACAATTTAAGAATCTATGAGTCATATACCTAAAAACAAACTTTTCTCCTTGATGCCATGTCCTTTTCTATGTATATTTTCCTAACCATTTTTTAAATTTCATTTTCATTACATGTATTTTGGAATGCCACTGACAATTATATATTGGAGAAAGGTACACTATAAATATAAATGCATTTATAAATTACAAATGCATATAAAATTGAAATACCATGCAAAAAAAATTCAAAATGGATTAAAGACTTAAATGTAAGACCTGAAACCATGAAATTTCGGGAAGAAAACATAGGCAGTATGCTCTCTGACATCGATTACATCAATTAGTAATATTTTTGGTATGTTTCCTCAGGCAAGGGAAACAAATGCAAAAATAAATAAATGAGATTACATCAAACTAAAAAGCTTTTGCACAGCAAAGAAAACTATCAATAAAACAAAAAAGACCACCTACTGAATGAGAAAAGATATTTGCAAATGATATATCTGTTAAGGGGTTAATATCAAAAATATACCCAAAACTCATACAATTCAACATCAAAAAGTGAAGAACTTGATTAAAAAATGGTCAGAGGGGGCTTCCCTGGTGGTGCAGTGGTTGAGAGTCTGCCTGCCAATGCAGGGGACACGGGTTCAAGCCCTGGTCTGGGAGGATCCCGCATGTCGCAGAGCAACTGGGCCCGTGAGCCATAATTGCTGAGCCTGCACTTCTGGAGCCTGTGCTCTGCAACAGGAGAGGCCGTGATAGTGAGAGGCCCGCGCACCACGATGAAGAGCGGCCCCCACTTGCCACAACTAGAGAAAGCCCTCGCACAGAAACGAAGACCCAACACAGCCATAAATAAATAAATTTAAAAAAAAAAGTAAGATAGCACAAACTTTAAAAAAAAAGAATGGTCAGAGGATATGAATAAACATTTTTCCAAAGAAGACATACAGATGGTCACCAGACACATGAAAGATGTTCAGCATCACTAATCATAAGAGAAACGCAAATCAAAACTGCAATGAGATAACACTTCACACCTGTCAGAATGACTATCATCAAAAAGACAACAAATGACAAATGTTGGCAAGGTTGTGGAGAAAGGGAACCCTTGTACACAGTTCGTGGGAATGTAAATTGGTGCAACCACTATAGAAAACAGTATGAAGATTGCTCAAAAAATTAAAAATAGAACCACCATATGATCCAGCAATTCCACTCCTGGGTATTTACCTGAAGGGGGGAAAAAAGCACTAATTAGAAAAGACCTATGTACTCCAGTGTTCATTGCAGTGTTATTTACAATAGCCAAGATATGGAAACAACCTAAGTACCTATCGATAGATGAATGGATAAAGAATATATAAAAATATATATGTATATACACACACATATTTATAATATATGCAAATATATGTAAAGTGGAATATTACTCAGCCATAAAAAAGAATTAAATCTTGCCATTTGTGACAACATGGATGGACCTAGACAGTATTATGATAAATGAAATAAGTCAGATGGAGAAAGACAAATACCTTTTGATTTCACTTATATGTGGAATCTAAATGAGCAAACTAACAAAACAGAAACAGAGTTATAGATTCAGAGAATAAATAGGTGGTTGTCAAAGAGAATGGGGGGGAGAAAAGAAAGAGATGAAGGAGATTAAGAGGTACAAACTTACAGTTGCAAAATAAATGAGTCACAGGTGTGAAATATACAGTGTGGGGAATATAATCCATAACTACATAATATCTTTGTATGGCGACATATTGTAACTAGACTTATCATGGTGATCAGTTTAAAATATATAGAAATAGCAAGACACTATGTGTAACAGGAGCTAGCATAGTGTTGTAGGTCAATTACACTTCAAAAACAAACAAACTCAGAAAAAGAGATCAGATTTGTGTTTACCGGAAGAGGGAGTTGGGGGAAGGGAGAATTCGATGAAAGCTGTTGAAAGGTACAAACTTCCAGTTATAAGATGAATAAGTACTAGGGAATGTTATGTACAACACAATAAATATAATTAACACTGCTCTATGTTATATATGAAAGTTGTTAAGAGAATAAATCCTAAGAGTTCTCATCACACACAAAAAGTTTTCTATTTCTTTAATTTTGTATCTATATATGAGATAATGGATGTTCACTAAGCTTACTGTGATAATCATTTCATGATGCATGTAAGTCAAATCATTATGCCATAAACTTTAAACTTATACAGTGCTATATGTCAATTATATCTCAATAAAACTGGAAGACAAACAAAACAAACACACAGAAAAAAAAGAATTTATCATTGATGAATAAATAATGAAATGAATACAGCAGTCATTCAGGTGAGCCTAAAGCCTACTAAAATAGTTGAACTAAGTAGGTGACCCTTAAGAATCTATTTCTTATGTTGATATGCTTGAAGGAAGGGAAAATATCATTACTGACTGATGCCTAAAACTAAATGAGAGAAGACTTATGCTGAATAAGGTGTAATGGTACTTACTTCCATTCCCACTTTCTTTTATATTTTTTAGTGTATCTAAGAAGGTAGAAATCTTAAAACTACATTGGCCATATCCTCTGATAGCTACATTGTTTGATGCAAATTAGGTCTGCTAATATATCCACTTATATTTAAACACTGAAGTCAAGTGGAATTTATTTCCCACTATGGTTGGTGTTTAGAGACGTATGCAAATTTTCTGTGATTGTCGCTACATTACAATGTTTGGTAAAGGTTATAATGGCAGTGTTAGCAACTATAGCTTCTTTCCCTCTGGATCAGCTATGGTCGCATGACCATGGAACTATCTTCCATTGACAATCTCTTGAATTCTGCTTTTGTAGCCCTTTCAATTAATTTGTATGCACCTAATTACTCTTATTGGATTTTTTTCCTGCTTAAAATACTGAAAATAGTTTATGTTTTCTTCATTGAACTCTTAATGAATCAGGGATATAGGAAGAAAATTAAAGAGTTGTTTCATTAAAAAAAAACTCTGTAAGACATTGTGGCTTGAGTAGAATTCATGGACAACCATACATCTTAAGGAATTGAAACATACCAATAGTAATGCATTCCTCCCTTATTTCAACACCAATGATCTAACAGTTTAGGCACTAGGGCAAAATTGGCCAGGTGTTCACCAATGTTATTTCTTCATCCTGGACACATAAAATCATTACATTTCTCAACCTCTTTGTAATTAAAAATGAGGCCAAGTGATTGTGTTCTGGCCAACAGGAGGAGAGTGGAAATGATGTTTTGCAGTGCCATGTTGGTAAATCAGCTGCCTGGAAAAAGAAAAAAGGAAAAAAAAGAAGAAAAAAAAAACCTTGTTTATAGTACTTGCTGATTTTCCTGATATAAATACACCATGGCTGATAGTGAGCTAAAAATGTGGCATCAATAAACTTGGAGTTGGGAAGAGATGTACAAATTTAATCTTTCAAACCACAGTGAACTGGCTGTAGCACACCACTGGACTTATGTAAGTTCGGGTTTTGTCATTAAACCCAATGCATGACCACCCATGCTCTCTTCCCCTATCATGGATACCACACTGAGGTCATATTTTGAAGGCAGGCAGCATCATGAGATGGAGGGGAGCTAGAATCCCAAGTCCTGTACCAGACTGTGGTGTGAGAAAGAGATCCCATTGTATTAAGCCACTGGAACTTTGAAGATGTTTGTTGTTGCAGCATAGCCTAGCCTGGCCTGACTCTATCCTGACTCACGCTGCTGCTGTGAGACATTGACACATATTGATGGTGATACCCAGTGGTAGTCTTTAGCAAAATCTGTAATATCTGGAAGGAAATGGAGCATCAACCAATCCTCAACTAGACACTAATGTCATACGGAACAGCAATACAGGCCAGCAGAGCAACAATAGATTCTTGGTTTAAAAAAAACCTGCGATGACTGGTAGCAAAGCAGAAGCCTTCAGTCACAATAAACTTGTTTATGAGTACATGTTAAATAGCACGTAGAGGATTCCCAGAATACTTAGGAGTTGGGCTCCAGAGAAGCTTACTCTTTGTGTTATGTAAGTTCGGTTTTGAATCAGTGCTTCCATTCTATGAATAATATTATTTATACCTACAGTATGTTAAGAATGGAAATCACACTTGTTATTTGTTGTCTTTTTGAGGATAGCCATTCTGACAGGTGTGAGTTGGTATCTCATTTGCATTTCCCTGATGATTAGTGATGTTGAGCATCTTTTCACATGAGTCTAATTTCTCAAATGGTTCTAATTTTAAGCAGGAAAAAAAAGGTGCTGTTATTTCGGCCTCACTCCAAAAATAAAATAGCAAGCTGTGAATCTGGTTTATAGTTTTTAATGCAGTACATTTGCAAGAAGAGAAAAATATCCTCTTTTTAGGCATACAAACTACCAAATAACAGTAATATTAAAGTGAGTGAACCAAGTGCAATCAACATCAAATGACATAGTTGAGGGTCTAATAAAGAAGATAACACAAGTTCCTGATACACAGATTTTGTTGGGAATGCATATATATAAGGGGCTGTTGTAACCACATGGAAGTGTCATCTTGTTAAAATGCTTAGAAGAAGGAAAAAAGAGAGCTTAGAGAGGAATAATAAAGAGTTCTGCCCTGTTGGGTTTGAAATTGTGATCAGGAAATGTGCTAGGAGATAACTTATCTGTTATGGGTAAGTGTTACCAATTAAGGAATAAAAGTTGAAGTGGATCTTTTCATTCAGAAATATACTGGAAAAAATGAAAGTACTGATACTTAAGGCTGGGTATAGGGAAGACATATATCATTCTGGTGTTTAATATTGAAGTGAAGCTGGAAGTTGGTGAGTCAATACATAGCAATTGTCCAACTCAAGACAACTAATGACAACTCCTACAGAAATAGAAATTGATTTCTCTTCCTCATTATTCTGAGTTAAAGGGAAACATATTAAGAAGATGGGCGTCTCAGGGACACTGGAGGGTAATTAATTTCATATCCATTTCATGGTTAATAATTCTTTAGCTAATTAGCAACTTGATGAGAAGTTAAATAGAATTTTCAAAATGGGCATGGTGAATATAGTAAGATTAATAGATTATCAAAACTAAATTTGCAGAAGACTGTTTTCAGCTCTGATATGTAAAGATTAAAAGACATCAGTTGCATCTCCACAAGAAGAAAAAAGCTGGAAAACTAAAATTTAACAATTTATGTTAGACCCATCAGAACTGAGTTTGCAGGACAAACCACCAGCCTAAAATCCAGAGAGACACAGCCAATATATGGTTATCTGGAAAAGAAGTTGATGGAGCTATGAACAGGTAGGAACGTTTAAATAGTAATTTTGACAAAATGATGGACACTGAGTGTGCTATGGATGACAGTGAGAAACTCTCAGTGGCCCTCACTCTTAGAGGAGCCCCTCCCTGCTTTCATGGCTTTACCTCCAAGGGCCCTATTAAATTCTCACTATGAAGAGCTGGGAAGGGTCCCATGGTTCTGGCAAAGATAAGGAAAGAGTAATTACTGTGACATAGATCTAGAGCGTTTTCAAGAAAAAAAGTAGACTCAAGAAATAAGCTAGAGCTTTATCCAGACTGGGGGAAGAGATAGGTCAATAGGAACTCCCCAAATTGAAAAACAAAGAGAAAACAGAATTTTTTTAAAAAGAGAGAAGAGAATGACAAAAACCCAGAGCAGAACATGAAAGACCTGTAGAACAATAACAAAAAGTATAACAAATGCGTAATTAGAGTACCAAAAGGAGAAGAAAGAGAAGACAGAGCTGAAGAAATATTTGAAGTAATAGTGACTGAAGACTTCCCAAAATTAATGACAGACACCAACAGGATATCAAATTAACTTAGAATACTAAGAATGATAAGCACTGAACAAAACAAATCCCTCACAAAACCCTAGGCACAACATATTCAAACTGCAGAAAACCAAAATATGAGAGAAAATCCTCAAAGAAGGCAGAGGAGACAAAAATAATCTTATTTAGCAAGAAAGAAGGATAAGATTACAGTGCACACATTATCAGAAAATAGGGAAGGATGCAGAAAGAAGAGAAACATTTAGAGTGTTGACAGGAAAAAAGCACCATCTTAGAATTCTATATTCAGTGAAATTATCCATCAAAAATAGTAAAGGAGAAATCAAGACTTTATCAGAGAAACAAAAATGCAGGGAATCCGTAATCAGCAGATCTGACCCACAAATATATATTAAAAGACGTTTTTCAGGCAGAAGGAAAATGAGGTGCATCAGAAAACAGATTTATGTAATGAAAAGGAAAGGTGTTAGAGAAGGAATAAATGAGGGTAAATTTAAAACATTTATGTTTCTTATTCTTAACTTATATGAAGGATAATTGTCTGAAGCAATAAAAATAACAATAGCTTTGGTATTTGTAGCTTTATGGTAAGTGAAATGAATGTAGCAATGTGACACTGGTAGGATGGAGAGATTAAGAATATTCCCATAACACCCTGACATCACAGGTGAAGTGGTATATGTAGTGCCGTTTGAAGGTAGACTTAAATTAGTTTAAAATGTATAGTGTAAATCTTATAGTAACCATTAAAATAAATTTTAAAAGAATATAAATGCTAAGTGAGGTGATAAAATGGAATAATATATAATGCTTAATCATAAACAGAAAAAACAGAATTAAGAATCTTAGGCGCCTCAGGACAATATATACAACTTAAACAGTGGCTAAACCGGTGACAGTTAGAAAAACACAAAAAGGAGGCGGGGGAACAGCAAAGCCAATAGGGAAAGAACTGGGTACCCCTTTGCCAGATGCTAAGAGTTTTCTGGAACTACAGAGGCTAGATGGGGAAGAGACGAGATGGAGGCAGTGGGGGCAGGACCCACGCCCATACTCTTCACCTATCCTTTGACTACAGATCCCATCCTGCAGGACCTGAGGCCCCTACAGGCTTGGCCTGGCTCTCACGATGGGGGAAGAACAAGAGTGGGGAACCCAGCCCCAAGCCAAGTCACAAGGTGGTTTTGGCCTTGGGAACTCTGTCCACTGAACTAAAGGGAAGCAGTTACAGAGGGGGCTAAGCATGTTGACACCATGGCTCATGGCAACCTAAGATGTTTATAACATAAACAGAAAAGGCAGAAAAATAGCAGAAATGAAATATATGGCAAATGCAGGAAATGAAATCAGTTACACATGGTGGATATTAATCCAAATATATCAATAGTTACTTTACATGTAAATGGTCTAAATATACTGTTACAGGCTGAATATTTTTGTTCCCACAAAATTCATATACTGGAAACTAATCCCCAATGTGATGATATTTGGTTGCAGAGGCCCTTGGGTCCCCCAACCTTCCAAAAAAAAAAAGAAAAGAAAAGAAAAGAAAGAAAAAACCGTTGGTCTAAGGGATGCTGAGAAACTAAAATTCTCATTCCTTTCTGATGGAAATGGAAATGGCACTTTCACTTTGGAAGACAGTTTGGCTGTTTCTTACAAAGATATGTTTATAGCGGCTTTATTCATTACCATCAAAAATTGTAGCAATCAAGATGTACTTTAACAAGCAAACGTATAAACAAACTGTAGCACATCCATATGAAGAAATACTTTTCAGTGATAAAAAGGAATGAGCTATCAAGCCATGCAAAGATGTGGATGAATTTTAAATGTGTATTACTTAGTGAAATAATCTAGTCTGAAAATGTTACATACTGTATGGTTATACTTATATGGCATTCTAGAAAAGATAAACACTTTAGAGAGAGTAAACAAGTCTAGTGTTTGCCAGGGGTTCAGTAGGGGTGGGTGGTAGGGGAGCTGGTTTTAAATAGATGAAGCACAGGGGATTTTTTAGGGTGGTAAAGTAATTCTGTATGATATTGAAATGTTGGACACATGCACTATGAGTTTTTCAAGGCCCATAGAACTTTATAGAACAAAAAATAAATCTTAATGTACACAATTAGAAAGATTATTTAGGAGGTAAGCAGATCGCAAGAAGAAATACAGCAAATGCAGTCTGTGACCAAAAAAAAAAAAAATTCTAACTGCATTACAGAAGTACAAAACAATCTCTGAAAGGGGTTGGTGGGGGGGGAAGTGATGATCTAAATAACTTTGGAAATAAGTGGAATGGAGTCTTTAATACTAAAGCAAAACTGTACATAAACACTATACTCTAGTTGAAGAAGTTATTTTCACATGGGTATGGGTTAAAAATTCTCATACCATTATAGAAATATAATGCAATTGAACAAGTATGTAAATGGTTGACAGAGAGAGGGAGGCAGATTTTTTAGTTTTGGAGTGGGAGGTTACAGATAACTAAGGTGATAGGCTCCATGTGGTAATTGATTACAATTGGATACATCAGTATGAACTCGTGTTTTGCTTAATATAGATGTTGATGGATACATATAAAAATACAGACATGCACATATACATGGATTAGTAAACACACATATATTTTCTTGCTCTGTCAGCTGAGATGGTCTAGAAACATCAACACTCCAATAGCAATGTGTAAACTTAGCACCTAGAACATGGTTCCTAACTGCATTCTCCAATGAAAGGAACTAGGACTCTCTGGAGAAATGACTGACTCTAGGAGTGTGGTAGTAGATATAGACAATAAGCTGGGAACATCTTGTGGTACCGGAAATAAGGATAGTGCTAGAAAACAAAACAAACAAATGAAAACATCAAGACAAGGATGAAGATGTGTCAGAGACATGCAGGTAAGATGGAGCCAACTGAAAGAGCTCCCAATGGCCCAAACTGAAACAATTTGAGCAACAAACTAAACTGGAAATCACCCAGAGTTTAAAATCAATATCTATGTGTCCATATTATATAACTATAAATAAATGAATGCATAAATAAATAGGGGTGAAGGGAGAAATATCCATTTTATTTCTAAAAAACAATGGCGTGTGCAAAAGACGAAAGGAAGGTATGTTCATTCTTCTCATATCTCCTTTATAACAATATTAGGTGAATGACTGGGGAAATGGTGAAGTACATGACAAAAAGTTCAAGTCCAGATCAAGCCTAAGATTTTACATATCTATTGCTCAATGTTCCCTATTTAGAGATATTTTCCCTAGGAAAAAACTCTCCAAAGAAGTTCTTGTTTTCTTCAGGCTCATCAATATATCTAGATAGTGTGTTTTATCAATGAATGAAACATTTTTATTAATAAATTAAATTTTATAGGAAAACAATAAACATTAATACAGGCCACTTTTATTTTAAAAAAGTAAAAAAATAAAATCACCAATACTTTTGAGGGGAGTTAACCAATGCAAATATTTTCATTTTTTATTGGCTTTCTAGAGTCATTCAGAATTTATATTTTGTGTGTGTTTCCTTTACTTATTGATATAACACCATTTAAAATGCTTTCTGGGACATTAAATATTTTTCAACACATATTTAATAGCTAGAAAATATTGCAATATTTGAATAGATCTTAATTCAGATGCTACTTTTAAATCATTGGCTATTTAATTATTTTCCAATTATTTGCAATTTAAAGTAACACCAATATTTATACATAAAATGTGTCTATGTGGTGGTGAAGGCAGAGCAGTATTTATTCAAATAGTATTGGTGAGTTCTTCTCCCCTGATTGATTTGGAAGTGGGTAGCTGAAGAATCACAGTGGGATCTTTAAACAGGTTTAAAGGCAACTTAATATCTCTGACAGGTCTTAAGGATTTTTTGGTCCTAATAAATCTATTTTCTTTGCCAGTTTCATGTTTTGTTACTTGATTTTATTTTAAAATATGTCTTTAAAAACCTTTCCCTTTGTGCCAATAAACTCCTTATTACCTATAGAAAGATGCTGTGTAACATTCAGTGATCAATCATAATAGGCACATTCGTGATATATTTTTTGTAATTTATACTACCAAAAGTATGAAAATATTGGCTGAAAATTTTATAATTTCATTCAGTTTTTTGTTCTTTTTAATTCAAGGAATGAATAACTTTAAAACTAGCAGTTAAGTGTAAAAACAAAACACAACTATTTTTCACACATGATCTTAGCCAAAAGACCAAAAGGCCGAGAAGTAATGCAACTATTCTTAAAAGCAATCATTTAAAAGGCAAGTCTCCATTGTAAGTTTGACTGAGCTTTCTTCTTTCATAACAGGAAAAAGAGTGTGCAGTGATCAAAGAGGGTATAATTTTTAACCATACAGTAAAAGCTTAATAAATGTTCAGATTTCTTTCCAAAAATATCATCCAATGTCATGAATATATATATATATATTCAGCAAATTTAATTCATTGTGTACATTGACTTAAATGCCATCATTTTAATAAAGCCAAGTTAACCTAGATAACTAGTCTTTTCACACATTGTAAATACTTTATGTTGGTTATACAAATACGTTTCATTTAAGTCACTGTTAGCACATTAGGAATAACTCAGCTAGTACATTGTAAAACCCATAACTGTTCTTACAAAATCTTGACCTGAATTTAAGACTATTGGAGGACAAAGAACACTAGAGAATATATACAAACAAATTAAACATAACGATCATATATTTGTTCCTGGGCACATCTGTACTTTGTTTGCAGCTTCTACTCAGTATTGTGTGGAACTAAAACATAATTTCCACATGTAAATAAAACAAGAGACCTGACATAGTCATTACACGAATTTCAGCCTGCAAGTGTGCTGGTTTCATGTTTTCCATTTCCTTTGACCTTCTCCCTTCCATCAGAACTATAAATGGTGAACAGTTTGCTTATTTTTATTTGTTTTACTGTTTGAGGCTTTTGATATTCAATGACATCCATTTTAGGCATAATTTTGATCCAAATTAAAAAATAAGAAGTCTTAATGAGAAAGGAAAGAATAATTATAGGGAATAAAAGAGTTTAAGAGAGTTTGGAGATTGCAAAATGAAAAAGGGAAGAAAGCAGGAGAACAAAAAAATAATAAATAATTTAGCAAATGAAAATTCCCAGAGACTTCTTTAAGAGTGTTTAAGCAGTTCAGTGAGACTAAGTAAGAAAGATAGAAATTATAGGATTTGGAAAATCGAATTTATTTGTGCAAGAGACAACAATCAAATTATTTTTTAAAAAAATCTCAAAATAAAGGAACCACAAAATACAGAATTTCAAGTTATGCCAACGGCATTTTCAATGCAGCAGGGAGCAGGATATTATATTGAAAGAGAAGTAGATTTAGAAAAGGCTATTAAGACATTATTACCACAATTTTTCTATTACCATTAATGATAATGCATTTTTAAAATTAAAAGTATTACTACTTTATTTGAAACATAAACACGCATCAAAGGAAGTCTTGTTAGAATTTTGTCACATACATTCAAGGAGAATCATAATTTATATATGATAGAAAATAATTAAATAGCATAAAATTATAACATTTTGTAAGTATGTAAGGTTTGTTAATATGCAGTGTTCACTTGAAGGGAGGTGGAGAGCAGAAAGCAAGTTCCAGGATACTACATGCTAAGTGCAGACATTTGTATATAACAATTCTTTTACACGTACAGAATTTCTTTGGAAGGATCCATAAATGCACACATATGCAACCTACACACACGAAGCTGGTTTTAGTGGTTGACTCCTGGCAGGCTGTGGGAGAGGAGTAAAAAGGAGTTTTGATTTTTACTTTGTATCCTTTTATGGTCTTGTAAATTCTTTTAAGTGAACTATTACCTTTTCATAATTAGATTAATTTTTAAAAATCTTGCTGCCAATATATTTATTGTATTTGCTATCAAAATTGTGGATAAATTTGTAAAAATGTAACTTTTATTGTATCAGTATACCTAACTACACCTTATGGTATAAAGGAGCTGTCCAACTTCATTATTGTGAATGTGGATATTCACTTCTTCAAGCACCATTTATTGAAAAGATTTCTTTTCCTTTCTTTTCTTTTTCTTTTTAAATTTTTTGGCTGTGCTGGGTCTTCGTTGCTGCGCACAGGCTTTCTCTAGTTGTGGCGAGAGGAGGCTACTCTTTGTTGCAGTGTGCAGGTTTCTCATTGTGGTGGCTTCTCTTGTTGCGGAGCACAGGCTCCAGGCTCGCGGGCTTCAGTAGTTGCGGTGCGTGGGCTCAGTAGTTGTGGCTCGTGGGCTCTAGAGCACAGGCTCAGTAGTTGTGGTGCACAGGCTTAGCTGCTCCACGGCATGTGGGATCTTCCTGCACCAGGGCTCAAACCAGTGTCCCCTGCATTGGCAGGCAGATTCTTAACCACTGTACCACCAGGGAAGTCCCTCTTTTCCTTTCTCTGATAACCTTACCAAAAAATATGATTGAACATAAATAAATGAGTTTATTTCTGGATTTTCAATTATATTTCAGTTAACTATATGTCTATCATTATGATAATTCTACAATTTCTTGATTAATATAGCTCTGTAGTAAGTTTTGAAACCAGGAATTGAGGGGCTTCCAACTTTGTTCTTTTTCAAGATTATTTTGGATATTGTGGGTCTCTTGCATTCCTTATTAATCTTAGTATAACATTGTTAATTTCTGAAAAAAGAAGCTTGGATTTTGACAGAGAATGCATTGCATTCACAGATTAATTTGGGAGTTTTGCCATTTTAACAATATTAATTTTCTGATACATGAACATGGGATGTCTTATCTTTTATTTAGGTCATCTTTAACTTCTTTCAACAATATTTTTTACTTTTCAATGCACATGTCTTTTCTTCTTTTGTTAAATTTATTCCTAAATTCCTTTTTTCTTTTTAATGTTGTAAATTAAATTGTTTCCTTTATTTCATTTTTGGATTTTTCATTGAAAGAGTACAGAAATACAATTATTTTGTCATATTCATCTTGTATCTTGAAATCATACTGAATTTATATTTTAGTTCTAAGAGGCGTTTTTGTGTGTCTTCATTAAGATTTTCTGTCTAATATCATATCATATGCTAATAGAGTTTTATTTCTTCCTTTCAATCTGGATGACTTTTATGTATTTTTCTTGCCAAATTGACTTGGCTAGAACCTGTACTACAGTGTTGCATAGAAGTGGTGAAAATGGACATCCTTGATTTGTCCTGAACTTAAAGGTAAAGCATTCAGTCTTTCACCATTAAGTATTATGTTGGCTTTGGGTTTTAGTAGATGTCCTTTATCAGATTTAGCAAGTCTCTTCTAGTTATATTTTGTGGAGTATTTATATTGTTTTTAGTTTTTTGACTGCTGGATTCTGTCAAATGCTTTCCCTGTGTCTATTGAGATGCTTATGTGTTTCTTGCCCTTTATTCTATTGATATATTATATTATGTTGACTTTTTAAATGTTAAACCATGTTTGTATTCCTGGGATAAATCCTACTTGGTCATAATGGATAATCAATCCTTTTTTATATATTCTCCATTTAGCTTGCTAGTTTTTTTGTTTGTTTGAGAATTTTTGTGTCTGTAGTCTTAAGGTATTTTAGTGTGTAGTTTCTTTCTTTATGATATCTTTGTCTGGTATTGGAATTAGGGTATCAGTGGTCCCATAGAATCAGTTGGGAAGTGTTTGCTCTACTTTTATTTTTAATTTTTGCAATCATTTGTGAAGGATTAATATTACTTCTTTCTAAACATTTGATAGAACTCACCAATGAAGCCATTTGGGCTGGGGTTTTTCTTTGCAGCAGTGACTTGATTACTAATTCATTTTCTTTATTTGTTATTAGTTTATTTATATTTTCTATTCCTTCTTGAGTCAGTTTCATTAGTTTGTGTCTTTCTAGGAGTCCATTTCATCTAGGTCATGTAATCTGCTGGCATACAGTTGATCATAGTATTCCCTGATAAACCTTGTGTGGTGCCTGTAAATTCAGTAATGATGTTTCCCCTTTTCATTCTTGATTTAAGTAATTTGAGTCTCCTTTCATTTCCTGCTCAGTCTAGCTAAAGCTTTGTCACTTCTGTTAATATTTTCAGAGAACTATCTTTTATTTCATTGGGGCTTTTTTTTCTTTTTTTTTCATTCTCTATTTTATTTATTTCCATTCTAATCTTCATTATTTCCTTCCTTCGCTCATTTTGGCTAGGGATTCTTCTTCTTTTATTAGTTTCTTAACAAGAATTGTTACATTATTGATTTGAGTTCTTTTTCTTTCTTAGTATAGGCATTTACCACTGTAAATGTTTCTCTACACACTGTTTTAGGTATAACCCTTAAGTTTTGGGATGATGTAATTCCATTTTCATTCATCTCACAGTATTTTCTAATTTTTCTTTGATTTCTGCTTTGACCCATTGATTATTTAGGAGTGTGTTTTTAATTTCCACATATTTGGAATGTCTTAGTTCAATTCGGACTGCTATAACAAAATACCACAGACTGGGTAACTTATAAACAAAAGAAATTTATTTCCCACAGTTCTGGAGCCTGGAAGTCTGAGATCAGTGTGTCAGAATAGTCAAGCAAGGCCTCTGTTCCAATTTCTTATTGTATTCTCACATGGTGGAAGGGCTAGGGATCTCTCTGGATCTTCTTTTATAAGGGACTAATCTCATTCATGAAGGTTTCCTCTTATGATTTAAGCACCTCCCAAAGGCCCCACCTACCATCACCTTTGGGGCTTAGAATCTGAACATACGAATTTTGTGGGGACACAAACATTCAGACTATAGCAGGAATTTTCGAAATTTCCTTCTGTAATTGGTTTGTAATTTCATTCCACTGTGGTCAGAAAACATGATTTCAATCCTTTCTATTTATTGAGTCTTATTTTATGACCTACTATATAATTTAGGAGAGAGAATGTCCCAGGTGCACATGAGAAGAATGTGTATTCTGCTGCTTTGGGTTATGGTTATTCTTACGTCTTATAGTTCTAGCTGGTTTTTAGTGTTGATTCTTGTTAATTTTTGCCTAGTTGTTCTAACCATGATTGAAAAAGGGGGTATTGAAATCTCCAACTATTGTTGAATTGTCTATTTTCCTTTTCAATTCTGTCCATTTTTGTTTCATGTATTTCAAATCTCTATTGTAAGGTGCATATACATTTATAATTGTATGTCTTGCTAACCAATTTACTGACTCTCTTATCACTCTAAAATGTCTGCCTCTAGTAACAATTTTTATCTTAAAGTCTATTTTGTCTATATTAGTATAGCCACTCCAGTTCTCTTTTGGTTACTGTTTGCATAACCTTCCATCCTTTTAATTTCAACCTACTTGTGTCTTTGAATATAAAACATGTCTCTTTTAGACAGCATATAGTTGAATAATATTTTTAATTTATTCTTCTAATCTCTGATTTTCTTTTTGTTTCCAGAATATTTTTATAAAATGTAAATCTGATTTTCCTTTTTTCCAATTTAAATTAACCAGAATAAATTAAACAGGATAAAATCAACACTAGTTAGAATATCATGTTGACTTATTAAGATCAGAACCTCACCTGCTCCGCTTTACTTTTCTATCTTTTTACCTTTGTTTACTGTGGTAGAACATACATAAAATAAAGTTTGTCATTTTAACCATTTTTATGTCCAATTTAGTGGTTTTGATTACATTTTTAATGTTGTGCAACCATCATCGCTATTTCTAAAAATTTTCATCACCAAAACAGAAACTCTCAACTCAGAAACCTATTAAGTAATCATCTCCATTCTCTTCTTTCTCTAGCCTCTGGTAATTTCTAATTTATTTTCTATCTCTGTGAATTTGCCTATCCTACATAATTCATATAAGTGGAATTATACAATATTTGCCCATTTGTGTCTGGCTTATTTCACTTAGAATAATGTTTTCAAGGTTCATCAATGTCGTAGTATGTGTCAGAACTTCAACCCTTTCTGTGGCTGAATAAAGTATGTATATACCACATTTTGTTTATTCATTTATCTGTTGGTGGACATTTGGTTTGTTTCTACCTTTTGGCTATTGTGGATAATCAACATTGGCATACAGGTGTCAGTTTGAAACTTTGCTTTCAATTATTTTGGGTATATACCTAGGAGAGGAACTACTGGGTCATATGATCATTCTATGTTTAATTCTTTAGAAGCTGCTAAACTATCTTCTACATAAGCTGCGCCACTTTACATTCTCATAATCAGTGTCAGAGGGTTCAAATTTCTCCACACCCTCATCAACGCTTTTTATTTCCCCTTTTTATTCTAATTATAGTCATTCTGGTAGATTTGAAGGGGTATCTCACTGTGGTTTTGACTTGCATTTCCCCAATGACTAGCAATGTTAAACATCTTGTCATGTGGTTATAGGCCATTGTATATCTTCTTTGGAGAAATGTTTATTCAAGTCCTTCATCAAATTTTTAGTTCTTTTCTTTTTTTATTGTTGCATTGTAGGTATTCTTTATATAATCTGAATAGTAAAGCCCTATTAGATATATGATTTGCATATATTTCCCTTATTCTGTAAGTCATTTTTTCACTTTCTTGATAATGTCCTTTGATGCACAAAATTCTTAATTTTGATGACGTCCAATTTGTGTGTCATATCTTTTGTTGCTGCTACTTTTGGCATCATACCAAACAATCCAATGCCAAATACAAGACTGGGAAAACCTACCTTTATGTTTTCTTCTAAGAGTTTTATGGTTTTGATCTTATATTTAACTCCTTAATCAATTTTGAATTAATTTTTTATATAGTGTGAAACAAGGGCCCAACTTTGTTCTTTTGCCTGTGGAAATCCAGTTGTCCCAGCACGATTTGTTGAAGAGACTATTCTTTCTCCATTGAATATACTTGGAACCCTTGAAAATCAAGTTGAAAATCAATTGTCCAGAAATAAATGGGTTTATTTCTGTACTATTAACTTTATTGCATTGTTATTTCTGGACTCTCAATTTTATTCACTATGGGTAGTACTGGAATCATAACAATATTAAGTCTTCCAATCTTTCCATTTATTTAAGTTTTCTTTAACTTCTTTCACAGTGTTTTGTAGTTTTTAGTGTATAATTGTTTACCTCTTTGGTTAAATTTATTCTTAGATGTTTTGTTCTTTTAGATGATGCTGTAAATGGGATCGTTTATTAATTTCCTTTTTGTATGTATATTCATAATGGATATTGGTTTGTAATTTCCTTTTTTTTAATAAGTCTCTGTCTAGCTTTATTATCAGGATAATGCTGGCCTTATTTAATCATTTAAGAAGTGTATCCCCCTCTTCTATTTTTGGAATAATTTGAAAAGGATTTCTGTTAATTCTTTTTTAAAAGTTTAATAGAGATCTCCAGTGAGACCATCTGATCCTGGGCTTTTCTTTGTTGGGGAATTTTTGATTATTGGTTTAGGCTATGTAATTATTATAGGACTATGAGATTTTCTATTTCTTATTGAGTCATGTTCGGTAATTTATGTACTGCTAGGAATTTATCCATTTCATCTAGGTTATCAAATTTTTTGACATACAATTGTCCATAATATTCTCATAATCCTTACTGTCATTAAAGGCATATTTTAATTGATAAAGAGAAAAATGTGGGCTTTTTCCAATTTCTACAACTGTCAAGAAGAAATCATTCAGTTTTTAAAATTTTTTATTATGCCCTATGTCTCAATCTTAACATTATCCCTTCTTGAGGATTTTGGTGGGTGAGTGTCATATAGAAGGTCAAATTGTGGAATCTGATTTTGGAAAATCATTGGCAAAATTCTGGCTGGTGACAGACACTAGTGAAAATTATTGACAAAATTCTTGCTAGTGTAAGAGAATTTTATTCTTAGTGAAAACATTCAATGAATTTTCATCTTTTACACTAGTACTATTAGTGTTCAAAAGCAATGTGAAAACTGATGCTATTATATTGGTGGCCAAAGAGGAAATATAGAACAAGGACATTCTTTACCTTCAGCCACCATTCAAGGAATTATGAAAAATACAGATGATCTGTGATAAATCTCTCTTGTAACGTTATCACGTGATTGTACATCACAAATGCCCCCCAACACACACACACATTTCTCTCTATCTCTCTCACTCTCACTCTGACTCTTTCTCTTTCTCTCTCTCTCTCTCTCTCACACACACAGTCCTAACCAGAGATTAGTGTCTTAACACAATAAAAAGTGTCCTTCATTCAAAGGTCTTTAACAAGTATCAATGTAAAAAATTTCAAAAAAAGGGAACATTTGCTTGGGAACCTTTGGATGGATAATTCTGTGATAAGGGGTGCTAGACATCCAGAGGTATTGATTTGTGCCTAGTTAGAGAAACGATTTGAATGCTTAACTCTGCCACCTGTAGAGTATCCTGTCATGTTCCTAAACTGACCAAATCCAAGATGATCAGTAAGTTTTCTACTGGGTGGAAAATTCTGATGGTAGAATGACTCAGATTTTCTTCCAATCTTGTTTCTGTCATTTAAAATAAGTCTGTGGTGTCTAGGGTTATGAGATCAAATTGTGTTTCTTTGTCACTGGAAATCCCCACTATAAACCTAAGAACAGGCCATTCAAAAGCTCTTACTGAGGCAACACACTTAGTAGAAAAGCATGACTTCATTCTGGCATGGTTTGTCTTCAAAGCAGGCCAGTGAATTGTATGAATAAGTGGATTGTTCATGGGCACTGGATCAAATTAGACTTTCATTTATTTTTAGAAATTCATTAGACCAATTATGACAACCACAAAGGGATGTCTTATGACTGAGAAGTGCAAATTATAAGAACAGTAATACTCATTGTAAAGTGTGAGATGAAAATTTCTGTATAGCTTACTCATTAAAACTTGTTTCCTTTTACGGAAATGTCTTTTATAAAATGCAGATTGCAGGTAAAAGTCACTGTACCAAAACATAATTACTGAGCTACAACATGCTGGTAAATTCAAACTGTTTGTAAAATAAATTCAAGTCAGAATTTATAAAGGAAACCGAAAAAACCAAGTTTCTCTTTTACCATTGTGTTCTCAGTTGTGTAAATTCACTCAATGAGTTTCATATATGTAGAAACAGAAACTAAAATTATTATACACTTGGGACTTTGATGCCCACATTTAAGCAATTCAGATAAAAATACTTAATACATATCCTAGTCTAGGAAAATTGGCATAGGCTTTGTAGTCTGACTAATTTATGTCTGATTCTAGTGCTTTTTGACTTTTGGCATCTCCCTTAGATTCCTCAACCTTAATATATTCATTGGTAAAATGGGGACAACTGTCTTTATTTTTTAAGAATAAAACATCAATCAAGTGAAAAAAAGATGTGTGTTATATACCTGGAATATAATTAATTCTATATAATATTAGCTAATTTAATGTAATATCACATAATTAAGCACATATCTGTAAATGGAAAAATATTAACATTGAATTTATACTTTTCTTTACAAACCCTTAGAAACATCACAAAGCAAGCATACACTATTTATACAACTACTTTTCATTTGCCGTGGTTAATCATTCCCTAATCGCTTAAATCTCTCCCTCAGCAAATAGGAAAGTATGTATAAGGATTTTTAAAAACAAAAAATATTGGCATTGAAAAAAGACTTCCCTAGATTTTATATTTTGTTGTAATCAAAATGTTTCAGTTCAAGACAAAACATTAATCGTTTTGCCAGACTGAAAACAACTTATTAACATATTCGCAGCCCACACGAAAGGGTTTGGTGTTTAGAGAATTATTTATAAGTTTGAATTAGCACCTTAGGTTTCTTCATGCTCATCGCAGCCAAATTACTTAGGCAACTAGAAGAAGAAACTTCTGAATAGTATTAGTCTCCCTTAGCTAATGTCAGATTATGGAGACGCTTGTCTGTAAGTAAACAATTTAATAAAGTACAGTTCATGTAATAATATATATTTTATTTGGTGATTTCAGTGAAAATGCCTGCACAAACAGCTCTTGCAGTGCAGTTGCACTGTATATGTTTGATTTGAGGAGTTCTCTTTGTAATCTGAGTACTTTGTTTGTTAAGCAAATGTTTTGTTTTATCTTGGAGAAACAAAACCAGGCAGCGGCAGTGCTTACGGGAACTGGAAGCCAATATTACTGTATAAGGTAAAGTTATCAAGTGAGATTGTCTTGGTTTCTTACAAATACAGTTCTAGGCTCTAGTTCCTTTAATTGTGAGACCTGTTTCACATTAATATTAATATCTATATAAAAATTGATGATATTATGAGATAGACTTTAGAGTCAGATCAATATGATCTCAAATCAGGGATTCAAAGGATTCAATTTCTATCAGCTTCCATTTCCTGAAACTGAATAAACTTCTGGCTTTCTTGAGGATGATGATGATTGATAATGATCTTGATAGAATTGTTAGGTCACAGATTAAAAAACAACAACAGAGACTAAGCTCCTTTTACAGCTCTAGAATGACTACTCAACTAACTTTTTCTTAGTTTGTTGTTTATAAGTGCGTCAATTATAACTCTCATTAAGATTTCCAAAGCCTTTACAACTAACAAAGAAGCTGCGGTTTCCATTGATCCTACTCCTGGGTAAGCCAGTAAAAATGGAAAATGGTTAAAAAAAACAAATCCTGCATGAGTAGCCAAGACAGTAATCAGAAAGCACATTTTCATGTAGATTTCTCAATTGGATTAACTTGACAAGAATGTACCAAAAACCAAGTTACACTCTATTGGGTTTTTTTTTTTTTTTTTATAGGAATGGAATAATATTTTTAAACAAAGCAGACTCAGTGTCTGCTTAGGACCTTGTCTAATTACCTGCAGCAAAACAAGGCAGAGTGGGAAAGGCCCAGAGATCAAATCACCCTACACTCTGTAGAACAGAAAGCACTGAAGGAGCAGACACTGCCCTTTTGAAAATAAAAGCATAAGGTGCCAAAGTTTAACAGAAGTTTGAATTCCAGATAAGCACTCAGAAAATTCTAAGACAGTCAGAGTAGAGTCCTCTAGAAAGGAGAGGGTATTAGCCAAGAATTCAAGGCCACAGACAGAAAGTGAGTTCCTTCACAAATGTCAATTAACATTTGAGAAGAGAAAGTAGGGACTGAGGTGTTCAATCCTCTACTAAAACAGGAACTCAGACCTAAGCCATAAGATTGGGGTCAGGGGAAAATTTACAAAATCATACACTGTCTTTTATGTCTTTGCTGATTAGAGAGAATGGCGTATTTTCTATCACCGAGACAAGGTGTCAGGAAACTATTTCCGTAGAGGCCCAGATAATAAATATTTTAGGATTTGTGAGCCATGCTGTTTTTATCACAACAGGTACTTGGTAAATGAACATTCTTGGCTGTATTCCAGTAGCAATGTATTTACAAAAACAGGAGGCTGGGCCAGACTTTGCTAGTGAGCCATCATTTGCAGACCCCTGATTTAGATGCTAGAACAAAAACATTACCTGTCCTATGACAACTTTGGTCTGAGCTAGTTAGACTAATGTGGTCAGCAGAATTCTGTGCTGGATTTTGGAACCAGAGGAATGGAGTGCCAGGAGTAGTGAGTTATCAGACCACATTTCTTCTCTGGCTTTACCTCTTACTGCTCAACTTTTTGGTTGCTCTAATTGGCCATGCTAGCCTTCTTGTTGCTTAAATATCCAGGAAAGCTATAATCTCAGAGTATTTGATCTTGCTGTTGCCTTTGTCCAAAATAATCTTCTCCTAGATACCTTCCCTTAAATAAGTGTTCAAATATGCCTATATTTGTCAGGGGTGTGTCTGGAAACAGATTTCACCTCAGATGTTCAAATGTGGAGCATATAGTCAATAATCTACTAACATAGTTGTGGGAAAGATGAAAGGAACGGGCAAAAAATGATACGCAGGATCTAACAAGAGCAGAAAGGGAGGATCAAGGGAGGAACCCCAGTACTTTGAGCTAAAAGAGCAATGACAGAGTCACAGCACTTGAGTGAGATTCAAGAGTGGAATAGACACTGGTCTTCATTGAATTGATTTCCTTGATTTTGGAAAAGAAAAATCATGTAGATGAACATATGGGGATGGGTAGAAAGTGTGTGAATTGTTATCTGTATCCCTCAGAGACACCCACTGAGAGTAGACCCTAAATAACTGGGAGAATAGGATGACTGGCTCAGCAAGGGTCAGCCAGCATCTCTTTTAGGCCAACCCTGCACATGCACAATGGGCTTGTTGTGGAGGTAGCCATGGTGGCTGTTGACAACCTCAGCAGCATGGACTCCTTCTCACAGAGGCTGATACAGCTATTGCTGATGCAAAGTATCCATTCTGCTGTCATCAGAAACCAATGATGCGGCCTCGATATGACACACCCTTGAAGAGGCCAACCAACTCCTTGGTTGCAAGTTGATTATTCTGAATCCTTTCCTAAAAGGTCAGCCATTGGACTCAGGTGAAAGTTTGTGTTTCTTGCTCCCAGTGCATAGGATAGTACTACTTACCACCTGAGGATTCACAGATACTCTGATACACAATTCTGTATTATGTAACCTCAGGTAAAGGAGCCTATTTTATGGTGAAAGAGGTATAACAATGGACACAAGCCATTGCATACTAATACCACATCATCCAAAAAGAGGTGGCCTGGGAAAGTGTTGGAATAATTTTTAAAAGTGAAGCTAAGCACAATCTTGAAGGTAATATTCATGCAGCTGGAGTGATGTCCTTTGTGATACAGAATGTACCTTCTTGACTCAATGGTCATTAACTAATAAGATAGACCATGAGATTCTAGGAACCAAATGATAAAAGTAGAAGTGTCCCTATTTTCCTTACTTCCAGTGCCCATTGCTTAATTTTCAAGAGCTGGCCAAAGGCCAGTCCTGAAAACAGGCATTTTGGGGGAGTGTGAATGATCTGAACGCCCACCCTTATTGAGTTAATTCTTTCATATACAGTTAGTTAGGAATATGGAGATAAATATCAAATGAATACAAAAAAAAATCAGAAAATGTGGAAGTGTTTGCTTCTATGTGGAAAAATGAGGAGATGTAAAGGGTTAAGAATGATATTCCTGGTTTGGGTAATAACGCTTATGAGTGGCAAGGCCAGAAGGCATTATGGTTCAAGCCATACATAAAACAGTTATGTATTTCTCTATTACACACTCTAAAATAAGCTATTATCTCTTGTCTGTTCGTAATTGAGATTGGTATCTTTAAAATGACTTTCTTATAATAGTTAAACTGAAATTAACAAATAGTTTTTTTATGGTAAATTATTTCAATGTGTTTAACCCACTGGCAATTTTCTAGACATTGTCTAATCTCTTCCTTGATCCCACTTCCATATGTGCACAAAATACTGTATTTTGGAACATCAGAATCATATCTTGGTACTTTAGTATGCAAATAAACTTTTCTGAATATGTTT